>NC_090443.1:645354074-645657105 GCF_031143425.1 Pleurodeles waltl | reverse complement strand
TGGGTGGGGGTTTTTCCCCCAGATTACCCAAAGGGGTGGTTCCTGCCTATGTAGAGGGGGATGATATAGATAAGTGGCTGGGGGCCTTTGAGAGGGCCCTCCAGATGAGGAGAGTCAAGCCTCAGTACTGGGGTTCACTTCTTTGGGAGTTAGTTCCCAACTCTGGGAGGGATAGGCTCCTAACCATGAGGGGGGAGGATGCAGACTCATACCCCAGTATGAAGAGTTGCTTGACTAAAAAGTTTGGTCTGACCTCAGAGCAGTATAGGCTCAAGTTTAGGGACACCCAAAAGACAAGCACCCAGTCCTGGGTGGACTTTGTGGACATTTCAGTAAAAGCACTGGAGGGCTGGATACAGGGCAACAAAGTAAGTACCTTTGAGGGGCTGTACAATTTGATTATGAGGGAGCACCTTCTAACCAATTGTGTCCAAGAGAAGCTCCGCCAGTATCTAGTTGACTCTAAGTTGACCAACCCCAGAGAGCTGGGGGAGGCAGCAGATGACTGGTTAAGAACTAGGGTTAACCAGAAACCCCCAGGGGGTGATCAGAAAAAGGGAGGACATGGTTCTTCTCAGGGGAAGAACCAAGGGAAAGATGATAAAAAACCCAAGGAGTCCTCACAAGAGTCCCCAAAAACTTCTCAGGGTGGGGGAGCCCCGAGCCATTTCACTTTTAAAGGGAAAGGGTATCAGGGAAAGAATTATGATCCTGCTAAAGCAGGAAGGTTTCAGGAGCTTGCTAAGGCCGGCAAGTGTTTTGAGTGTCATCAACCTGGACACAAAAGAGGAGATGCTATCTGCTCCAAGAAGCCCCCCACTGGTGGGCAATCCCAGGGGATTGCTAGTGTAGGGTTGGGGGTGGAAGTTGGCCCAGGGCTGGAATCAGGGTACACAGAGGTCACCTTAGTATCCGTGGGTGGGGTGGACATTGCAACTATGGCCACCTTACCTCCCATCAAGGAGAGGTATAGGCAGAGGCCTAAAGTCAATGGGACTGAGGTGGAAGCTCTGAGAGATACAGGAGCCAGTGTGACAATGGTCACAGAGAAGCTGGTTTCTCCAGAACAGGTCTTACCTGGTGTCTTCCACCAAGTGACTTATGCAGATAGCAGAACCAAACTCCATCCCATGGCCATGGTGAGTCTGGAATGGGGAGGTGTGACTGGGCCTAAGAAGGTAGCTGTAGCTCCTGCCCTCCCAGTAGAGTGTCTGCTGGGAAATGATCTTGAAGCATCTGAATGGTCAGAGGTGGAGAGAAGGGTCCATGCACAGATGCTGGACCTCCCTGAATGGGTGTGTGCTGTGACCAGGTCACAGGCAGCACAACAGGGAAGTGCTGGACACTTGGACCCTGGAACAATGGGCCAAGCCTCCAAGAAGAAGAGAAAGGGCACTGGGTCTGGCTTGCCAGCCCCTACAAGTACAGAGGGTCAGCAGGAATCCAACCCTGAGGGGGAGGATCTGACCTCTGAGGGAGGGACACTTCCCCTGCAAGCTCTGCCTGACTTGGCAGAACTGCAAGGGGCAGGTGGGCCCACCAGAGAAGATTTGTGCCAGGGACAAAGTGAGTGTCCCACTCTTGAGGGCCTGAGACAGACTGCTGCCAGGCAAGAACAAGGGGATACCAGTGGGACCCACAAGGTTTACTGGGAGGATGGAGTTTTCTACACTGAGGCAAGAGCCCTCAAACCAGGGGCTACCAGGAGAGTAGTGGTCCCCCAGAAGTATAGAGAATTCCTCCTTCCCTTAAGCCATGATATCCCCTTAGCTGGACATTTGGGACAGACCAAGACCTGGAACAGGCTGGTCAACCATTTTTATTGGCCCAAAATGTCAGAAAAAGTCAAGGAGTTTTGCAGCTCCTGTGTCACCTGCCAAGCCAGTGGCAAGACAGGGGGCAAGCCAAAGGCTCCCTTGATACCACTGCCAGTGGTTGGGACTCCCTTTGAGCGGGTGGGGATTGACATTGTTGATCCCCTAGACCCACCAACTGCCTCAGGTAACAGGTACATTGTGGTGGTTGTGGACCATGCCACCAGGTACCCTGAGGCAATACCCCTCCGGACAGTCAGTGCTCCCACAGTGGCTAGGGCCCTACTTGGTGTGTTCACCAGAGTGGGGTTCCCAAAGGAGGTGGTCTCAGATAGGGGCACAAACTTTATGTCAGCCTATCTGAAAGCCATGTGGGATGAGTGTGGTGTTACTTATAAGTTCACCACCCCCTATCATCCACAGACCAATGGTCTGGTGGAAAGATTTAATAAGACCCTGAAGGGCATGATCATGGGTTTGTCTGACAAACTCAGGAGGAGATGGGATGTCCTCCTCCCATGCCTGCTGTTTGCCTACAGAGAGGTGCCACAGAAGGGGGTTGGATTCAGCCCCTTTGAGTTACTGTTTGGGCACCCAGTAAGAGGCCCATTGTGCTTGGTGAGAGAGTCTTGGGAAAAGCCTCTCAAAGAGTCCAAGGAGAATGTGCTAGATTATGTGCTGGGTCTGCGGTCACGCATGGCTGAGTACATGAAGAAGGCAAGCAGAAACCTGGAGGCCAGCCAGGAGCTCATGAAGCTCTGGCATGATCAGAAGGCTACCATGCCTGAGTATCACCCAGGACAGCTGGTGTGGGTTTTGGAGCCCATGGCTCCTAGGGCACTTCAGGCCAAATGGACTGGGCCCTATCCAATTCTGGAGAAAAAAGGTGAGGTCACTTACTTGGTGGACCTTGGCACCCCCAGGAATCCTCACAGGATCCTGCATGTTAACAGGATGAAACCACACCAGGACAGGGCAGACATGACCATGCTGATGGTCACTGATGAAGGGAAGGAGGAGGAGGGTGAACCTCTGCCAGACCTCCTGTCCTCAAAGGCACAAGATGGGTCAGTGGAGGGAGTGGTACTCTCTCCCAAGTTGACAGACCAGCAACAAAAAGACTGCAAACAAGTTCTGGAACAGTTTGCTAGTCTGTTCTCCCTGACCCCTGGACTCACCAATTGGTGTGTCCATGACGTTGACACTGGTGACAGCTTGCCTGTCAAGAACAAGCTGTACAGGCTGTCTGACCAGGTCAAGGCCAACATCAAAGCTGAAGTGGCTAAGATGTTGGAGCTCAAGGTAATTGAGCCCTCTCATAGTCCTTGGTCCAGTCCAGTGGTACTGGTGCCCAAACCTAATCCCCAAGGTGGGAAGAAAGAATTGAGATTTTGTGTGGACTACAGAGGTCTAAACGCAGTCACTAGGACTGATGCTCACCCCCTACCTAGAGCTGATGAGCTCATTGACAGGTTGGGGGCTGCCAAATTCCTGAGCTCATTTGATCTGACCTCAGGATATTGGCAGATTGCCTTAAGTCCAGGAGCTAAGGAGAGGTCAGCATTTTCCACACCAGAGGGCCACTTTCAGTTCAAGGTGATGCCCTTTGGCATGAAAAATGCTCCTGCCACCTTCCAACGGTTGGTGAATAGAGTCCTATCTGGGTTGGAATCTTTCAGTGCAGCTTATCTGGATGATATAGCTGTATTTAGTTCCACCTGGAAGGACCACCTGGTCCACCTGAAGGAAGTGCTTCAGGCCCTGCTTCAAGCAGGCCTGACTATCAAGGCAAGCAAGTGCCAGATAGGGCAAAGCTCAGTTGTGTGCCTGGGCCACCTTGTTGGTGGAGGCCATGTACAACCTCTCCAGCCCAAGATCCAGACTAGCCTGGATTGGGAGGCTCCTAAAACCCAGACTCAAGTCAGGGCCTTTCTTGGCCTGACTGGATACTACCGGAGGTTTGTTCAGAATTTTGGGACCATAGTGGCCCCTCTGACTGAGCTTACCTCCAAGAAACAGCCCAAGAAGGTAATTTGGACCCCAGAGTGTCAGAAAGCTTTTGACACCGTAAAACAGTGTATGTGTTCAGCACCAGTGTTACTGGCCCCTGACTATAGCAAGGAGTTTATAGTGCAAACAGATGCTTCAGAAGAAGGGATTGGGGCAGTGTTAGCACAAGTTAATGAAGAGGGCCAAGATCACCCAGTTGCCTTCATCAGCAGGCGACTACTCCCCAGAGAGAAAAAATGGAGTGCCATTGAGAGGGAGGCCTTTGCTGTGGTCTGGTCCCTGAAGAAGTTGAGGCCTTACTTGTTTGGCACTCACTTCCGTGTACAAACTGACCACAGACCTCTTAGATGGTTGATGCAGATGAGGGGGGAGAATCCAAAACTGTTAAGGTGGTCCATTTCCCTACAGGGGATGGACTTCACAGTGGAGCACAGACCTGGGACTGCCCATGCCAATGCAGATGGCCTTTCCAGGTTTTTCCACTTAGCTGATGAGGACTACCAAGGTGTAGGTTAGTACCCATCACCTTTCATCTGGGGGGGGGGCAGTGTAGGAAAGTCCTCCTTTTTGCCCTGGTCACCCCCACACTTTTTGGACAGGTACTGGTGGTTACTGACTCTTGGCTGTGCCCTGGGTACTGCTTACCAGTCCCAGGGCCAGTGCTCTGTGTAAAATGGATATGCAAATTAGGCTAATTATAATTGGCTAAGTTAACCTACCTATAAGTCCCTAGTATATGGTAGGGCATGTAGGTTTAGGGACCACAGCATAGGTGGTGCACACCTAGGTGCACTGCTGAGGTGCCCAGTGTCATTTTAAAGGCAGGCCTGCCTTGCTGGCTGCTTTTAAATTAAAGTTATATGCATATTCGACTTTGGAATTAAAAGTAGTTCCAAAGTCTTAAACTACCTTATTTTTACATATAAGTCACCCCTAAGGCGTGCCCTATGTGCCCCTAGGGCTGGGTGCCATGTAACTATAAGCAGGGACTTTATAAAAATAGATTTATAAACCCTGGTGAGGTAAAAACAGCCAAATTCTTTTTTCCCTCATTGAAGTAAATGGTCTTCATAGGCTAGAATGGGGAGACTTTGTTTTAAATTTTAAAGTCTCCTTAAAAGATGCATACCAAGAATTTGGTATCAAAATAATTGTTGTAATAAATCCCACAACTTCCAGTTGTTGGATTTAATATAACTTGTTCAGGTAAAGAGTTATAGACTTTACCTAAAAAGTTGCCAATTTCAGCCCTGCATTGTTTTTGCTGCTGTGCTCTGATTGGCCAGCCTGTAGCAGCTTAGGCAAGCTGCCTTGATGAGGTGTGAAGTGGCCTGGCTTCACACAAAGGAATGTGCCTGTGGGAGAGAATCTCCCCTCAGCAGATGGTGAGGCAGGAAGGGGGAGGGCTGCCAAACTGGTCTTCAAAGGCAGAGAAGGACATTTGGAGCAACCAGCAACACCCCCACATCCTGCAACCCCAGACAGCTGGGTGCCCCCTTGATTAGATTAGGAGAGGGCAGGAGAGGGGTGTGTTTATGATTTTTAGCGACACCAGTGGGTGGGCTCAGCCAGATGTAACCTCCAAAAATCAGATTCAGCCATGTTGGATTTTTAGAGAATGTTGCCCACTGGGATGGATTTTTGCCACACTTCCCAGGAAGTGGTCATCACAGGGGGGCGACCCTGTACCTGATTGGAGAACCAGGACCCCCCTGCTTTTCACCCAGGTGCAAGGATAAAACTGGCAGACCTGCACCCACACCGCAGATCCCCACCAGAATTCAACAAGAAAAGAACTAAAGGAGAAGAAGGACTGCCCTGCTGGACCCCTGGCCTGCACCTGGAACCTGCACTCAGAAGGACTGCACCAGCTACACACTTGGGCTTCACCACAAGAAGGACTTTGCCTGGCTTCAACTGGTTCAAGGTGGGACTCCCTGTTTGCTACAGGTGAAAAATTGCTATCCAGAGTCCCCTGCACCAACTCCTGAAGAAAGTGACCAGCTGACCACTGTCCAGTGGCCAAAAAGGAGTTTGCGCCAGGTGCATTCTGGGAGTGGTAGTCCGCACCCCCCAAGGACCATCTCAGAACTTCTGGACCCTTGGGGTGAGCTTTTGACCCCAAAAGAACCTTAAAAGAACATCTGGGTGAAGCCCCAGAAGTTTGGAGAAGATTTGAGAATTTTTGTATAAAAGCTCCATAGAGGGACCGACCCGCCGCGGAAATTCTAGCCGGCTTGCCTCAACCGCGACCCGGCCTGATTTGGTGGTTCGTCCCGGTAAAGAAAAATCTCAGAAAAAGAGACTAAGTCCGAAGGTAAAAAGTTGACCGGGACCTCCCAGCCATCATATCCGAGAAGGGCTCCATGGACGTCGGATCAAGATCCAGGTTTACCCCGGTCGAAGGATTTTCACCTCGAAAAAACGACTAAGTCCGAAGGTAAAAATCTCCACCGAGGAATCCAGCATCGCGTATCCGGAGAAGGGCTCCAGGAGGTCGGATAGGACTGGCAGGTTCGTCCCGCTGAAGAAAATCTTCAAAATAAAGACTAAGTCAGAAGGTAACTTTTTAACCGAGGCCTCCCGCGACTTGTAGCCGAGCAGGGCTCCATCGCAGTCGGCCTGAAACTTTGACTTTGCCCCGGTCGAGGTGCAACCAGATGACCCGATTGGCGCTTTTTGTTTCTAAGCGCTAGAAAAATAATAATTCTTTAAAAATTCATATCTCCGGTTCCCTTTATCCGATTTTATTCGTTTTGGTGTCATTTTAAAGATAAAATTATAAACTATTTTTATAAATTGGTTTTGGATTTTTAAACTGTTTCCTGTGTTTTATTTAATTACTGTTTTGTGATATTTGAATGCTTTACACACTGTCTCCTAAGTTAAGCCTTGACGCTCGTTGCCAAGCTACCAAAGGTTGAGCTGGGGTTAATTTACTGAGACCTAACTAGACCTAAGTGGAGGTTAGTGGCTTGTTGCTAGGTGTAGGTACCTACCTGCCCTTACCAATAACCCATTTTCCAACAGTGGGCATCTCCTTTGCCCCAGGCACCTCAGGCCCTGCCCCAGTCACCCCTGCTGCCCTCAGTGAGGAGGTCATTGACCTCCTGCGGACGCTCATTGTTGGGCAGTCTACCCTTTTGAATGCCATCTAGGGTGTAGAAAGGGAGGTGCACCAGAGTAATGCATACCTGGAGGGCATTCATTCGGGTCAGGCTGCCCATCAGCGATCGTTCAACACTCTGGCCTCAGCACTGATGGCAGCAATTGTCCCTGTCTCTAGCCTCCCCCCTCCAACTTCCTCCACCTAGACCCAATCCCTGTATCTCTGCCTATCCCAGACACACCATGAGACCAGCCTGCACACACCTCAACACCCAAGGGAAGCTCATCCAGACATAAGCACCACACATCACACAAGCATTCACACAAGCAACATCCACATGCAGACATACCAACACCCACTGGCTCCACTGTGTCCCCCTCCTCCTTGTCTCCCTCCTCCCTCCCTGTCACATCTCCACTCAAACCTGCATGCACAACATCTTCAGCCACTACGTCCATCACCAGCACACCCACCAGAACCCCCTGCACACGTGCAGTCACCACCCCCACTACCATTCACACATCCCCTGTGTCCTCTCCCAGTGTGTCTGTCACCCTCTCTTCCAAGCTACACAAATGCAGGCAGCCACCCACTCAACAGCCATCCACCTCACGACAGCCTCCAGCACAAGCACCTGCACCCAAAGACACCAGACTTCAAACTCCTACAACCACAACCTCCTCCTCCACTCCCATACCTACTACACCTACCCGTCCCTCTCTTCCTAAACTTATTTTCCTTTCCAAACTTGACCTCTTCCCAACAACTCCCCCACCCCGTCCATCTAAAAAGACTCCAGTCAGCACCTCAGCCACCACAACAGCGGGCCCTGTGAAGACAGTCTGCCATGGACTGTGGAGTCCCCCACCCTCAAGGGCAGCCAGCTCAGTAGGGAGCCAAGGCACGGGCAGCCCACCGCCGCAAAAACATGCCAAAATTGTCAGTGCCCGGCGCTAGCGGCCTAAAACACCTGTGACCAAAATCCCTACCATGGCTCCGGCAGGGAGTGTGGTACCACCTGGCACACCGCCAAAGGTGGGGAAGGGCCACAGGCGACCAGGGAAGGCTGGGAAGGGCAGCACGCCCGACAAGACCGCCAGCAGCCCAGCTGAGCAGGAGGGCCCCACATGCCCCATTCCAGGTGGGCAGGAGGACACCAACAGGCCCGGGACTGCAGCCCAGGAGGGCCCCACCAGGCCGATCCCAGGTGGGCAGGAAGGCGCAGCCAGCCACAGGTCAGGTGGCGAATGACCTCCACGCCATGGGCTGATCCGCTGAACTGGGCACTCTTCCGAAGCACCGCTGCACTGGGCCCTTCATCTCAAGCACCGCTCCGCTGGGCACCGCCGTCTCAATCACCGCTCCGCTGGGCACCACCGTCTCAAGCACCGCTGAACTGGGCCCTTCATCTCAAGCACTACTCCGCTGGGCACCGCCGTCTCAAGCACCGCTCCGCTGGGCACCGCCGTCTCAAGCACCGCTCCGCTGGGCACCGCTGTCTCAAGCACCGCTGAACTGGGCCCTTCATCTCAAGCACTGCTCCGCTGGGCACTGCCGTCTCAAGCACTGCTCTGCTGGGCACCGCCGTCTCAAGCACCGCTGAACTGGGCCCTTCATCTCAAGCACTGCTCCGCTGGGCACCGCCGTCTCAAGCACTGCTCCGCTGGCCCCTTCATCTGAAGCACTGCTCCGCTGGGCACCGCCGTCTCAAGCACCACTGAACTGGGCCCTTCATCTCAAGCACTGCTCCGCTGGGCCCTTCATCTCAAGCACTGCTCCGCTGGGCACCGGCGTCTCAAGCACCGCTGAACTGGGCCCTTCATCTCAAGCACCGCTCCGCTGGGCCCTTGATCTCAAGCACTGCTCCGCTGGGCCCTTGATCTCAAGCACTGCTCCGCTGGGCCCTTCATCTCAAGCACCGCTCTGCTGGGCCCTTAATCTCAAGCACTGCTCCGCTGGGCCCTTCATCTCAATCACTGCTCCGCTGGGCCCTTCATCTCAAGCACTGCTCCGCTGGGCCCTTCATCTCAAGCACCGCTCCGCTGGGCACCGCCGTCTCAAGCACCGCTGAACTGGACCCTTCATCTCAAGCACTGCTCCGCTGGGCCCTTCATCTCAAGCACTGCTCCGCTGGGCCCTTCATCTCAAGCACCGCTCAGCTGGGCCCTTCATCTCAAGCACTGCTCTGCTGGGCCCTTCATCTCAAGCACTGCTCTGCTGGGCACCGCCGTCTCAAGCACCGCTGAACTGGGCCCTTCATCTCAAGCACTGCTCCGCTGGGCACCGCCGTCTCAAGCACTGCTCCGCTGGCCCCTTCATCTGAAGCACTGCTCCGCTGGGCACCGCCGTCTCAAGCACCACTGAACTGGGCCCTTCATCTCAAGCACTGCTCCGCTGGGCCCTTCATCTCAAGCACTGCTCCGCTGGGCACCGGCGTCTCAAGCACCGCTGAACTGGGCCCTTCATCTCAAGCACCGCTCCGCTGGGCCCTTGATCTCAAGCACTGCTCCGCTGGGCCCTTGATCTCAAGCACTGCTCCGCTGGGCCCTTCATCTCAAGCACCGCTCTGCTGGGCCCTTAATCTCAAGCACTGCTCCGCTGGGCCCTTCATCTCAATCACTGCTCCGCTGGGCCCTTCATCTCAAGCACTGCTCCGCTGGGCCCTTCATCTCAAGCACCGCTCCGCTGGGCACCGCCGTCTCAAGCACCGCTGAACTGGACCCTTCATCTCAAGCACTGCTCCGCTGGGCCCTTCATCTCAAGCACTGCTCCGCTGGGCCCTTCATCTCAAGCACCGCTCAGCTGGGCCCTTCATCTCAAGCACTGCTCTGCTGGGCCCTTCATCTCAAGCACTGCTCCGCTGGGCACCGCCGTCTCAAGCACCGCTGAACTGGGCCCTTCATCTCAAGCACTGCTCCGCTGGGCCCTTCATCTCAAGCACTGCTCCGCTGGGCCCTTCATCTCAAGCACCGCTCCGCTGGGCCCTTCATCTCAAGCACTGCTCCGCTGGGCCCTTCATCTCAAGCACTGCTCCGCTGGGCACCGCCGTCTCAAGCACCGCTGAACTGGGCCCTTCATCTCAAGCACTGCTCCGCTGGGCCCTTCATCTCAAGCACTGCTCCGCTGGGCCCTTCATCTCAAGCACCGCTCCGCTGGGCACCGCCGTCTCAAGCACCGCTGGCCCATTGGCGGAAGGGGCAGGCCCGCATCTGTGTCGGGCAGGGCTGCACGAAGCACTCTGGGCACTAGTCCCCCTCCAGTACCAGTGGAGACTGATATTGACTTCAGAGACTGTGGCTTTGCACTCCCCAGGATGGCACAGTGGGCAAGCCACCCTCTGTAGAGACTTGAGAGACTGTGGCTTTGCACTCCCCAGGATGGCACAGTGGGCAATCCACCCACTGTAGAGACTTGAGAGACTGTGGCTTTGCACTCCCCAGGATGTGACAGTGGGCAAGCCACCCACTGTAGAGACTTGAGAGACTGTGGTTTTGCACTCCCCAGGATGGCACAGTGCCCATGGAGGCCCCTCGTGGATCTGGCGTCGTGGACTCATCTGGCTGATGTGCCCCCCCCTTCCCTTCCCCCTGAGGTGCCTGTAGTTTTGCTA
The DNA here is from genome assembly GCF_031143425.1 of Pleurodeles waltl. NCBI lineage: Eukaryota > Metazoa > Chordata > Amphibia > Caudata > Salamandridae > Pleurodeles > Pleurodeles waltl. Next base: position 645,646,562 of record NC_090443.1, on the reverse strand, counting down.
TCTGATGCCCCTGCAGTGTTCTCTCCGTTGGGGTCAGGTATCCTGTGTGGGCTTTTCCCATTTGATTTTGACCCAGTGGCCCACAAACAATGGCTGATACACATATCGGACTGGACAATTTATGTATATAAAGTTTTAGATGTGTGATATATTTTATACTCAGTCATACAATATATTTCTAAGTTTATAATCATTTACTTTTGTCTTTGCATTCTTCTGGGGGTTTGGGGGGGTAACTGTGATGTGTTGCTATGCATTGATGTGTGTGTTGTAGTGGGTGAGGGTGAGGGTGGGTGTGTCGCATATGTGTGTCCCCGTAATTGTTTGCCTCCCCCCCACCCCTGTGTCGTAGGTGCAGTACTCACCGTTGTCTTCTGCGTCGGCGTTCGTGCTCCTGGTAGAGGAGCAGGAAGACAATAGCTGGGAGGATGTGGAGTTCGGGTTCCATGCTGTCCAGATTCCTCGTGGGGTGTATGGAGGTGAGCGTTTTCCATTTGAAATGTCTGTTTCCGCCGTGTTTTTATCGGTGGGGCTACCGCCCCGGAAAAGGTGGCGGATTGGTGGGTTGTGATAGGGTGGGCGGTACATTGTCTCCCGCCTGTCTGTTGGCGGTGACCGCCGCACTGTTTGTTTGTCCCGCCGTGTCGGGCGGTGTGTTAAAGTGGCGGTCTCTGTTGGCGGTTTCCGCCAGGGTCGGAATTGCATTTTTTTTACCGCCAGCCTGTTGGCGGTTTTGCCATTGCTTTAACACCGACCGCCAGGGTTGGAATGACCCCCTTTGTCGTCTTTAGACTAACTTTTAGCATTCTGACATGTGAACAGATATACTTCAAAATGGCTGCCACACTTTGCCCTCCTGAGATATCTGTCTTCGAAACGAGTCCCTTGTCTATGTTTATGGCATTTTAAGGTTTATATGTCACTAGAATTAATTTGAATGGTATTGTGAGCAAGGCTACGGCTGAAACGCGTCAATAACTGTAATACTGCATGGCCTTGGTGTCCGGTTTCCTTTTCTGGATTGTGAAATTGCTTCAAGTAACATTTTGGGCTCCTGGAACCCGTACCGGACCGCTTAAGAATCCGCCTCGGCATTTTGCCAGGACTGTGTCTGTTTGTTTGGATTTTTATGTAGTGCCGAGGTGGCTGTACGCGTTGGAATCGGAAAATTCCATTGTTTAATCTACAAAGACGAACCTGCTTTCAATTTTATGCATTCTTGGATTTCTCATACGGAAGGCAGAACTGCCCCAGTGAATTGAATCTCGCCAACTGAGCATCTCGTTTGGAAGGCGGCTTTCAGCGTTATGTCAAGGATACACGAGAACTGAAAGGAGAAACGGACGAGGACGGTAGCTCTTCGCTTGGAGGAATTCTTCCGTTTGTTTATAAATTAAGCCCATCATACACTCACGATTACGATATAAATTTCAGCAGCGCGGCAACTAATTAAGACGGCGTACGCGCATGTGGGTGCCATGTAACAATAAAGTATTTTGTGGGCATGGTTGAAAAATTCCCCTGCATTCAAAAATGGAGCGGGCTGGAGGGAGACTTCTCTAGCAAATCGTGAGTGGTGACGGAAGATATTTGGGCTCGTTGACATTTTTCAGTAACCTAGAAGGCAGTAAGAACAATTTGGAACACAGAGTTGATTAACATGGGGTTATGAGCACAGTTACTGAACGCTTACTCCTCAGAGAAGAACTAAAATGACTCTTATATAAAAAAACTAAATTTGAATGTAGCAACACTTTCTCTGAGGATTATGTGCTCTCTTTTAGAGATTCAAATACGCTGTTACAGTTCAGAGTGAGTAAGAGATACATATTTTTTATGGTGGTACTCACCCTGGCCAGCACTTTACATTATTGTTGGAAATTTTAGTGGCACAATATGGCGTCTGCTTTGGAGGTGCGAAGAAAAGAAAAGTCTAACAAATAGTTTTTTTCTGTTGCTAATAATGAGAGCACTAGTAACATTGACAATGGTAGTATCAATCTAGGCATGAAATCACAGCTGTTATGTGACAAGTTGGAAAAATTATACATAAAGGAACTCTCCAAATGGTGGGAAGCAGAATCCCTACAAAGATACTGTGATGTTGAGAGAGTTCCAAGGGGCCTGAGGATCTTCACTATACCAACTTATGATGAACCAGATCCGATTATGTTAGAAGAGTGGGATAGTATTTCGAATTGCTGCTCACTAAATATGATGAAAATTTTAATCAAGTATGCCATCAAAGACAGAGAGAAAATCTTGGATGAGATTGAGAAATTAACAGCAGATCTAATAGCTTTAGTATCAAAAGAAGTATATGAAGAATTCATGAAGAAAATTGAGATTAGACTGGCAAAACTAGAAGAAGAAATCACTATTAAGAAACAACAGAAATTTATACGTGATTTCAAAGATTACAATTCGGGAAGAATTTTGACCTTCCATCGCAAATTTGACCATATGTATAATGAGGAGTTCAATTCACTAAGAGAAGTACAAGTGGGACAAAATGTCGGGATCTTACACGATACCAGTGAAAGTGATGTCTCGGACATTAATCTTTCAGATGTGTCTGAAACTACATTATCTGCCATTAATTGAGGAGGACATCACACAGACAAGTCTAATTTTTTAAAACAATTCCAAGTATTACACAAGGGCAGGACAGAGCAACGAGGGTTTCAGCCTTCACAAAAAGGAAGGGGGAGAGGAACGAGAGGAAGAGGGAGAGGAACAGACAGGCAAAAGCGAGAAGTAAAAAAAGAAGAACAAAAGCCGATGGGAATGACACCAGAGCCAAAAAGACAATATTATGAATGTAGTTAATTTGTCTAAAAGGGCGTTAACTGTTATTGAACACAAACTCCTTTCTCGTGGCCTCTCTTTCTGCCCTTCGAGTAATTTTGACTATACGCAGACAAGAATAGATTTATTTAAATTTGTTAGACTAAAATTGAAAAAATGGTTCAATAATACAATTCAACCAAGTAAGCCTGAAAGTACCTTTAAACCTAACAATTTATGTATTAGTGATGTTGAAATTTTACACACTCTGGCCGAGCTGGATGATGATACGTCCGCACATCAAGATCCTTTGATCAATCTTGATGTTTTGGGGGTGGAGGTAGACAGACCATGCCCTGGGCCTTTTAAAGTTAAATCTCGATTTTTACCTACAATTCAGTGTGATTCAATAGAAGTATTTGAAAAGGATGTCATTAAACAATTGAGACAGTTGAAGGGGAAACAAGGCGAGTATAGGAAGAATAACTTGAAAATAGCAGAGTTTCAAGCACTGCAGGAATTTAAAAAGGACAACGACATTGTTATCAGACAGTCTGATAAAGGAGGCAATGTCATTGTCATGGATAAAAATTGGTACATCAAGGAAGGTTTAAGACAATTGGGGGACCCCAACTGTTTTATGAGAGCAAACCATGAGTTGGTGAGACAGTCTGACAATTTTTTCAGGGACAAATTACAAAATTGGAGAGAGCAAGGACTCTTGGGATGGGATGAATACTGTTTTCTTTTATGTGAATATCCCAAAATTCCAGTTTTATATTTATTACCGAAGTTGCATAAAGATAAGACCAATCCCCCAGGTAGACCAATTTTGTCTGCTCTAGGATCAATGCTTGAGAATTCGTCTAAATATATTGATTTCTTCATTCGTACTTTTGTGGAGGGTTTACCCTCATATATTAAAGACACAACACACTTCCTTAAGATCATAGATGGAATACATTGGGAACAAGATTTCCTACTAATGACATTAGATGTGGCTAGCCTGTATACGTGTATCAAACATGAAGTAGGATTGGCTGCTACTAGGAATCACATGAGGGCAAGACCAATTTCCTACTTGTTACATACTGAAATGATATTAGACATGATTGATTTCTGTTTAAAGAATAGCTTCTTTCTATTTGACAATAATGTATACAGACAACTACAGGGGACCGCGATGGGCACTTGCTTTGCCCCCAGCTACGCAAACTTGTTCATGGGCTGGTGGGAGGAGCAGATGTCCGTCAGCTTACCTGAGTTTGAGAAACATGTAATTCTATGGTGTAGATATATTGACAATGTATTTGTCATTTGGAGAGGTGACACGATTTCAGCGAATAATTTCATATCTAAATTGAATGTAAATAATTGCAACCTGTTTTTAGTGGAACAGTTAGCAACATTGGTATTGAGTTTTTGGATGTAATCATTACTGTAAAGGAAAAGAGACTCACTACGAAGCTATATAGGAAACAAAACAGCAGGAAATAGTCTCCTCAGTGCACAGAGTGCACATCCGGATAGTTTGATACGGAGTATCCCTTATGGGGAACTTCTTCGAGCCAAACGTATATGTAGTACTGTCACAGATTTTGAACTTGATCAGAAAAACATGTGTTTAAGATTTAAAGAACAAGGGTATAGTGAACATTTGGTTGCGCAAGCAATGGAGAAAATCAGCAGAATCACAAGAGAAAGTCTGCTCTTTGACTCCCGGAATACTAAAGCAATAGAGGAAGAACGAATAAGATTCATTACTACTTTTTCTAAACAATCTAAGAAAGTTAGATCTATACTAAATAAGAGCTGGCATATTTTACACACAGATCCTGTATTGACACAATATATACATGAGACGCCGCAGATTACCTTTAGAAAAAGCAAGTCCCTGCGAGACAACTTTAGCCATAATATGATTACATCCAACACTCATGTGAATGATATCAAAAGCACAGGCTTTGTGTGTTGTTTGAACTGTAAAGCATGTAGGAAGAGTGAGAATTCTGACACCCTAAAAATAGGCGATAGACTCTTTAAGATCAGAAGATTTTTTAACATGCAACACAGACTATTGTGGCTATTGTTTAATATGCCCATGTGATAAGTTGTATATTGGGAGTACGATTCACCGGGCAAAAAAGAGGGTCCTTGAACACATGAGAGCCATCGGACACAATGACCATAAGTATCCGGTGGCAAGACATTTTCAGGTCATGCATAATGGAGATATGAATAAGCTAAAAATTTTAGTGATTGATCAGGTGAAAAAGTACCCACATGGGGAGGACAGAGTTGTAAAACTGAGGATTCTTGAGTCAAAATACATTATTGATTTAGAGACACTTGCCCCACGGGATTAAATTTAAGCGAGGAATTAGCTGTACATTTAAGAGGAAATTAAAGTCATGTTCCAGCTTTGTTTGATACTACCTAAGATGAATTAACTAACAATTGTATATATTTTTAGATGTGTATTGCACTTTTAGTATGCTTGAGGGTGAGCAATTAATACGTTTTTGTGGTAATACAGATAGCAAGGAGTTTTTAGGAGTTGCCAACTTGTAGACTTATTTATTTCTTTATTCTTGGATTAAATATCATATTTTATATTTATATTTATAGATATTTAAATATATTTATATATATTTATTTATATAATACTATTTATGAATAGCCAGGATATTAAATCAGCATTAGTTGCTAAGATGGGATGGCTAAAAAAAAAAAAAAAAAAAGAGAAAAATATAATGTTAAGATGGATAATAGTGAGTTATAGAGGTTGGTTTCTTCAAACACTGGGAATCCTCCAATGCCATTTCCGCGGTGCAAATTCAGGAACCGCGTTTATTCTTTACAGCGATGTCCTCTCAATGCCGGGCGCCGTCGCCGAAGACGTCAATTTCCAACAATGCGGCCACATGCAGCGACGCGCTCAACAGTTGGTGCAAAGCAGAGAAAGCCGGCCGTGCTTTCAGTAATTATTTGAAACAAAGTTTTTGCCGCTCACTCCGTTAAAGAGATTCTTCTTATTTTATCGATACAGTGAACAAACAAAACAACGCGTTTCGACTAGGTAGTCTTCATCACGGTTTAAAAGTCCTTTCTTTCTGTTGTTATTTATCCTATCAGAATTAGTGAGCTTTTGCAATGCATTCTGGATATTGCAGTTCATTATTTTTTCAAATACAACATTACTCTTTTTCCATATACCGTTTCATGATAATTACAAAATATAACAAATTTCTTATTGTGCTTCAATACAATTAGCCTAACAAAATGTCCACATTCTTTTACAAAAAAAAAATAACTCACTAAAACAAGAAATCTATTTATAACAAATGAACAGTCAATTTCCTTAAAGATGGAAAGTACATTTTTACAGAAAAGTATACATTAATAATAAATATTAATATTTAATTGATTTAATTATAATCCATTTAAAAAATCACATTCTTTTTTGTCTATTATTGTTATTCAATTTTGATATTTTCATTGTTCAATTGAGATAAATCATCAGTGAAGTGACATTACTCTTAACCTATTAAAGATGTACAAAAAGTTCCACATCATTATTCATCCCAAACGGTATTTTAGTTCTTAATTTAATAATGTACCTCGATTCTAATTGTCTCAATTTGCTAATCCTGTCGCCCCCTCTTTCATGCTCTAGGATATGATCCAAGCCAAAATATCTTAAGGTTTTCCAATCATTATTTCCATGAATATTTAAATGTTTGGTGACAGCATAAGATAAATCATTATGTTTTATGGCTCTGATATGTTCTAAAATTATCTTTTTGAGCATGCAAACTGTACTGCCAACATATTTAGCGCCACAATGGCATTCTATTACATATACAGTGAATTTAGTATTACAAGTTATTCTGTGTTTGATATATATATCAGTGCCATTGGGTATTTTCACCAATTTTGTTGACTTGCCAATTTTACAAGCCTTACAATTATTACATTTGATGAAACAATTGTGTTACTTTGTTAACCAGGATTGTTGGCTTTTCAAGGATAAATGGCTCTTTACTACATAATCCTTGATTGGCGGGGCTTTTCGATATGTAATCATTGGTCCTAAGCCTATCTTGGGTGCTAAATCTGGATCCCTACATATCCCATGCCAATGTTTATGTAATATATTCTTAATCATTCCACTTTCCTTGCTATAAGTCATTATCATCCTTACCATGTTTTCATCAAATGATTTTTCTTTTTTCGATTGCATTGAAAATAGCAAATCATCTCTCTTCACAGTTACCATTCTTTCTAAATTCTTCATCAACATTTCATGGTTGTATCCTCTATTCTTAAATCTTGTTATAGTTTGCTTGTATTTCAGTTGTACTTCTGCCTCACTGGAACAATTTCTCCTCATCCTTACTAATTCCCCATATGGGATACTCTTGATTAAAGGTTTTGGATGAAAACTTTTTCCATGCAATATGCTATTTATTGCTGTTTCCTTGTGAAAAACTGTTGTTTCTAATTTGTATATATACAGAGAGAGAGAGATTGTACAGATATTTAAATCCATTACAGTTAAAAAATCAAAGATCCAACTTGCGATGGATAGATAGATAGATAGATAGATAGATAGATAGATAGATAGATAGATAGATAGATAGATATTTTAGACAATAGTGCAGTCTATCTACCCCACTCATCAAGTCATGCAGAGCCAGCTTTATGGCAGTGCAAACAATGCAGCGGCACCTTGCACTAAGCTCCTGGATGGCGAGTCTGAGTTTGTGCTTCTCCAGACCAAACACTCTGAAAATATAGTGCCTACTAGTTGGAAGACATGTAAATTGTATACCTTGTAATGATCATTGTGTTATTTAACATCTCCTATAGACTTATTCACAAACTTAAGATTCACTGTCTATGTATGTGTGTAATGTAAGGAGCTCTGACATCCTACCCTACTGTGGGCAGTGCTATAACACAAATAAAATGCATGTGAGAGAGGGGCTATGGAGAGATAAGGGGCAATGTTGGAGGGTGGTAGTGAGGGAATCTGTAGAGATGGAGATCAGTGGGGGTGAACCAAAAAGACTGCTGCAAGGGGAGCCACCAGTGCTAAAGTTGGTCTTGAAGTCCTGTCTTGCAGATCTGAAACTCTCATCATTCTTACAACTTAGGTCGATGTTACACAGAGTTATCACAAAAGTGTTTTCTTGGCATTTGCATTCGAACATGAACAATGATGGTCCTTTCCTAATGCTGTGTTTCACAATGAAATCTGGATGCATTGAACCAGAATGCATGATGCATATACCATTTTTCTTTTTAATAATGCATTCTTAGTAACACAGAGGAGAACAAATGAGGCATCAGACGTATGATCTATACAGATAGGGTAGCCTGTTTTCCCTCAGCACCTGCTTGGCCTTTCTCCTGAAGCCTTAACACTAAGAGACTGTGACTGCACATATGCTTGAACTTATGTCATAGAGAACTAATACACTGAATTAAACACATTACCAAAGTTCTTAAAGCTAATACATTCTATACTATTTTCATACCTATATGAGTTTCCAGAAGGATTGTGTGTATGCAGATATCTAGCTCAAAAATATCTGAATTGCCTTCCTCCTTTCCAAACTCATCCACATATTCTGTGTCACCAAAGCAAGAGCTGTCAATAGTCTTCCCTTTAGTGGGGTTTGCGGATTGAATACACAGGTGTCATTTTTGTGTCTTGCAGTTCTAAGTAGAATTTGTGTTGATCATTTGTCTGGGATCCGGATGCCCCTAACATGTCCAATTCTGATTACATCCCCTGTTCACATGTAAAACTGTATTTGTTTTTAAAACAATATTCTGTTTATGTTCTTTTACTTGTGCTTAGCCTCAATCTTGATATTTCTCAGGTGTTTGCACATTTAGTTTTTGGCTCCTTCAATGAATATGTGACATTGACGAAAATGATAACAAGAAAGCATTGGCAAGGTCTGGTCTTGAGCACCATCATGATTTTTGCAAGACTTTATTTTTAGGAGCAGCCAGGTCTTCACTGTTGAGAAAAATAAACATAGAATAAAACCTACTTTTTATCCTCACAATGCGCACTTTGCTACTACAGTCCCTGATAGTATACAACTGTATGTGGATGTGCTCTATGTCAAAAAGCAGCATGCTGTCACTCCCAGTGAAGTTGATCAATGGCTGAAGTGGTCTGACCCATTGCCTCGTGCTGCATGTGTTCAAGGGTGGAAGAAAAATGTGAACAGACCAGTGGATAAAGAAGACAAAATGAAAGCCTCCATAAGTCAGTGTATTAACTGTATAATTTTAGTAAAATCAAAAAGGTCTTCTTTCTCAGCACTGACAATTATACTTTGTTGGAAAAAACACAACCCTTCCTTATAAAATCATAACCCAGTAAAAACATATGGATCTGTAGTTTAATGCAGCTCCCTATTAGGACACCTACTGACATCCTCTGGTACTGCAGACTTGTGTGTCTTGCTCTTTGGACACATAGAGGCACTTTTACTAAACTCTCACCAGGAAAGTTGCTGTGCTGCTTTGTGTGAAAGGCAGAGGTCATAAATGCTCCATAATTATAACGATATAGAGCATTTCTGCTCTCTCCTTGCACTGTCACCCTATGTACAGCCCAGCACCAACTTAGGTACCCTTGTGCCATAGTGTAAGGGTGCTTTCATGACAGGCAGGATTGTTTTTGTGCAGGAAGGCACACCTTCCTGCATAAAAACAATCTATAGAGGGAATCTCCTTATTCTACATGTGCTATACAGTGCAGCACACATGGAAAGAAGAAATAACGAGGAGCAATAAAGATATTTCTCTTTGTTATGCCTCACTTGGGAAGGCATAGGATTTTGACACATTACTGAGTTTATACCCCTGCTCCATCCGTGGAATGCTTCCCAAGTTGAAATGTGATGTAACTCAGAACAAGCAGCTCCCTTGTGATACATTTCATTACAAAGTCAGGCGAGGCCACACAAATCAGGCCTTGTGTGGCTTAGTAAATATTACTGAAACCTCTGCATTGTCCTTGTGTAAGCTTGTGTGATGCAAGGACAATGCAAAGACTTCATAAATGTGGGCCATGATAACTGTCTGTAGAGCTGTGTGCTTGTGTTGCTCACTCTTGAAACACCACTGTAAGCCTCCATAATAAGGGGCATATTTAAAAGGAACTGGTGCATCGGTTCTGGTGCGCCAGTTTCCTTGCGTTGCCCTGCGCCCCCTAATGACATCATGTAGTGCTGTTTTTACAATACAGCGCACCATGGCACACGTTAGCACAATAGCGTGAAATGTTTTGACACTAATGTAGCGCTTTGCTGGACTAGCACCAAAATGTTTGATGCTAGTCCTGCAAAGCTCATGGAGACCCGTAGTAAATAGCATAATGTCACTTTAACGCCTGCCCTGGGCAAGCATTAAAAAATTATAGTAGAACGGTACAGTGAAATCTTGTAAATTTCACTGCGCCAGTTTTTTGGACCTACCTGAAGGGACGCCCACTTGCATGCATTATACCTGATGCAGGTATAATGTGGCGCCAGGGTTTACAAAGTGGCACAATGCTAGCATTGCACCACTTTGCAAATATGGTGCAGGGTGATGACCTGTTTAGTGCCACTGTAGTGTCAAAAAAATTATGCTGCAGCAGCGCTAAGGGGCGCAAGGGGCTTGTTAATATGCCTGTAAGTTTGAGACATCTTGAAACAGCCTTTAATAGTGTAGATTTATGCTACTTACTCTCTGGACACCTACAATTGATAAAGCCAATAGGTGTGACCTTAATGTGTCATTGCATGCACTCAATATGTGTGCATGGCTATGATATGTTATGTTATGTTATGTTATGTTATGTTATGTTATAATTGCTTATATAGTGCCTAAACTGCCCAGAGGCCTCGTAGCGCTTATACTGCAATACAGACTTGTCACTGTTAATAGTCGTATAAGAATTAAGCTTTAAATAGCCAGGTTTTTAAGGCCTTCCTGAAGGGAATCTCTTGTGAATTTACTCTGATATTAAGAGGGAGGCTATTCCAGAGTATAGCACCTTGATATGACAAAGACCTTCCCCCTATCTTGCTTTCTTCACTGTTGGAACTCTGACCTATGACCAGCATAGCTGAGGAGGATCTGAGAGGTCTGGCCGGAATGTAAACAGATGCCAATGTTTTGAGCATTTCAGGGCCCTGATTGAACACAGCTTTATGAATTTGGCATAAAGCCTTAAATTGAATCCTTTTATCTACTGGGAGCCAATGTAAGGAAGAAATTCTGTTCCGTATGTATTGTTGCTTAGATGTATTTAAAAGCAATCGTGCAGCTGCATTTTGCACCCTCTGTAATCTTTGTATCACATATCTTGGTGATCCTACAAACAGGGCATTGCCATAGTCAAGACGAGAACCTGTCAGTGCCTGAATAACCAATCTCCTGGCAAGAAAAGGCAGGATTGTTAAAACCTTCCTCAAAGTCCTAAGCAGAGCAAAGGAGGTTCCAGCTACTCTATTAGTGTGTTGTGACATTGAGAGTTGGGGGTCCAGCCATACCCCAAGACTTTTAATAAGACATTTAGGGGGCGGGAGAGTGGGAACTCCTGTTAATATGCTAGGATTGGCTAAGGAAGTTTTTGTTTGCCCAAAGAACATGACCTCAGTTTTTTCATCATTGAGCTTCAATTTACTTCTTGACATCCATGCAGCAACTGCTTTCAGGCAAGGACCTAATGCTGTCCCCATATCCGGTTGAGTATTGGAGAGGGAAACAATAAGTTGACTATCATCTGCATAGGACACCAAGTTCAGTCCAAATGGCTCAACAATCTCTGCTAATGGCTGCATGTAGATATTAAAGACAGCGGGCTCAGGGCAGACCCCTGTGGGACTCCACAGCTGCTGAAAGTACACCTGGAAAGTACACAATATGTCCAATACCTGAAAGGACCTTCCATGAATAAAAGATAGAATTGCAATCAGTGCAGTTTCAGTCCCATGCAATGGCCTAAAACCCATCTGAGTGGGATGTAAGATCTTTTTCTCTTCCAGAAGAGTAGGTAACTGAGTATGTACATACTTCTCTGCAAGTTTAGCCACTATAGGTAACAGTGAAATCGGTCTGTATTTAGTCAGTAAATCAGAATCCAAAATAGGTTTTTTTTAGGAGAGGTTTGACAATGGCGTGTTTCCAGGGGTCTGGTACTGTTTCCAGATGATAGTGAGGTGTTAATAAGATTTGTAATTACCGGACCTAACACTGGTATTACCATAGAGAGAATCTGAGGAGGAGCCGGATCCAGCGGCGAGCCTGATTTAGTTCAACCCAGTAATTTAGTAACTCTATCCAAACCAATAGGAGTAAAGTTTGTTAAAATTATCTCTTCCCTAACCTCCTGGTCCATCACCACGTGATCTCTTGTTAGAGTGTTAGGGAAGGATACATAAATATCCTGAATTTTCCTTTGGAAAAAAATTGCCAGATCCTCAACATGTTGCTGCGGGGAGTCCATAATTTCCGACGAATAATATGTAGCCTGTGCATTTTTTATTTCTGAATGATAAGCTCGAATCATATTCTTATATTCCTTTTTCATGGAATCATCTTGAGTATGCCTCCATTTCCTCTCTTGCTTCCTGCATTCTCTTTTCATCTCAAGTAGGCTTGAGGTAAACCATGGGGAGAACTTATTTCGTAGCTGTTTTCTAGCACTAGAGAGGGGTATAATTTCTTCCAGGCTATCCTTGATCCATTTGTTAAAAGAGTGAGTAGAATCAGTTATATTATTTGTGTTTAGGTTTTCTGGTCTCTTTTTTTGCAATGAGTTAGTAAACTCTGGGGCCTTTAGTTTATGCCATTTCCTTCTACCTTGGCAGGGTCCTGATACTCATGGTCTTATATCGAAAAATGGTTAATTCTAACTCTAGCAAAAAGTGATCAGACCATGCTAGTGGACGGGATGATAGAAATTCTAATCCTAACATGTTAGAGAATACCAGATCAAGTGTGTGACTTTTATTATGAGTAGGAACCTGAATTAACTGTACCAGGTCACATGCCTTCATATCTGCTATTAGCATTTTTGTCGAAGCATTATCAACATTTTCTGCATGTAAGTTGAAATCTCCCAGTAATATGAAATTTGATTTAGTACATGCTAGTTGCGAGATATTCTCTGCCAGTGAGGCCATAAAATCTCCCATAGGACCCGGTGGACGATAGACCAAAACACCAGACAGGGTATGATGAGGGTTCACACTGATAAAGAAAAACATGCTCTCACATCCTTTAATCAATGTAGGAGCTGTTGTAACCCTACATATATCTCTGTAGACAAATGCAATGCCACCCCCTCTATTAAGTCTATCAATTCTGCTAAGTGTACAGCCAGTGGGAAGTGCCATAAAAATGTCTGGAGCAGAACTTTCATCCAGCCATGTTTCCGTTAAAAAATGTTTTCATGTGCTAGGTATTAAAGGTAGGCCTACAGGCTTTTTAAATTGTTGATTTAGTAATTTAGAGTAGCTGCTAGAGTTTCATCATTCATTAGTATCACACATAGGAGGTTTCGCTCTCTCCCAGCCCAACAGAACTTCATTTATCCACCTTGGAATTTAGAAAGCCTGAAACGGTCCTTCCAGGTTTGAATTTTAAAGGTTGCACGCTACCCACAGAATGAAGGCAACTTCCTTTCTTGTGTAATGTCATGAGATTAAAAATTATTGCTGTTATAAAGTAGTCACACAATCTCAGCCAAACCCCTCACTTTAGCAATTGCTGGCTTTTGGTCAGGTTCCCTCAGACACAAGGAGTAGGAAGTTCCAGTTCTTTAGTGCTGTTGATAGGTGAGTGCACTATATGAAAAACATACATGTTGGCTTTGACAAGGTGTCTGTTTCTTTCTAACTCTGTAGAGTGTCAACACTTGACTGGTGAAGTTGCAAGGATTTTTCAATGCAGTCTAAGTAGTCAAATATCTATTGTGTGCTTCAAAAAAAGCTGCCAGGATATGCGAAATAACCTGACAGCTTTATTACTCAAATAAATGCCAACATTAGTCACTAGGAAGTCTATTTACAAAGCAATTTACATATACAAATGAACTATTGTTTAAACCTACTTCTTCATCTAGTAGCAACGTTACACTTTTTTGGTAATCCCCCTTTTGGACTGTTAAGTTACACATAGGTGTATACTTCCATGACTCCACCTTTTGGTGGAGCCTCCTAAACTAGTATTTACAAGTGGAAAGTTACTACTTGTAACCTTCCAGGCATAGGTGGGGACCTCTGTCACTGTGGCAAAGATCTTGCCATTATAAAGTAAAGTTTATTCATTTTTTTAAACTTACTGAAATATTTTAAAGTAAACACTATAGCAATTATTTCAATGACTATTTTCTAACATTAACAAATTATGTACATCTGTTTGATATGCCGAAAAAAATAAACATTTGTTTATTATTTATATTTATTAAATTATTTATTTCACATTAGTTCTAAGGGGTACTATCTGAAATCCCTTCCTCCATTCGTTTCTATAGGAGTGTGTTGCAGTATCTCTGAGTGGCCATGTGTGGTGCTTGACTTACTCCAGTGCTGGGCTGGAGTATATTTACTACTGTTTGAGGACCTTTACAGCTGTAGTAACATTAGAAATATAATTTATGAATAGCAATGAGATTCCCCTTTTATGAGTAGGTATTTCTATGTGCATTTTCCTCCCTAAATCAATCATTGCCCATCCCTGCGAAGTATTCCCCGTTGTACAGCCTCTTCCACTGTACCTCCAACATTTAACTCTAAACTATAGTCCTCAGTGCGCAGAGACACACATTGAGGCGATCTTCTCTCAGAAAAGATGAGTAGCAGAGCAGAGGTCATTTTTTAAGTACACGAGTAGTATGACTTGACATACTACGAAATGCAGTTTGAGGACCCAATGTATAGAACTTATTTTCCACTTAGAAATGACTAAAAATGCTTTCCTGAGCATTGCAGCAATTACATAATGGGTTGCAGTTCGGCCTGGGAGGAAATTAAATTGAGGAAGGATAATTTGTTTAATTGCATGAAGTTTGCTTTACGTTTATTGCACAAAATTCCCCAAATTACACCACTTTGTGTAATTAGGGACCATTTGTGGTAAAAATATATTGTAAACACACAATTTGCAATCAATACTTACCACAAATGAACAGGGACAACTGAACGTGAGCATCTGTTGTTCACTGTAATTTTGTTGAAATTCATCCTTACACCAAACATTTACATGAGGATGCATTTTGCCCTTTAGTATATCACAAAATGATGGATTTAAATTTCATGTAATTATGCATAATTTAGAGTAATTTTGCTAAACTTTTGTGTGGTTATGCAACAGCAAATTATGCAAATTTTGCACACCTCTTATCACAGTATAATATTGGTAGGTAGATGTTTTATATAAAGTGTTTTATATAAAGCCTGCACCTAATAGACATGAATTCAAAATAGAATGATTAGGTTTTGTTTTACTTTCACAGTTTTTTTGTGATAAATCAATGGACAATAGTGAGAGCTCGTGGATTTATGGGATTCAATTATGTATTTTGATATTTCATAGGTCAATGTGGGTTTTTATACCACTGCGTTATAAGCACCCAAACTTGCAACATATATGTGTGTGTGTGTGTCTGTGTGTGTGTTAGCAGGAGGCACAATGCATATTAATGTTTCCTTCTCAGCTTTGAACTAATGCTACACATTAGGCCCACAATTTACAAAGACTTTGCATCAGGTTTGCATTACTTTCTTGAGTTTATGTTTACAAAAGAGTTGCATTGGATTTTAATCCAAAGTAAAGCAAGATAGCACAATGATGCCTTGCGTTAATTTGCAACAAAGGGGGGGGGGTTCAATGAGTGGTGCATTAGCGTTCCCATGCATCAACCAATAGGTTTTAATTGAAATCCCTATCTACAATGAATTATAGACAGGGATTTGTGGGAAAATCCTGTGTCTCCTAGAGGCAGGCATAACAAAGGCAAATATATTCCTTTCTCCTCATATTTTCCTCTTTGCATATGTGCAGCATTCAACAGCACACATACAAGAAGGAAAATAGCCTAAACATAGGCCAATCTTTATGGGCTTTGTAGTGCAAGACAGTAAGTCACCTTCTGCACTACCCTACATCACAAGCAAAAGGCAGGAATGTGCTGTGTTTATCTAATCCAGCTCATTCCTGTCCTTTCCCCTGTGCTGGTGCTCCTTTGGCTGACGAACACCAAGGCAGGCACCCTTGCACCATAGTGCAAGGGTGTCTGTTTTGTATGCAGAATTTTTTTGGTGCATTAAGAAGTACCTTTCTGCACAAAAACAATCCTGAAATGCTTTTACTCTTGCAGCAAACATAGAAAGAGAAGAAAACAAGGAGAAATAAACATATTTCTCCTTGTTATGCCTCTCCTAAGGAGGTATATCTTTTTGGTGCATTTCCAGGTTTACAGGTTCTTGTAAATCTGGGAATGCGTCAAAATCCATGGGAACACCCACACAACACCCATGGAAATGCCTTCCTGGTGCAGATTAATGTAATGCAGTGATTTCATTGCTTTACCCTACTTGAGATTTATGAAGCCACGCAGTGCCACATGAGGTAGTGTCATAAATCTTACTGACAGATCTTACTTACGGTTTGCATCGCTCTTGCACCACATTGCACAGTGCAATAGCGACACAAACTAAGCCATAAGTATAGCCCATAGGTTTTGTACAAAAACTGTACTGACCACAGTGCAGACACATTTGCACAATGGTGCAAGTATGTTTACCTGGTCCATGACAGTCAAATGTGTGCCAGCACAGGGCGAGAGAAGAAGAGTGCCAAACTTCATTTGATATGGTGTTGTTTTGCTCACTCCTTTACTTGCTTTGCTGTGTTGCATCATTTCTTTGTTAATGTGATCCTAAATCGTTAACAGGCAGTCTTGTGGGTGCAATGTTTCTTGATTACCTTCCTCCATTTAGCCCAAAATGAAATCTAGAAAGCCATAGAGATGCTTGAAATCTGCAACTCCTTTAATTTCTCTCAGACTCTGAAAGCAACAAATGTTAATCTCTGCTATAGACGTATACAATAGAGCACCCTTCCACAGCTCCATATTTTCGCACGTGGTATTTTTACTCGTTGACCAAGATCATATCAGTGGGTAAAATTGCATTAAAGGATGCTTTCTCAATGTCATAGGTTCACAAGTTTTGGTGCTCCATTCTTATTCTCTAATTCAACTTCTTGGAATAGCTCGGTTTTTACCCGGCCCCCTGTGTTCAACCTATAAGATTAAAATCAATTGTAAAGTGATTTGTTTAGAACGCTTAGAGATCCAGGGGAATTTATTTCATATCTCATCAATTTTGCAACAAGTACACTATCTCAATTCGTATTGTATTGTTTATTGATAGTTCGACATAAAACCTTATTATCAAAATACCAAAGATAATCACAGTACAAACAACATAACATTTTACAAACAACACAATTAAAACTGCAATAAATAGGAAAACTGAAAGAAAGTATACAACAACATTCATCACAGCTTCTTTCACAGTTCATCATGACTTCATCAAATCCAATCCCCTATGGTGATCAATCTGTCCTCAGCTTTGTTTGTAGATGGATGTTGCATGAAAGTACGTGTCACGGTACCTACGGTGGTTTTGTGTTCTCTACAGGTAATAGCTTTCTCATAGACCATTTTGTTTTTACTAATTGTTTATCTCCTGTCTGGATGGAACATGTCTCCCTCCAAAATATTTTCAAACCCAGATCAGTCCGGACCGTTGTTGAGACCAAACATATAATGGCTACTGCTTAGTTAATTCCTAGAATATTTTGGAGACCACCTATGTACTTGGACAATTCACTGGTGTTCCAGATATGGATCCAATATAGCAGTGGTCTTAATACAGCCAAAGGTGCTAATTAATGAATGCCTAAGTCCAGGTGTAGGGGTTCTAATGGGGTTCCCTTCCCTAAACCAGTAAGAGGTCTAATAAAGTTTATTCCACCACACTCAAAGAGATGATGTTGCAATGGCTCCATAGTTCCTCCCGATAAAGGGCTGCTCCCCTTGCTTGGGCTTTATAAATATCTATGGCTGGTAGAAGGGAGAGGTGCACAGTTGGCTTTCTTTGCAAATGGGTGTGTTGCCTCAGAAATGTGCTTCACTACAAGTGTGCTTTTTAAGAGCTGTGGTTTCCAAGATCAGGTTTCAGCTAGTCTGATACCTATGTAGTCAAACTCTCTCTTTTTTTCCAGGGGTTCATTCACAACTTTGATTACCCCTCTCACTCTACCTCCTTTAGAGTAGGTCATGTATTTAGTTTTGGTGGTGTTAATTTTAAGACTATACTCTATGCAGAACTGGCTGAATGTATCAATCAATTTGCAGACCCTTCCTGGTTTTGGACAATAAGAGTGTGTCATCAGCAAATAGGAGCACTGGGATTTTGTCCTCTGCCAAGGAGGGAGAGTCATTAACACAATTCCACTGATAGGTGACACAGTAATTAATGTATTAGAGGAACAATGTTGGAACTAGGACACAGCCTTGTCACACTCCTTGGGCCACTGGCATAGCTTTGGTCATGTCCCTCTTGGTGCCACCCCCAACTTGTGCAAAATTACCCTTGTGGAGTCTGTTAATTATGCTCAGTAAATATAGTGGGACCCCATTTCTTGAAGCACCTCTGACAATTTCCGCCTAGGTACAAGATCAAAGGCAGCACGTAAATCATTGAAGGACACATAGAGATCACCCTTGCCCAGGTCCATCATCCTTCATATAACAAGGAGTAATTGGAAGGCCTTGTCAACAGAACTCGTCTTGTGCCTGAAGTACACTTGCAGGTTTGAGAGAACATGGTTCACCTCATACTAATCCAACAGGTGCACAAGAATCAGTTCACTAAAAATCTTTTGTGAGTTGTCTGTAAGGCAATAGATGGGGTGCTAGGATGCCCCTTTTTAAGAGTTAGGACGATCTCACCACCCCCCCAAGAATTTGGAATAACTTCCTCCCTCATGATTACATTAGAGACAACAGACAGGCAGTGGTGTCAGATTTGAATAGATCTGCCTGGATCTTGTTGAGAGCTGATGCTTTCCCTTACCTAATATAGGCCACGACGCACACAGTTTCTTCCGTTGAAGAGGGCACTGGGGGCAGATTGGACTTTAGTGAATAAGTGCCATCCCTAAGAACTATGGTTTCTTTGTCTGGTGGAGGTCTGAATATAGAGTCCCAAAATGGGCAACCCAGTCGCAGGGAAAAATGAAGGACTCAACAGATTTGCTCAGTTTCCCACTACCAAGGCTAACCAAGGACCAGAACTTCTTCCGATAATTGGAGGTCGCAGCTTCTAAGAATGCAGCCTAAATATAATTTTCCCAGGTTGCCTTAGCTTCTTTTAGGGTAGTCCGATACATAGTCATGCTTTCCTTAGTGTTACAAATGTCTCCCTTTTTTATTTTATCCAGCAGCCAACCCTTTGCAGATTTGCATGATCTATTAAACCACCTCGTTGGCACGGCTGGTTTTGTGCGCCCGAGTTATCTTCAGTAAAAAGTTCAGCTAGTTTTGCTCTCTTAAATCTTAAAGTCGCTTCACTCTCCCCAGTTTGCTAACATATTCCCCATATGGTTAGCAAGTAGTAGGTGTGAATCCATGACTGCTTTAGGAAATTAATTCACTGTCTTTCACTGAACATTATTCTTATTAATTGTGACCTTCAGGGAGTTCTGTTGGTCACCTACATCATGCAGAGGGGGCATGGTCATCTACTGCTTCAGTCTAAGTGTAAGGGGTTATGGTAATTTTTGTCACACTCCACCACTGACGTATTCCCAATTATATTGACATCCAATAGGATGAAATCTATGGTGCGGTAGTACAGCCCTCTTCTAAATGTAGGAGTGGGTGTTTTATCAGAAGGCGTCTGCTCATTGCATACATATAACCTGTGCTCAGGGTGAGTCAACTACCCGGAGGGCTGCCCTGGAGAGATTCCTTTTTAGAGGGATTGAGAGAGCGGGATCCCCCAAATGAAATCCCCTGTGCTAGTTAGATCTTGTGCCACACCATTAGGTTCAAATGATAACTTGAAATCCCCAGTTACAATGACATGGTTTGTGCCAGAGTGAGCTACCAATAATTGGTCCAAAATGCGCAGAGTTTGAGATTCTTGCTTGCAGTTCCCACTCCTACTGTACATGTTGATTACAAAGAGCGGAAGGGGTTTCGGTTGAGAAAAAATCAGAGCTGGGAGCTCAGGAGAGTCGATTACCAAGAGCGGTAGGGGTTTTGGTTGAGAAAAAATCAGACCTAGGAGATCAGGAGAGTCTATGCTGTTTGCAGTGATAGAGTGCGATATGGTGGACTGCACTAGTATTAGCAAACCACCCGATGGGACACTCAATCATGGATTTAATGGCAGGAACTGTATATCTTTTAAACCCCCACGTCTCCTGAAACAAACACATTTTGTGCTTATCAATAAATGTGCTCCAGTCGGGATCACACAGTTTGCCCTTAACCTATGTGATGTTCCAGCTTGCTCTGGTTGTCTGCAATGGAGAACTAGGTATTGGGGCAATAATGGCTGCAGGATCACCTCTAGAGTGCTCTAGTGCTTTGAATGCTGGCAGTTCTCTACCCACACTCTCCACATCCATTGTATCAATTCCTTTTGTGTCATTTAAACCATCAATGGGGAATCTGAGCTCACAAGATATATACTAGCAGAAACTTTAGGATTAATGGGGGCAATTAGAACTGGACCCTTTCTTGGTAGAGTCCCATTTTCTCTATGGGGGGCAGTTTGGAGCCACTAACCAGGCAATTAATCTGATAGAGGCAGGAAGGAATATCTAATGGAGGGTGAGCAACCTGGTGACTGGCCTTTGTTCTCTGTCCACATTTTTGGTGGTACGCCAATGGAAATTGGGGAGCAGGTCTACATCTATGTCTTAGGTAGGGATAAAAGAAGCCCAATGGCAAGAGAGAGATGTTAGTACATGGTAATTCGGAATGTGCAAAATTGGCTAGGGGTTTTTATACAATACTTGGCTGCCTAATATTTACAACTATATAGTCCCCCCATACATTGAGTCAATGGCCCAACCCAGCCCACCCTCCTCACCATTAAAATGTGGCAAGCATCTGACAATCCTGCATTCGTGCAAAGCCAATGTGAAACCTTATTTTTTAATAGGGAGAAAGATTCCTTTGCCCCAGTTGGTGTACAGGGAACACTGGACATTACTATCTCATTTGGGATTCAAACCTATATTACAATCTGCCTTAAAAGAGCAAACGTCAGAATAATAAACTTTTTTGTTCAATGGTGCAGCATTCAATTCTATTTCTTATTTCAAATGAGGCCCAGGAGTGTTATTCTGAGGTCCTCGTGGAGAGACTCAATGCAAGTAAAGGTCCTTTCATTTACAAATGTCTTATGTCTGCCAGAGTAATAAGGGACACGTTGAACTAGTGTGGGAAAGGAATTCAGATTGTGTTTGGACTATATTTTGTGTCAAACTGTGGTTCAAGTTACACCTCACTTCTCACTATGCGAGTACTAGTCAAATGATTTAGCTTTTTAAAAAAAAAATACATCCCCCTACAATATTTTACATAAAATCAAGACTCTTAGGCCCATATTTATACTTTTGAGCACCGCATTTGCGTCATTCTTTGATGCAATAGCGGCGCAAGTTTGAGCCGATTTTGTGTCAAAAAATGACGCAAATGCAGTGCTAAAAAAGTATAAATATGGGCCTTAATGGTTGTCAATATGGGTCCTATTGTCTTAAGAAAGAAAACATTTTGCATAGATTTTTTCATATTGAAATAATTCAGCTTTTTGATCTGATGTTTGGCTGGAATATCTGAGTTTCCGAACGCTTTTTTCAATGCCCCAGGTCACAGAACTTGTTCTGGACCTCGCACTACCAGTGCAGTCCTAGGTCTCTGTGCGCATGCTTGATTAGCATGATTCTAAGGCCAAACAAAAAGTCAGGATACCAGATTCATATGCAGTTGGGCACTCAGTGCATGGGAATACATGCAAGGTATTTTTGTCCCAACACAACCCAAAACACTGCCTGTGAAAATAAACATTTAACATGGAAAAAAATAATAATTCAACACTCTCCAGCTTATATTTCGTCTATGGGGACATCTTTCTAATTTTGGCAATAAACAAGGTATGACACTCTACATCATTTTGTAAGAATTTTAACGTTTTGGCTAAAACCCCCTAAAGTACTTACCTCCGCTAAAGGGACGCATTGAAGAGTAAGAACTATGTAATATTAGCCACATAAACTGAATACTCACCAATTATTAAGGGAAAAATAATGGCCAGATGTTCCTTAATACGCTTAATGGCATCAAGGAGGAATCATGTCTAGGCAAGATGTCTTCATGATAACTTAAAAGATGTCATATGGTGCCATTAAGATACAAAGGGGAATATTTATAGTCTGTTTGCGCCTAATGTGCGTCAAACATTTTGACGCACATTCAGCACAAACCTTGCCCCATATTTAAACTATAACGCCCGACCCCGTGGACGTCAAAGAACTTCTGTGTGCACCATTTTTTGGATGCGGGAAACCACCTTGCGTTAATGACATGCAAGGTAGGCGTTCCCGTACAAAAATGTATTTAAGGCCTGTGTGCCTTATTTATACTCCTGCATCATTTTGACGCACAGGAGGGGGCAGGCCTTAAAAACAGCGCACAGCCTGATGTGTGCGGTTTTTTAACGCCTGGGTGAGGGCAGGCGTGAAGGGCCCTGTGGGCTCACTTCCATGGTCTCAGAGGTGCCATTCCCTGCCACCAGGGACACCCCCTGCCACCCTCGCCCACCCCAGGAGGACACCCATGGATGGGGGACCCATCCCAGGTAAGTACAGGTAAGTTGAGGTAAGTATTATTTTTTTTTATTTTTAAAGTGGCATAGGGGGTACTTATTTGGGCCCCCCTACATGCCACTGTTCCCAGTGACCATGCCCAGGGTCCCCTGGACATGGCCAATGGGCAAGGGGGCATGACGAGTCATTTCAATGGGGGTTGTGCGTCAAAAAATGGTGCAAGTCCGGTTTGAGCCATGATTTTTGACTCAAACCTGACTTGCACCATTTTTTGACGCACAAACCCCATTTTCCCCTATGCCGGCGCTGCCTGGTTTGAGTAATTTTTTTTTACTCTGACCAGCCCGCAGCGCCGGCTAACGTCAATCCTTAAATGAGGCGCCCCCATGGTGCGTAGGAATGGCGTTTGCTGGCGGTAAATCTTTTTACGCAAACCAGTGCTGGCGCTGGTTTGCATCAAAAAGTATAAATATGGGTCAAAATAACCAAAGCATGCCGAAAAAATAAAGTCATATACATCATAACATATATGAGGCTGGAGACAAGAAGAAGGCCGAATCATCTCTCTCGCTAGTAGCAGTTACATCGTCATTTGTTTTCATGTCATCTAATGCACACATGTATACCATTAAAAGAGTCGAGGGGGGAAAGTAGATGCGTACAGGAAACAATCACTACCTTGAGTTCATGCGTCTATTTTAGATCAACAGTTAAAAGCAAAAAAAGCGATCTTATTATTTGTAGCACTACAACCTCACATGGTTAAATTGGGCTATTTTCGCCAGTTTCGTATTTGGAAGCTCTCCAGCTGGGGGGACCTACAGCATTCTGGTACCCAGAGTCCTTCCAGGACTGCAAAATGTCAAAAGCAATATTCAGTCTGTGCTCTTGCATATGTGATCTTCCCTGTAGCTAAAAAGGTAACTAGTGCCCACTTGAGAGCAGAATACATTAGCACGTGCCCTGGAACAGTATCACGTTGATGGATTGCCTCATCACAATTCATTCTGAAGTCTGGAGGTGCTAAAAATGCCTCGTATTTAGGATATTAGAGGGCCGGCCAAGCAACAAAAAGCGAGAAAGCAGTCACAGGATGCAAGATATTCAGATATGAAAAGCACTACTTTGATATGGTGATGAAGAAAATCAAATGCACGAAGCAACCCGCTCTTTTTACAGAAATACTGTTTTTTTAGTGATACTCAAGCCTAATTCTAGCTGTCATACTCCAGTCGTGTGGCCTGCAGTCTTCCGTTTAGGCTCCTGCAGTGCCTAATTAATCAGCTACCAGAGGGGACTGGGTTTGTTTGTGCCAAGCGTGGCGCTTCAGGCAGGACAGTCTTGTGCTAAAGATGCCCTGAATGTGAGCAGTGCCATGTTCCTGCTCGTGTTCCCTCATTAGTGCTCCGAGGGCTTCCTTGCATGTTTGAGTAGTGCTCAGAGAGATTTAGTCAGCTTCCAAGTTAGACAGGCACGTGCGGAGCATTTTTCTTGTCATTCACGTTTGTGGAATAAAGCAAAACGTGTGTCGCTTG
Source organism: Pleurodeles waltl (assembly GCF_031143425.1). NCBI lineage: Eukaryota > Metazoa > Chordata > Amphibia > Caudata > Salamandridae > Pleurodeles > Pleurodeles waltl. The sequence goes on along the minus strand of NC_090443.1, from coordinate 645,622,308 downwards.
CCTACAGTTCTCTATTAGACATAAAGTTCTGTAAAAGGGCAAAGAAGAATATGTGGTACATCTTGCAACATTCCTGATTTTACAAACGAGAGTCCTTATTTGGTGGTGCTAATTAGCACTGAGTTTTGCTTCTTTATATTATTTATGTGGTTTTATATAGCGAGAACAAGGCCCAAAGGCGTAAAAGTGATTTGAAAAGTAATAATGCATGCTCCCTAGATATTTAAAATGGGATAGAAAAAGATAGGTAAAACATATTGGTATTTAAAAAAAAGTGAAAGTGGGGGTTTGTTATTATATATATATATATATATATATATATATATATATATATATATATATATATATATATATATATATATATAAAAATATAATTGTTTTTTTTAACTGTTAAACAATGATAGTCAATGTTGGTAATTATATATAATACATATACACAATTACATACACAGAAAAGATTTAAAAGAGGATAACAGCATTATTGAGGTTAAAAGCTAACAAGTAGATGAAATAAGTTTAAGATAGTAAACTGAAGGTCAGATATCTGTAAGAAGAGTGAGTAGAAGTCATGAAGTGGGCATTGAGGAGTTAAGTTAGAATATGCTTTCAAAGAAAATGGTTTCGGATGTGTTTCTTTATAAAGAAGTGTGAAGCGGTAGAGATGTGAGATAGAGGAAGAGAGATCCAGTTAATAGGGGCGACCTGATCCGTAAAAAGGTTTGACGATAGTGCTTTGTTTTTGAATCCTAGATGTTCAAATAAGAGGGATACAGCATTCAATAGGAAGCAATGCTGTATTGCAATTCTCAGCTATTTTCCAGGTTGAGGGGATACCTTGTAGAGGACTTCAGGCCCGATTGCTAATGTCCAAGATGGGTAGATGCAATTTATCACTCACTGTAACGTCCGACTCCCCGTGGTTTAGGATTTAATGGGAAAGATAACATTTGTGAGATAATAGCATGCAGATCTTGGTGCTTATAGCACCAGAATCCATATGTCACAGTAACTAGGTGTTAGCCCTCACATCCTTGGTGTGATATTTCCCAAAATAGTTTGCCTTCACTGCTCCATTTTTGGTGAATTGGTTCTTGTTGGCGTTGGGACTCAATGTGCTTTACCACTGCTAACCAGTGCTAAGGTGCTTGTGTTCTCCCCTTCAAACATGGTAAAATTGGCTTACACCTAATTGGTACATGAAATGTATTTATAGGTCTCTAGTAAATGGTATTACATGTACCCAGGGCCTGTAAGATATATGCTGCTAGTAGGCCTACAGCACTCAGTGTTCCACCAAATAAAGTAGTTTTAGTGAAACATGTATAAGGCCTGTCACTGCATCCTGAAGTGCAGTTTTAAACTGCCATTTTAACCTGCCAAACTAAACCTTTCATGAGGCCTAAACAGTCCTTTTTAATAGAGGTAAGCCACCCTATGGAAGCCCCTAAAAGCTCATAGGATGGGTGTATTGTATCTAAAAAGTAGGAGATGTTTTACATTCTCTGATAGTGAAAAACTCCTAGAACTTTTTTTCACTTTTGAAAGGCCAATCTCTACCATTGAATCACACTGGGTTACCTTATTAAATTTATTAGGTGATAACATTGAATCGGAAGCAGGTAGAAATATGCTGTTTACAACCAAACAATTTGTAATTTAAAATTCTCTTTAACAGTAAAGACAGATTTGAAGTCACAATTCTTAAAATGCCACTTTTAGAAAGTTGGCATTTTCTGATCCTAGCCATTCATGTCCTCTGCCAGTATCCTGGAGCACATGCCTGTGAATGGCTCTGCTGCAGGGTTTGTGTATTCTTCCAAGATAGTGGCACAAAGAGGACTAAATGTAGGAAGGGTGGGCCATCCTGCCAGGATGGCTGGGGTTGGAGCTGTGCCCTGCATCACTCACACTTGAAACTGCTTGCCTCCAGCACACACAAATCACACACAAAGAAACATGGCACTAGCTTTTTGTCACCCCAAATTATTGGAGCCTTGACAGGGAAAGAGACTTTTCAGAACAAATGTGGGGGTAGTATAATAATCACCCCCACTTAAAGGCTGGCACCAGGTATAAATATTGAACCTCCAGAACCACCCCTCAGTGCACATCTGACCATGTGGACATGAAAGGAGGACTGCTTTGTGCCATAGAGGACTGCTTTGCAGGTTACAGAGGACTGCAGTACTGCTTAAAGCCTGCCTTGCTCTTTGAAAATGAAGAGGCTTAAGGCCTGCTTCCTTCATCCCAGGCTAACCTGAGTGACTCCAAGGGTCTTTTAGCTGACCTCATGTCTGAGCTACAGGGACACAACAAGCTCCAGAGACCTTACTGCCATTGCTCAGATGACTTGCTGCACTGAACCTGCCTGAACCAGCAAATGGATTTGCCTGAGCCCTGGGAGTTTCTGATTCCCACAGGATGTCTCCAAATTCCTAGAGCCTTGTCTGGCATCTGTTGAGCTTCTCCTGTGAAGAAAGGTGAAATCCCCAAATCCTGAAGTTTTCATCTCTTCAAAGCCATGGATGGCCTGTTCGCATCAAAAATGTCACCCGCAATGACTGGCACTGTGAAGCTCCAATGAACCAGACTCTCTGCTCTACACCAACGACGACCAGCAACATGAGCTCTGCACTTCACGCTGCAGCAACGACAGGCCAAAGACTATACCATGAAGGTCCATCAATGATGACTTGTAATGCCCAACTGGATCTTAACATTACAGCAATGACTGTCAATAATGCTCGGCCTGCTCTTCGTGCTACAGCAGTGACCACTCGTAATGCTGTCCCTGCTTCTTGTGGCCTACTGCATTGTGAACAGAGATCTTCATGCCGACTTTGAGAAGGTAACATTTTAAGCAGAAGTAACCTGGTCTCTGTATCTGGTCTTGACTCCATCACAGTTGGCATGAACTTTTTTCTTTTTCTCCAGTCTAGCATGACTAGATGACCAAGAGTGACGCTCTGTGCTTTTAGGTGTTATATCTACTTAAATCTTTTAAATTTAATATCTCCGGCTCTATTGATTGTTTGTCATTCTGGTATCATTTTATTCATAAAAATTTACTCTTTTTTTCAAAATTGATTTGTGGTGTTTCTTGTGTTATGTTTTCACTTTATTACTGCTTCTGTGCTGCAGAAATATTTTTCACATTGCCTCTAAGTTAACCCTGACTGCTTTGTGCCCAGCTTCAGAAGATTAAGCACAGGTTAATTTACTGGCTGTTGTGGTTCACCCTGACAAGGACTGTGGTTGTTGCCTGAGTGGGGCTTCCAGCCCCCTGAACCAATAAGCTAATTTCTTAGACTCTGGTAGTGGAGGACCCTCCTCTCAGATTCTATCAACACCTGTAGAGGAGCTCATAGAAAGCACATTTTCTCCTAAGCACTGTCGGGATTCAGTGACATAGAATCATTTGCAGCACTGCTCACACCCACATGTAAGTGATTCCCCCTCCCTAAAACCTTTTTAAAATGTATTGCATGTTAATAAGTGAAACATATTGTTTGATTATAACACAATTCATCTTACATATTTAATGAGTCCTTAACTATACATATTACATATTTAATCAATCCTTAAACTAGAATCATGAATGGAAGGGATATTGAATTGCAGGGAGTTGTAATTTTAACTTAAATATCAAACTAAGGGCCTCATTTACAATTAAATGATGCAGCGTGGCACTGCAAGACAGCTTGTTGTGCTGCGTCATTTTGAAAGTGCAGGGATGCATTGCATTTACAGAAATACAATGCATCCCTGTACTTTCCTTAGTGCTGGCATACAAACTGATGCTTGGCACCAACACAGGCACCCTTCCACCATGGTGCAAGGGTACCTGCATTGCAGGGATGATTGTTTTTGTGCATGAAGGGACACCTTCCTTCACATAAACAATCATTAATGGTGTTTTCCTCTTTTTATGCTGCTCCGGAATGCAGCATATAGAAAGAGCAATCACGGGGAGAAATAATGTTATTTCTCTCTGTTGTTCCACTTCAATGCCATCCCTGAAGTGGCGTAGGAATCTGACACATTCCCACCATTGTAAATCTTGGAATGCTTCAGATTCCAATCAGGTTACATCGGTGTTGCGTGGGAACACCCACAGCAGCACCCATGGAATGCCCCTTTCATGCAGAGTTATGCATGAAAGGGGACCTTTTTTTACCAGGCAATAAGAAGCGACGCAAGGTGGCTTTGCGTAGCCTTGTAAATATGGACCAGCACACTGCACTACCAAAGCGCAAAAAAAGAAAATGACACCCCAGTGGTCCAGTACGCCGCTAAGACCTTTTAAAAGAGGCCATCAATGTGCACTAGATTCAGCTCCACTTTTCCTAAATCTGGCACAAAGTTTGTCAGATACCTAGATTACCTAGACCAACGTAAACCATTTAAGCAATGGATATTCCTATTCTTTCTCTATGTCAAAGATGAGGGCAGCTCATAGGCAAAGAGTACTCAGTGACCAGAAGGGTAATGGGACAATATCTTCTGTGCAACACTTTGTCCACTTTTGAGGGACCCATGCTAGCAATCCCCAATAACTATGAAAGACAGCCATAGTTCATAGAAGCAGAATATTAGGACCGGAAAGAAATAGCTGGAAAACCTATAAGGGATGGGTTTATGTTTTTTTTTAGGGTGAATGAACATGTGGGCAGTATAACTGATGCAGTATCAGGAGTGTGAGGAGCTCTACAGGAAGGAAATGAGTTGATGAAACTCAGAATGTGAGAATGAAGGTGCACTACATGGCATGGCTGGGAAGCCCTACCATATAGTACACTCACAACTGCCATCTTGGTTCCAGTCAGGTAGTTATTTTTAACCTTAAGCTCAACCCAGGGTAGCTATCTCTTTGAACAGTAAGACTTAGCAAATTAACAATGTGTAAACCATTTAACAGTCACATGGCATAAAACAAGCAAGACAATGATTTGTCGATTTAAAAAAAAAATTATAGACCTTTATCATCAGAATCCAGTGGAGAGATTCAGAGATATAGATGCTAGAAATAATAAATATCATATAAAAACTGCAAACAAGCATTGCCCAACAAAAAGTTTGGAAACTTTTGAAAAGTTTGTAAATTTAGTTCAGCAAATCTGGCCCAAGTTGAGCGATCAAGTCCAGCAGGACAGAGTTCTAGGGAGTCAAAAAGGATACTCTTCAGGAGTAGCACCATAGACAGCAATGGAGATGTCCTGCAATACAAACTGAAAGAGGAAAAAACCTCCATAGATTGTTTTTTTTTCAGGAAGGTGTCCCTTCTTCCACAAAAACAATCGTGTCAGCAATGTAGACACTTGCACCATGCTGCAAAGTGGCTGCATTGGTGCTAGGCACTGAATTGAGCACCGGTGCTGGCTGAAAGGACAGGAATGCACCGTATCTTGCAAATACAGTGCATTCCAATTCTTTCGAAGTGGCATAGGGCAGCGCAGCAAACTGACATGCTGTGCTGCCGTACGCTAATTCATTGCAAATATGTCCCTCAGTGTGTATCTGACTTACTCTGGCTAGGATTGTGGTTCCTGCTTGCACAGGGTGCATACCCCTACCAACTGGAAACCCAATTTCTAACACAATGCCACCCAGTAACTGAGTGTTAGCCAATGGGCTAGCAACTTTACTTACAACAAAACAACAATTTGGAAGTGTTGCTGCTAAGACATATAATAAACACATGACTTACACATATATAGCTCCCTACCGTTGGGCTATGTAGACCTTCTTTAGTGAAGACTTGCATATAATGTTAAGGAATAGGGTTACCTAGCCATATGTTTAAATAGCAAAATCAAACTGACACTGAAAACACTGTCCTTCCAGTCTGCAGTGGCAGGCTGGGGACCATTTTGTATCTCATCACAAGAAGGGTGGCACAAACAGTGCTGCAGCCATGAATGGACACTCTCTCTTACCTGCCCCAGGTACACTAGAAACCCTGTACTAGAGATGTATAACTAAGTCGACCCTTGTCAGTTCGGTGTACCGAATTTGACATGCAATATGTATAAGGTTACAACTCTGGGACTGAGGTCTGGTTAGCAGTTCTGAGTGCACTCGCAGAGTCAAAAAACTAGCAGCATCATTCCAAAAAATATGGAGGTGAACATGCAAAAAGAGGCATTTCCTTACACTAATATAGTTGGGTATGTTGTAATCTGCAGGTCTGCCTGTCAACACCAGAGCAGTACGCACTCTACTGGCGACAAAAATGCAAAAACCCAGCACTCGCAAAACAACGTAATTTATGCATTGTGCTGATATGTTGTGGTTTAACCTTTTGCATTGCAGAGTTCAATCCTGAAAACGTATTTTTAATATGCTTACAAATACTGTTCCTTTGCAATGTACTGCTACAGGTTTTCAGAGTGTGTTAGGGTGTGGCCCCTTTCCAGGGCCTTCCAGAGACTTTCCCTGCAACATGCCTGGGCGTGGTTCTGGGCTGGGCCAAGACTCTATAAAAGAGAGCCAGCCCAACTCCCAGTGCTCACTATTCAGAGGTACCGGTGCAGAGCAGCAGCTTTTTCCTGAACTCCTGTCCCGGCGGCCTATTTGGATCTTCCAGACTTCTGCACTTCATCCTTCATTGGTGATCATTGTTCCAGGCGGTAAGACGGTGGTTGGACTTTCCTGACACCGTTATTGAGAATTTTCATATTCTTGTTTTAATTCTTAAATGAGTAACAGATTACTTGCGCGCTACCATTTCTTGACATTTATATGGTAGTTTACAAATAGGCAAGACGCGCAATTTATTTCATAAAGGTTTGACTTTGTTATTCATTGCGTGCTACCATTTCTTGACATTGGCATGGTGGCTTAAGAATCAGCAAAACGCGCAATTCGTTTTATGGTGTTTAAACATTGTTGTCCATTGCGCGCTACTATTTCTTGACATTTACATGATGTTTTACGAATTGGCAAGACGCACAACTCGTTTCATGACGATTTAACTTTGTTGTTCATTGCGCGCTACCATTTCTTGACATTTACATGGTGGCTTAAGAATCGGCAAAAGAAGCGCGATTCGTTTCATTGTACTTTGATTTTGTTATTTATTGTGAGCTGTTATTTCTTGACATTTACATTGTGTTTTACGAATCGTCAAAATGCGCGATTCGATTAATGATGATTTGACTTTGATATTCATGGCATGCTACCATTTCTTGGTATTTTACATGGTGACACTCGAATCAGCAAGACGCACGATTCTCTCCTCGAGTTTAATTCATGTTGTTTATTGTATGCCACTATTCTAAGATATTTATTATATAATATTCGAGTTGATAAGTTATGTGATTTGTTTCCTGAATCCATATTGTGTTATTCATGGTGCACGATCTTTTTATGATATTCTCTATATATATATATATATATATATATATATATATATATCTGCAATATGAGCAATTTGTGTTGAAACATTTTAAGAGTACACAGAAGGCCAGAGTTTCTATATGCAATATTGTATGGTCTTAGTATACATTCTCAAAACAGGATTTATATGACTGGTTTAAAATTTAGTCAGAATGTTTTTCTGATTCTGATGTAAAGGAAAGTACTTGAATAAGAAAGTTTTCATTTAATTCATCTTGATTCCCCTATAGATATCCAGCCATCTTGAAACTTAGTCATTTTAAACTTAACTCTTTGATTGTTCATGTTTTCAGAGTGACTAGGTTTAGAATCATAGTCTAGTATTGATTTCAGGAGATATAATTTTCATATTGTGTGTTCTAACCTTTTTCTTACTACAGGTCTCCTTCCCAGCTGTTCCCTTCCTAATCCCCTCTTCCCCTCTTGAACTCTCTCAGTCTCAGTGATATATCTATCAGAGTCTTGGAGCTGTTCAGTGGTGGACGTGTTGGGAACGTGCACAGACCCCGAGGATCTGGTGACTCTGACACTGCCAGAGGAATCAGGTCCTGCAAAACCTTTTACCTTTTCACAATGATATGCAATATTGCAATGGTGATATAACTAATACTCTAGAGTAGTTAACTTCAGGACTAGAGGAACTGTAAACAGGCATTGTGGCCCTCATTACAACCCTGGTGGTCGGTGTTGAAGCGGCGGTAATACCGCCAACAGGCCGGCAGAAAAAAATGGAATCATGACCATGGCGGAAACCGCCAACATAGACAGCCACTTTAACACTCCAACTGCCACGGCGGTAGAAACAAACACCGCGGCGGTAACCGCCAACAGACAGGCGGAGGACAAAGTACCACCCATTGTATTCCAACACGCCTACCCGCCACCTTTTCCGGGGTGGAACCAACGCTATCAAAAGCATGGCGGAAACAGTACACAGAAGGGAAACCACTCACCTCTCAACACCCAACGAGGAACCAGGATGCCATGGAGCCCAAGTTACACGTACTGCCCATGCTGGTCTTCCTCCTGCACTATCAGTAGCAGGACAGACGCCGTCGACGACCACAGTGAGTACTGCACCTACAAAACAGGGGAGGGGGAGGGAAAAGAGAGTGACACACACACGAAACACCACCACCCCCACCCACAACACCATACACACAAATACATGCAGCAACATTACATATACACCCTCTCACCCCCTGGAAGAACGCAAGGACAAAAGGAAGTTATTGTAACGAGTGTAATCATGAAAATTCAGATAGTGAAAGTTAAAAATTCATTATATACAAATATGTACACCAACTACACAAGTCCGGATAGTGTGCCAATCATTATCCGTGGACCAGTTGTCCCAAAATGCAGACACAAAACGGAGAGAACACTGCTGGGGCATCAGATTGAAATTAAACAGGCACCTCAGGGGGAAGGGGAGGGGGGCACCTCAGCCAGATGAACGCACAACGCCACTGCTGCACGAGGGGGCCCCATGCCCACTGCTGTATCCTGGGGAGTGCAAAGCCACAGTCTCTCAAGTCTTTCCAGTGGGTAGTTTGCCCACTGCTTTATCCTGGGGAGTGCAAAGCCAGTCTCTCAAGTCTTTCCAGTGGATGGTTTGCCCACTGCTTTATCTTGGGGAGTGCAAAGCCACAGTCTCTAAAGTGGATAACATTCTCCACTGATTCTGGAGGGGTCTTTGTGCCCGGAGTGCTTCATCCTGCCAAGGACTGAAGTAGTGGATGTCTTTCTCCACTGGTTCTGGAGGGGGCTTTGTGCCCAGAGAGCTTCATCGTGCCAAGGACTGAGGTAGTGGATGTGATTCTCCACTGGTTCTGGAGGGGGCTTTGTGCCCAGAGAGCTTCATCCTGCCAAGGACTGAGGTAGTGGATGTGATTCTCCACTGGTTCTGGAGGGGGCTTTGTGCCCAGAGAGCTTCATCCTGCCAAGGACTGAAGTAGTGGATGTGATTCTCCACTGGTTCTGGAGGGGGCTTTGTGCCCAGAGTGCTCCACATGCAGTGTGGCTGGTCCCATTACCTCACATGGGTGTGTGTGCCATGAGATTGCCTAGGAACAGGTAGCATGATATGCCATGAAGGCAGAGACATACCCCACCCTGCTGCGCCTTAGACCTGCAGGTGCAAACAGTGATGAGAGTCATGCCTCATGGAAGCTGGGAAGGGTCCAAGAAGTCTCCTCCAGCCTCAGACGGCTGCCCACTGGTGATGGTAGCCATGTCAGCGGTGGTGCCTCTGTCCGAGCACATCGCGGGGCTGGAGGCGGTGCTTGCGGCTGTGTCTGTGGGGGAGGTGCTGGCGGTGGTGCATGTGTCAGCACCTGTTGAGGGACACAGAAGGACGTCTCCTGCAGCCTCGGACGGCTGCCCACTGGGGAAGATGCTGGGGACTGTTGCTGAGGCTGCAGATGTGCAGGTGGCAGTGCAGGTGGCTGTGCTGGTGGCGATGCAGGTGACAGTGCTGGTGGCGGTGTTCGCCGCCGTACAGGTTGGTGTAGTGGTTGAAGGAAGGGGTGACTCAAGTCCCTAAGACGGAGCCACTGTGCCCTGTCCTGACCTGCTCCTCGGCTTGTGTCCCTTCCCCACCTTTGATGGTGCCGCAGGTGTCTTGCCACTGTCCCTTTTTGTTTTGGATGAGCCCTTAGTGGCTGATAGGTGCGGCTTCTCCCTCCGGGATGTGGGCACCTTCTTCACCTTGGCTGGTGGAGGAATGTCCTTGGCCTCGCTACTTTGCACACTGGCAGCCATGATGGGTGGTGCACTGGATGACCCCTCAGTTGCTGGCATCACTGTGCCTGGGGATTTGGTGGCGGAGGTGCTGGGCTGGAACCTGGAAAGCCTGGTCCTAGTGGAAGGCTGGGGGGGGTGAAGGGAAGAGGTCAAAGTTAGCCAGGAAAGGTTTTTTAGACACACTGGGACGGGAAGATGGAGGGGGTTTCGGAGTGGAGGAAGAGGTAGTGGTTGTAGGAGGTGTACGTTTGCTGAATTTGGGTGAAGGTACATGGGCTGGAGGCTGTTGTGAGGTGGATGGCTGTTGGGTGGGTGTGTGCTTGCGTTTGTGTAGTTTGGGAGGAGGGCTCACAGACACACTGGGAGAGGACACTGGGGATGTGTGAATGGTATTGGGGGTGGTGATTGCACGTGAGCGGTGTGTGGTGATGGGTATGCTGGTGATGGAGGTAGTGGCTGAGGATGTAGTGTAAGCAGTGTGAGTGGAGATGAGACAGGGAGGGAGGAGGAGGACGTGGAGGAGGGGGACACAGTAGAGGCAGTGGATGTTGCTGTCTCTGCCTGGGTATGGTGCTTGTGTGAGTGCTTGTGGGATGTGTGGTGCTTATGTTTGCCATGTCCACTCTTGTGTGTTGATGAGTGTGCATGCTGGTCTGATGGTGTGCTTGGGATAGGCTGAGGTACAGGGGATTGGGTCGGGGTGGAGGAAGTTGGAGGGGGGGGGCTGAACACAGGGGCAATGGCTGCCATCAGTGCTGAGGCCAGAGCCTGAAATGCTCTCTGTTGGGCCGCCTGCCCAAAATGAATGCCCTCCAGGTATGCATTTGTTTGTTGCAAATGCCTCTCAACACCCTGGATGGCATTCAAAATGGTAAATTGCCCAACAGTGAGGGATCTCAGGAGGTCAATAGCCTCCTCACTGAGGGCAGCAGGGCTGACTGGGGCAGGGGCTGAGGTGCCTGGGGCGAAGGAGATGCCCACCCTCCTGGGTGAGCGGGCACGAGACACACGCTGAGGCGCTGCTGGGAGGGCGGTGCTGGTAGGGGGGGTGGCGGCAGTACCTGTTGATGCGGTGGGCACAGAGGTGCCCACCACTGTAAGGTAGCTCCCATCAGAGGAGGAGTAGCTGTCGCTGGTGTATGCTCCTATCCCCGTCATGGATCTCCCCTCGCCCTCCGTTGCTTCACCCTCCAAGGCCATGTGGCTTGCAGCTCCCTCCTGCTCTGGTGCCAATGCTCCTCCACCAGATGAAGCTAATACATGCAAGAACAGGGAGACAAATCAAAAAGGGGGGAAGAAACACATGTTCAGTGCATGCAACACCACTACCATTGGCAGACACAACACACAGGGAGCAGCCCTATGCACTAAGCCATGCACTAACAGTTCCTAGAAAATTCACATGGCCATGGGGGATGATGCCTAGGCCCACTTGCTGTACACCTGGAAGTCACTGGAGCCTGACTAGGTGTAGATGGCTATTACCAGTAGTGGAGTTGGGGTGCCACAGAGCCTGCCTAAAAAGGGACCTAGCCTACCAAGTTCGCCCTGGCCTAAGGGGGACCCACAGCCCCCTCGACCACCCAGACACCTCGTACCACGCGCAGAGTCAGCTGAAGAAGAGTCTACTCACCCCCTTGTGGCTGCTGTGATGCCCTCAAGCACCCATCCAACTCCGGATAGGCCACCGCCAGGATCCGGTACATCAGGGGGGTCATGGTTCGACGGGCACCCCTTCCACGTTAGGAGGCCATCCCCAGCTGGGCCTCCACCGTCTTCTTGCTCCAGCGGCGCAGGTGCTCCCATCTTTTACGGCAGTGGGTGCTCCGTCTATGGTAGACTCCCAGGGTCCGGACGTCCTTGGCGATGGCACGCCAAATACCCTTCTTCTGGTGGACGCTGACCTTGAGGAAAAGTGAAGTAAAAATTGATGTTTCTATCCCGTACATTTAATCTCACACATTGCCAAGCACCTCCCACCCTGGCCCAGACATACATACACACACAATCCTGACATGCTGGTCTGTCCCCCTCCCCACCCTCTTCCATCGACGCCACTCCATACACTCATGTACCATCCACCACGCTCACAGTGTACTCACCTGTTTATCTGGAGGACCGTACAGTTGTGTGTACTGGGGGAGGTCCCCATCCACCAGTTTCTCCAACTCCTCCAAAGTGAAGGCAGGGGCCCTTTCCCCAGACACTGTAGCCTTCGTCGCTTCCAGGCACAGGTCACAGCAGCACTTGCAGTGTAGGTCCTCTCCTGTAGAAGGTCAGGTATCAAGTGAGGGAACAGTAAGAAAATGGCGGCCACGTCCACGTCGGTGCGTACCATCACTGCCAGTGTACATCATCATTGGCTCCTGGAATCCATAGGGCCCAATGTTAACCAATTCTGAATTGCACCACGGTCTTCTACCGCCCACTGCGACGGTGTACAACACTAGCGCAGTTACCTAATTTCCCCTTGTCCCACCTTACAGGTCAGGCAGCCGCCATTTCAGGGGGCCACATAGAAAAAAACTGCATCACACCTATTTAGGCCTGGAATACGGACAGATAAAGGCACATTGCAAATTTCCAACTTTTAACCAAATAACACAATGTGATACCTAAGTGCTGGATGACCCTCTGCTCACTTTTCTCCTCCGTAGGGCATGTCTGCTGGGGCAGGTGATGAGATGGCGGCATCCTCCGGTGTACAGACCCCTGGCGGACCTGTCGACAATGGAAGAGAGACACATCATTATCACCTACATACTTGATCATGCAAGAATCCTGGAACTGTGTGCCCAGTTGGAGCCAGACCTGATTTCAGCTATCCGCCATCCCACAGGAACCCCCCTCTAGTGCAGGTTCTGTCTGTGCTCCATTTCCTGGCCAGTGGGTCTTTTCAAACAACAGTGGCCATGGCATCAGGGATGTCCCAACCAATGTTCTCTAACATGTTATCGAGAGTGTTATCTGCCCTGCTGAAACACATGCGCAGCTACATCATTTTCCCTCAGGTGGAGGATTTGCCCACAGTGAAAGGTGACTTTTATGCCCTGGGACATATCCCCAACATCATTTATGCCATTGATGGTACACATGTGGCATTTGTCCCCCCGCAGGAATGAACAGGAGTACAGAAACCGGAAAAGCTACCATTCTATGAATGTGCAGATGGTGTGTTTGGCAGACCAGTACATGTCCCATGTGAATGCCAAGTATCCTGGCTCTGTGCATGACGCTTACATTTTGAGGAACAGAGGCAGCGGGAGTGGCTAATAGGTGAGCCCAAGGTACAAATACAGTTGACATTGGTGTCTGGGAATGGGGTTGTCCCTAAGGATTAGTGTCTGTCTAACAGTTGTCCCTCGACATTTGCAGGTGACTCTGGTTACCCCACCCTGTCATGGCTACTGACCCCAGTGAGGAATCCCAGGACAAGGGCAGAGGAACGCTACAATGAGGCACATGGACGAACTAGGAGGATTATAGAATGCACCTTCAGCCTCCTGAAGGCCAGATTCTGGTGCCTCCCTCTTACAGGTGGCTCCCATTACTACTCACCGAAGAAGGTGTGCCAGATCATCGTGGCCTGCTGTATGTTGCACAACCTGGCTTTGCGACACCAGGTGCCTTTTCTGCAGGAGGATGTGCCAGATGGTGGTCTTGTGGCAGCTGTGGAGCCTGTGGACAGTGAAGAAGAGGAGGCAGAAGAAGAAGATGTTGACAACCGAAACAACATCATCATGCAATACTTCCAGTGAGACACAGGTAAGAAGATGTACCTGCTTCCCACATCTCATAACATTGTTGGAGGTATCATAGGTCTGTCATTTTCACTCAGTGTATGGACCCTGCCTTGTTACTTTGCCTTTCCATTTCACAGATCTGGGTCCCACTTTGTGCCCTCTGCTATGTTTACTGCTGGCCCACAGCTGTGTAACATTGGTATGTGAACAAGTACATTGACCTTGCTATATTCCAGAGAATTTGCAATCACACATTTGTGAAAGCACAGACTGACTCCAGATTGATTTGCGATTCAAGTGTATTTATTTCTGTGCAAATAAGTGGAGGGGGTAGTAAAAAGGGCTGGTGGGATGGTGGAGAAATGTCTGTGGCAGAGTCCAGTCTATTTGTTTCACAGGTGCATTGTCCAATGGGGCATAGGAAGTGGAGCAATGGCAGTTTAAGGTGGACAGGGTGTCAAAGTGGGACAGATGGGTGACATTCAGGGGGGTCTTATTTCGTGGCGGGGGTCTTGGCAATGTTCTCTGTCTTGTTCCTGGATCTCAGGGACCGTTTTCGGGGTGGTTCTCCTTCTGCAGGGGGTGGGGTGCTGGTGGGCTGTTGTTCCTGTGGCGGTGCCTTCTGTCCACTAGTGCTGACAGAGGTGGAGGGCTGTTCATCATCCAGGCTAGTGTCAGGGTCCCGTTGGTGTGCCACTGTGTCCCTCCTGGTGTTGACAAGGTCTGCCAGCACCCCTGCAATGGTGACCAGGGTGGTGTTGATGGACGTCAAGTCCTCCCTGATCCCCAGGTAAAGTTCCTCTTGCAGCCGCTGGGTCTGCTGAAACGTGGCCAGTGGTCTCCTGGGAATGGTGGTAAGTCCCCATGATGTTGGAGAGTGCCTTGTGGAGATTGGGTTCCCTAGGCCTGTCCTCCCCCTGTCGCACAGCAGTCCTCCTATCTTCCTTGTTATCCTGTGCCTCTGTGCCCTGAACTGTGTGCCCACTGCCACTGCCCCCAGGTCCCTGATCGTCCTGTGTTAGTGGGTTTGCCTGGGTTCCCTGTAGTGGTGGACACACTGCTGATTGACGTGTCCTGGGGACAGAGGGATGGACCCGCTGGGTGGGTGCTGTGGCGGTGTTTCCTGAGGGGGGAGGTTCAGTGGTGGTTTGTGACTGTGTTAGGGGAACCGACTGTCCCGAGGTCCCTGATGGGCCGGGCTGGTCATCTTAATCCAGACGTGCAGAGCTGCTGTCGTCGCTGTATGCCTCTTCTGTGGGGGGCTGGATATGTCTGGCACCTCCTCTCCGGTGACGTTGGGTACGGGTCCTGTTGGGGTGTGAATGCATAATCTTAGTATCTGTGTGTGCCATCTTGTGCAATGGGTGAGTCAACCTCTACTCCTGTGCTTGCATTATTGCCATGGCCCTTATGTGATTGGTGATTTTGGGGCATGAGTACTGGACATGCTTTGGTGATGGGTGTCCATGCATTGGTGTTACATGCAGGGCTTGATTTTGGGATGTGTGGGTTGTGGTAGTGGGGTATCTGTGGGGTGTTGGGGTAATGGGTGTGAGGGTGAGGGTAGGAGTATGTGATGGCATGCAGGTGGGATAGGGGATATGGTAGTTAAGATTTGACTTACCAGAGTCCAGTCCTCCTGCTACTCCTGCGAGGCCTTCAGGATGCATGATCGCCAAGACTTGCTCCTCCTATGTTGTTAGTTGTGGGGGAGGAGGTGGGGGTCCACCGCCAGTCCTCTGTACAGCAATCTGGTGTCTGGATACCACAGAATGTACCTTCCCCCGTAGGTCATTCCACCTCTTCCTGATGTCATCCCATGTCCTTCGATGCTGTCCCACTGCGTTGACCCTGTCGACAATTCTCTGCCATAGCTCCATCTTCCTAGCAATGGATGTCTGCTGCACCTGTGATCCGAATAGCTGTGGCTCTACCCGGATGATTTCCTCCACCATGACCTTGAGCTCCTCCTCAGAGAACCTGCGGTGTCTTTGAGGTGCCATAATGTGGTGTGGGTGATGTGC
This sequence comes from Pleurodeles waltl, assembly GCF_031143425.1. Taxonomy (NCBI): domain Eukaryota; kingdom Metazoa; phylum Chordata; class Amphibia; order Caudata; family Salamandridae; genus Pleurodeles; species Pleurodeles waltl. Next base: position 645,606,398 of record NC_090443.1, on the reverse strand, counting down.
TGTCTGTTGTGATGTGTGAGGGGATGTGTTGGTGTGTGTTGTTTGAGGTGTGTGGATGTTGTGTAAGTGATGGTGTTGTGTGTCTGTGGATGCTGGTGTTGCGTTAGCTAATCTCTCTCTCTGGCCTTCTTTCAAATTTTTGTTTGTAAGGGTTTGTGAGTGATGTGGGTGTGTGCTTTATATTTGATTGGGTGTGTGAGTGTGGGGTGTGTATGTGTATCAGGTGTGTGTATTTCGAATTGTCCAATGTGGTTGTGTTTTGTTTGTGTGTGTGTGTTTTGAGCGCTGTGGTGTGTACCGCCAATGGATTACCGCGGTTAATTTGTGGGTTGTGCTAGTGTGGGCGTATTCCTCTTGACGTGACGGTGTGGGTTTTGGTATCGCCAGTTTATCACTGACCTTTGGTGTGGCGGACTTGTGTGGGTGTCTGTATTCTGGCGGATTCTGAGCTGTGAGTCGTAATACCTGTAGTGGAATTCCGCAGCCGTGACGGTATGTTGGCGGTCTCCTGCACTGCGGTAAGCGGGATTTACTGACAGGGTTGTAATGAGGGCCTATGTCTGGTATAAAATCTTTAAAAGCTGCTGAAATCAAGATCAGGGTTAAGTGAGTCATAAAGCACTCATTGGAAGCCACAGTATTGAGGAAGAGGGAAGCGCTGCAGTTTAAGAGAGAGGTCTTGGCTTAACCCGTTGAATGCGGGCGTCGGCCACTGGCCGACGCCCACACTCCCTCCCTGGTGCGGGTCACGACCAGTGGCCGACACCAGGGAGGGGGTTAAAAATCCTCCGGTGCAATGCACCGGAGGATTTTTATTTATTTTTTTCCACCGTAGGAGACGCGGAAGAGCTTCCGCGTCTCCATCCCACCCCCCTCCCGCCCCCTTATGACGTCAACGCGCCGCGAGGCGCACTGACGTCACATTTTTTCCCCACCGGAGAAGGAGAGACAGAGGTAAGCGTTCTTTCCTTCTCCGGTGGGGAAAAAAAGGCCAAAACGGCCTCCCCAGATGCCAGGGAGGCATCGATGGAAAGGGGAGGCTCTCCCCTTTCCATCGATGCCTCCCTGGCACCGTTTCCTGGCCGTGGATCGCAGCGCGGCTGCGATCCACGGCCAGGAAACGCCCCTAGGCACCAGGGATCTTCTTTGGGGGGGTCGGCCCCCTCGTAAAAGGGCCACCCCCCCCCCGGCAATATTGACATTATTTACACTGTTTTGGGGGGCGATCGCGCCCCCCACAAAAAAATTTTTTTTAAAAAATGGCGGGGTCGGCCCTTGGAACACGGGCCGACCCCAGGGGGAAAAAAAAAAACGTAGTTTTGCCTGGGGAGGCCGATCGCCCCCCCAGGGTAAAAAAAAAACAAAAAAAAACAAATTGTTGGTGGTCAGCCCTTAGGGTGACCATCAATGGGGCCATTTTTTTTTTATACATGTGTGCTTTGCCGAGGGCAAGCACACATGTATAAAAAGAAAAAGATTTGTGACATGAGTCTCATATATATGTGTATATATGTATACACATATATATATCTATATAGATATATATATCTATATAGATATATATATATCTATCTATATATATATATATATATATATATATAGATAGATATATATATTTTTTTCAGGACAAGCATTGCAGCGTCCATGTACTGCTTTTCTGACTTGTTGGTGTGTATCTGGGCTTCTAACAACGCCCACCTCACGCCCATCACTACCACTCCTTTGATGGCATTGGAAAATGATTTACCTTTGTCCCTCCTTGGGGAGGTTTTGCTACCGCCTTGGCCATCACCCCTGGTACATGGCTAATTGCACTTTTGCTGTTACGTTTAACTGCGAGCGAACTTCTTTTCCTTTTGTGTAACTCTTCACATGATGCTCATGGTGGCCATGGCGCTGTGAATCGGCTCTCTTATGTGAAAGAGTTTAACTTTAAATTATCAATTTATGTGGCAAGAAAAGTTGGGTTAGGAGTTTATAACGCTAATAGCTCTAACTCGAGCAGATGCGAGACCCATTGCATTGTAAATGCTTGTTATTCTTGTGTGTGTTGTTTTATAATGGTGAACAATTTCACCGCACTCCACGAGGACCGTGATCAAGACTCCTTGGTGAGTTGAAACACGTTGGTGGTTATTGACTGCAATAAAATACACGTTTATTTGTACTTCATGGAGTGCGGTGAAATTTTTCGGCATTAGATAATTTCTAGATTGGTCTTCCCTGTCACTGGGCACCGGCAGTGGAGTGTGCCGCCCAGCAACCCTTCAACCACTTTGTTTCTAAACATATAAATATATATATATTGTTATATATATATATATATATATATATATATATATATATATATACACAATATGCATGCATGCATGTCTTTTCTGTAGTGGCAGTTTTGCTGGATAGTACTGAGGGAATTAGAAGAGGAGGTAATGGGAGGCAGAGCACCAAAAATGACTGTTGCACAGGGTGTGTGGTAAGGTGAAGTAATACATTCTTTTTTTGTTTTTTTCAGTGTTTTCAGAGAATCTGCAGAATTGGAGAAGAAGCGAAGGTAAGGTGACGACATTTCCTGTTGTACACAACAAACATACCAACAAGCAATTTTGTGACTATCTGCCTTCTACGTAGGATAGTAATTTAGAGGGACAGTTTAGCCAGTTGCAGAGATGGCGTCTCGTTGGATGACTGCTGATCAAGCCCTAGCTCGGGTTATGGAGGACAGTTCTGATGTAGGCTCAGAGACTGAGACAGCAGACACTGAGACAGCATCTGAGGGAGAGGACAATGGGGCAGATTCTGGGAGTGATTTTTCAGTCGGCGGAGTCCAATCTGACGACACCTCTTCCAGTGAGTCTGAAGGAGACAATGACGACATCCGTGCTGTCCCTTCGCAAGCACATTCTGGGCAGCGGGACCACATTGGGTTAGCCGAACCCAGAGAGCACGTGCTTGCTGCCGCAAGCACAGAACGAGTGCTCTCTTGGCAGCCCCCCTGTTTGGTTCAGCCCCAAATTCCACCTTTTACTGGTGACGCTGGATGTAAAGTCGATACAGCTAACTTTTTGCCAGTCGACTACATCTATCTGTTTTTGGATATTGACTTTCTTCAGAAAGTTGTGCAGCAAACAAATTTGCGTGCAGACCAATTTCTGAGGGAGCGCGGAGGCACTCTAGGGCCCCGTTCTAGGGCACGCCAGTGGACTCCCACTTCGCTGGCGGAGTTGAAGATATTTTTGGGCCTTACCCTCAAAATGGGGTTAGTACAGAAACCCACCTTGCAGTCCTACTGGACGACTCGCACGGTTTGGGTAACTCCCATCTTCGCACCATACATGAGCAGAGATCGTTTTTTGCTACTGCAGCGCATGCTGCATTTCAATGACAATTCTGCTGCATTGCCCCGGGACCATCCAGATCATGACAGGTTGTTCAAAATTCGGCCTGTCGTGGAACATTTGTCTGCCAGGTTTCCAGAGATCTATACTCCTGGAAAGAATATAGCAGTCGATGAGTCCTTGATCCTGTACAAAGGACGGCTGCTTTTCAGACAGTACATTGCGAGCAAAAGAGCTCGCTATGGCATAAAGCTGTACATGCTGTGTGAGAGCTCTACTGGCTATGTGTACAGCCTGAGAGTGTATACAGGGAAGGATTCTACCCTAAACCCTGTAGGTTGCCCTCCCGCGTTAGGGGTCACAGGTAAGATTGTATGGGAACTTGTCCAGCCACTTCTTCACAAAGGTTATAACCTTTATGTGGACAATTTCTATACAGGAGTAGAGCTGTTCAGTGAGCTCTACAAAGCTGGCACTGCGGCCTGAGGTTCAGTTCGTTGTAACCGCAAAGGATTCCCGCGGGAGCTTGTTTGCAAGAAGCTCCAGAAATCACAGAGTACTGCATTGCGTTCTAACGAACTGCTCGCAGTCAAGTTCCTAGATAGACGTGATGTATACGTGCTCACTACAATTCATGATGAGAGCACTTCTCCCATCACGGTTTGGGGTCAGATGGCCGAAGTCCACAAGCCCATCTGTATACTCGATTACAATAAGTACATGGGTGGAGTGGACAAGAACGACCAGGTTCTTCAACCATACAATGCGTGTCGTAAAACTCGCACTTGGTACAAGAAACTGTTTACCCACCTGATTCAGATGGCAACATATAATGCGTATGTTGTTTACCGTCAGACAACAACAGGAAGACTCATGACTTTCCTTGACTTCCAGTTGTCTGTAATTGAAAGCCTCACTGCTGTTACTGAAGAAGCAGCAGCCTCCACCTCATATGTTCTGGAGGATGTGGCAAGGCTGCAGGAGCGACACTTTGCTGATCGCATACCTAAAACACCCAAAAAGGATCGCCCATGTCGTCGCTGTAAAGTGTGCTCAAAGCATGGAAAGCGGCAGGAGAGTCGGTATTACTGTCCCCAGTGTCCATCACAACCAGGCCTCTGTATCCCTACTTGCTTTACGTTGTATCATACTAAAGCAAAATTCTGGGAAATCGACTGAGGTTGAGCTGCTGTTGGGTAATCCTTTCAGTGGCAGTGCATGGATACCGAACGTCCATGGGCCACTGCTTCGTTAGGCAAGGAGCCACAGAATTTTACTTCATCATGGACTTCCTTTTGGCGTGGTCGGTGTTCTGTTCAATTAACATGCATTTTCTTCCCCCTACTGCATATACTAGTAGACAGAACATATGCCACATTGCCACGGAGTACCCTTTCTTCACCTGCATGTCTTCTTTACTTTCAACGGTACATATGCTCTCTCAGTTCGAGAAATCACTTTGTAGGGCATACTTGGAAGCCCCCAACTTGCTTCCACAAACTAGTATAGGTTCACTTGGCTATTATACAGGATTAGCCAGGACTCTCATGAGAACAGAGACATGGATGGGTAAGGAAAGCTTATGGTAGGAGTGCCTTAACAGGGTTATTGCACAGGTAGAAGGCAGATAGTAAAGGTAGTACAGATGTACATCATCTACACCTATGGATTCAAACCCATTGGTGCCATCCCAGCACTAAAGGAGAATGACTTGTATAGGTCAGTGTTTGACCTGCTTTTCATGTTCATCCTCCATCAGAACTTAGTAGATGTTCAGTTTGCTGTATAAGTGCATTATAGTCACATCACTGCACATAATGTTGGCTGGGACATATGCTACGTTCTCATGGACTCCCCTATGTACCAAACACTACCCTTTTCCATAGCCTATGACCTTCTCTTTAGGGAACATCATGAGAAATCCCCAGCATGTCTCCCTTAGTTTCAAAGGTAGATATGCTCACTCAGTTCGAGGAATCGCTTTGTACGGCATACTCGGACACCCCCAACTTGCATCCACAAACTGGAAGGAGTTGGATTTAGCACAGAGATTGCGCTAAAGGCGCATGAAAAACATGTCTTCCTGAGCCTCAGGTGGCTGTCACAGGAGTCATTAGTAAAGGTTTGTTACGCATGCATTTGGTAATGTTAAGGAAGAAGGAGGCAGGTAGCCTATGACCTTCTCTTTAGGTAACAGCATGAGAAATCCCCAGCATGTCTCCCTTAGTTTCAAAGGTAGATATGCTCACTCAGTTCGAGGAATCGCTTTGTACGGCATACTCGGACACCCCCAACTTGCATCCACAAACTGGAAGGAGTTGGATTTAGCACAGAGAGTGCGCTAAAGGCGCATGAAAAACATGTCTTCCTGAGCCTCAGGTGGCTGTCACAGGAGTCATTAGTAAAGGTTTGTTACGCATGCATTTGGTAATGTTAAGGAAGAAGGAGGCAGTTACTTGACAGGTGGTAAAATGTAGTCAAACTTATTCCGTTCTGTGGCGTGTGAATGTGATGGGCCCTTGTCTGGCAGCGGTAAGTTAATGTGAGTGGAGTGATTGATTGGATTGGGCCCGTGGCTGGCGATTTGAAAGGGTTGTTTGTTGTGCGTGAATGGCGTGTGAATGGACCATAAAGAGGTTGGTGCCTGGACGCGGCTTTATGGCCCACCTTCAGAAGGCTTGGTTTCAACATTCAGATACTTTGATAAGTAATCATGCTTTAAAACCATAATTTCTGGAGGTGCTAAAACCAACCAGTGTGAGTGGTGGGTTAACTTTAACAAACTAGTACCAGGGGAGACCAAGGGTGCAGGACTTGCATGGCTCTCACCAGTTTTCCTTCACCCAGAATCCCCTTGAAATTACATTATGTGCTTAAAAACCACATTTTCCTTGCATTCCAATGAGCAGAAGTCCAGGGATCTGCAGGGATCCTCAAAATTCCTACCACCCAGTGTTTCCCCACTTGTCCTGATAAAAACACAACCCCGCTTGTGTGCCTGCGCCTAGTGCCTGCTTCAGGAATGAATCACTCCAGGGTTAACAGTAGACCTCAAGCAAGGACTACCATTGACCCTTGTGTGATCCATTCCTGTTGCGGGCGCTAGGCCTACCCACACAAGTGAGGTATCATTTTTATCGGGAGACTTGGGGGGACGCTGGGTGGAAGGAAATTTGAGGCTCCTCTCAGATTCCAGAACTTTCTGTCATCGAAATGTGAGGAAAACTTGTTTTTTTAGCCACTTTTTGAGGTTTGCAAAGGATTCTGGGTAACAGAACCTGGTCAGAGCCCCGCGAGTCACCCCATCTTGGATTCCCCTAGGTCTCTAGTTTTCAAAAATGTACAGGTTTGGTAGGTTTCCCTAGGTGCCGGCTGAGCTAGAGGCCAAAATCTACAGGTAGGCACTTTGCAAAAAACAGCTCTGTTTTCTGTGATGTGTCCACGTTGTGTTTTGGGGCATTTCCTGTCGCGGGCGCTAGGCCTACCCACACAAGTGAGGTATCATTTTTATCGGGAGACTTGGGGGGACGCTGGGTGGAAGGAAATTTGAGGCTCCTCTCAGATTCCAGAACTTTCTGTCATCGAAATGTGAGGAAAACTTGTTTTTTTAGCCACTTTTTGAGGTTTGCAAAGGATTCTGGGTAACAGAACCTGGTCAGAGCCCCGCGAGTCACCCCATCTTGGATTCCCCTAGGTCTCTAGTTTTCAAAAATGTACAGGTTTGGTAGGTTTCCCTAGGTGCCGGCTGAGCTAGAGGCCAAAATCTACAGGTAGGCACTTTGCAAAAAACAGCTCTGTTTTCTGTGATGTGTCCACGTTGTGTTTTGGGGCATTTCCTGTCGTGGGCGCTAGGCCTACCCACACAAGTGAGGTATCATTTTTATCGGGAGACTTGGGGGGACGCTGGGTGGAAGGAAATTTGAGGCTCCTCTCAGATTCCAGAACTTTCTGTCACCGAAATGTGAGGAAAACTTGTTTTTTTAGCCACTTTTTGAGGTTTGCAAAGGATTCTGGGTAACAGAACCTGGTCAGAGCCCCGCGAGTCACCCCATCTTGGATTCCCCTAGGACTCTAGTTTTCAAAAATGTACAGGTTTGGTAGGTTTCCCTATGTGCCAGCTGAGCTAGAGGCCATAATCTACAGGTAGGCACTTTGCAAAAAACAGCTCTGTTTTCTGTGATGTGTCCACGTTGTGTTTTGGGGCATTTCCTGTCGCGGGCGCTAGGCCTACCCACACAAGTGAGGTATCATTTTTATCGGGAGACTTGGGGGGACGCTGGGTGGAAGGAAATTTGAGACTCCTCTCAGATTCCAGAACTTTCTGTCACCGAAATGTGAGGAAAACTTGTTTTTTTAGCCACTTTTTGAGGTTTGCAAAGGATTCTGGGTAACAGAACCTGGTCAAAGCCCCGCGAGTCACCCCATCTTGGATTCCCCTAGGTCTCTAGTTTTCAAAAATGTACAGGTTTGGTAGGTTTCCCTAGGTGCCGGCTGAGCTAGAGGCCAAAATCTACAGGTAGGCACTTTGCAAAAAACAGCTCTGTTTTCTGTGATGTGTCCACGTTGTGTTTTGGGGCATTTCCTGTCGCGGGCGCTAGGCCTACCCACACAAGTGAGGTATCATTTTTATCGGGAGACTTGGGGGGACGCTGGGTGGAAGGAAATTTGAGGCTCCTCTCAGATTCCAGAACTTTCTGTCATCGAAATGTGAGGAAAACTTGTTTTTTTAGCCACTTTTTGAGGTTTGCAAAGGATTCTGGGTAACAGAACCTGGTCAGAGCCCCGCGAGTCACCCCATCTTGGATTCCCCTAGGTCTCTAGTTTTCAAAAATGTACAGGTTTGGTAGGTTTCCCTAGGTGCCGGCTGAGCTAGAGGCCAAAATCTACAGGTAGGCACTTTGCAAAAAACAGCTCTGTTTTCTGTGATGTGTCCACGTTGTGTTTTGGGGCATTTCCTGTCGCGGGCGCTAGGCCTACCCACACAAGTGAGGTATCATTTTTATCGGGAGACTTGGGGGGACGCTGGGTGGAAGGAAATTTGAGGCTCCTCTCAGATTCCAGAACTTTCTGTCATCGAAATGTGAGGAAAACTTGTTTTTTTAGCCACTTTTTGAGGTTTGCAAAGGATTCTGGGTAACAGAACCTGGTCAGAGCCCCGCGAGTCACCCCATCTTGGATTCCCCTAGGTCTCTAGTTTTCAAAAATGTACAGGTTTGGTACGTTTCCCTAGGTGCCGGCTGAGCTAGAGGCCAAAATCTACATGTAGGCCCTTTGCAAAAAACAGCTCTGTTTTCTGTGATGTGTCCACGTTGTGTTTTGGGGCATTTCCTGTCGCGGGCGCTAGGCCTACCCACACAAGTGAGGTATAATTTTTATCGGGAGACTTGGGGGGACGCTGGGTGGAAGGAAATTTGAGGCTCCTCTCAGATTCCAGAACTTTCTGTCATCGAAATGTGAGGAAAACCTGTTTTTTTAGCCACTTTTTGAGGTTTGCAAAGGATTCTGGGTAACAGAACCTGGTCAGAGCCCCGCGAGTCACCCCATCTTGGATTCCCCTAGGTCTCTAGTTTTCAAAAATGTACAGGTTTGGTAGGTTTCCCTAGGTGCCGGCTGAGCTAGAGGCCAAAATCTACATGTAGGCCCTTTGCAAAAAACAGCTCTGTTTTCTGTGATGTGTCCACGTTGTGTTTTGGGGCATTTCCTGTCGCGGGCGCTAGGCCTACCCACACAAGTGAGGTATCATTTTTATCGGGAGACTTGGGGGGACGCTGGGTGGAAGGAAATTTGAGGCTCCTCTCAGATTCCAGAACTTTCTGTCATCGAAATGTGAGGAAAATTTGTTTTTTTAGCCACTTTTTGAGGTTTGCAAAGGATTCTGGGTAACAGAACCTGGTCAGAGCCCCGCGAGTCACCCCATCTTGGATTCCCCTAGGTCTCTAGTTTTCAAAAATGTACAGGTTTGGTAGGTTTCCCTAGGTGCCGGCTGAGCTAGAGGCCAAAATCTACATGTAGGCACTTTGCAAAAAACAGCTCTGTTTTCTGTGATGTGTCCACGTTGTGTTTTGGGGCATTTCCTGTCGCGGGCGCTAGGCCTACCCACACAAGTGAGGTATCATTTTTATCGGGAGACTTGGGGGGACGCTGGCTGGAAGGAAATTTGAGGCTCCTCTCAGATTCTAGAACTTTCTGTCACCGAAATGTGAGGAAAACATGTTTTTTTAGCCACTTTTTGAGGTTTGCAAAGGATTCTGGGTAACAGAACCTGGTCAGAGCCCCGCGAGTCACCCCATCTTGGATTCCCCTAGGTCTCTAGTTTTCAAAAATGTACAGGTTTGGTAGGTTTCCCTATGTGCCGGCTGAGCTAGAGGCCATAATCTACAGGTAGGCACTTTGCAAAAAACAGCTCTGTATTTTGTCAAAAAATGGGATGTGTCCACGTTGTGTTTTGGGGCATTTCCTGTCGCGGGCGCTAGGCCTACCCACACAAGTGAGGTATCATTTTTATCGGGAGACTTGGGGGAACATAGAATAGCAAAACAAGTGTTATTGCCCCTTATCTTTCTCTACATTTTTTCCTTCCAAATATAAGAGAGTGTGTAAAAAAGACGTCTATTTGAGAAATGCCCTGCAATTCACATGCTAGTATGGGCACCTCGGAATTCAGAGATGTGCAAATAACCACTGCTCCTCAAAACCTTATCTTGATCCCATTTTGGAAATGCAAAGGTTTTCTTGATACCTCTTTTTCACTCTTGATATTTCAGCAAATGAATTGCTGTATACCCAGTATAGAATGAAAACCAACTGCAGGGTGCACCTCATTTATTGGCTCTGGGTACCTAGGGTTCTTGATGAACCTATAAGCCCTTTATATCCACGCAACCAGAAGAGTCCAGCAGACAAAACGGTATATTGCTTTCAGAAATCTGACATCGCAGGAAAAAGTTACAGAGTAAAACATAAAGAAAAATGGCTGTTGTTTTCAGCTCAATTTCAATATTTTTTTATTTCAGCTATTATTTTCTGTAGGAAAACCTTGTTGGATCTACACAAATGACCCCTTGCTGAATTCAGAATTTTGTCTAGTTTTCAGAAATGTTTAGCTTTCCGGGATCCAGCATTGGTTTCACACCCATTCCTGTCACTAACTGGAAGGAGGTTGAAAGCACCAAAAATAGTAAAAATGGGGTATGTCCCAGTAAAATGCCAAATTTGTGTTGGAAAATGTGGTTTTCCGATTCAAGTCTGCCCGTTCCTGAAAGGTGGGAAGATAGTGATTTCAGCACCAGAAACCCTTTGTTGATGGCATTTTCAGGGAAAAAACCACAAGCCTTCTTCGGCTGCCCTTTTTTCCCATTTTTTTTAAAAAAACGAAATTTTCACTGTATTTTGGCTATTTTCTTGGTCTCCTCCAGGGGAAACCACAAACTCTGGGTACCATTAGAATCCCTAGGATGTTGGAAAAAAAGGACGCAAATTTGGCGTGGTTAGCTTATGTGGACAAAAAGTTATGAAGCCCTAAGCGCGAACTACCCCAAATAGCCAAAAAAGGGCTCAGCACTGGGGGGGAAAAGGCCCAGCAGCTAAGAGGTTAATAGGAAGAAAGCAACAGATGGAGTGAATTACTTTAGATAACAAAAATTAAAATGTTAGGTTTATTGAAAAATAAGATTCTCTATTGTATTTTGTGTTCAGTGTAATCCATATGTTGTTGCAGGTGACTCCCTGTTTATTTATTTCATCTAAGAATAAACAGAAATGTTGGTTACTGTAATGAAAGTTTGTTTTTGTTTTAATGTTTACTCTATAATTTGTTTTATAAATACCTAAAAGTAGTTATTGGTTAGAGTGTCATTAATTTTGCTGCTTGATTCAGATCCAAGGTTATGATTGAATGGACAAATTGTAAATCATCATCCTCTGATTCTTCATTCTCTGGTTTGATGGGTACATTTTGCTAGGTTGCAAAGTTATGTAGAATAGCACATCAAGTAATAATTCTGCAAGATGTCTCTGGTGTGTACTGAAGTGTTCAGCCATTTCCTTGGAGGCACTGGAACCTACTCTTAAGGTGTGGCCTACTACTGATCCTATTTTTTATAAGCAATATAGTATCTGAGTTTCCTGTCAGAATTAGGATGCAGGCATAGTGTAAAGGTGTCCTCATAGCATAATCAGTGTTTCATAGTTAAAAACAAGAATACAATGCAAAAAATGTAAGTATAGTAACGTATATCTTTTATTAATAAAAAATGCTATAACCTTTCTAAAGCTGGTCATCTCCAAACTCTCCTCTTGGGAAGCGATTATAAAAGCCACAGTGTTGAGACATGAAGGTATCATGTATTTTGCCTTGATAACAGCCCATCAAATCTGTTTTAATGCACTTCCTTTATCAAGTGAATCTTGTTTTTTTCCTGTTTCTATAAAGATATACTGTGTCAGAAGGACTCATCAAAACATGTGCTCTAGCATTGCAACACATAATTCTTTGAAATGGTACTATACAATACCATTTTTTCATGGTGCCCTGAAAGGTCCTGTTGAGTATTTCGAAATAAATGTGATAATGAATTTTGCTTAAAAGTGATCTCCCAAAATTTCTGAACCAGCAGTCTAAACACCCTCTCCTTTCTTCTCCTTCTTCATTGATGGGTTAAAAAAAAAAAGTTTTTTTCGCACCATAGCATACAGGGCTGTAATTGTGAAAAACAGAACTGTATGCTGAGTCTCCTCATAATGTTTGCACTTGCCTCCCACCTGCATTCACTTGGTGCTAAATTGCATGTACAAAAAGTTAGTTCAGCGTTTATTGGGTAATTATGAATCTTTGATATTTAGTAATGGTGTTTCTTTATTTGTGAATATAAAATATAAAAACAATGTTGGGAAATGTTTCTCTAATTGATCGGTATATTACTGATTTGCTTTTTCTGCACTCCAAATTGACTTTGGTACAGTTTGTGACCTATTAGTGAATCATTAATCTTCAATACATATTACCCTTAGTCTTATTTGTAAAGAAGATTATTGAAGTAGATTTCATACATTTTTACATTCAAGTCACATGCTTGGATCAAGACTTTCGGCCTGATTTAGATACGGCGGTCAAGTTACTCTGTCACAACGATGCTGGATATCCCATCTGCCGAAATCTAAATCCCATTATTTCCTAAGAGATTTTGAATTTGGGTGGCAGAATATCCATAAATGTTGTGATGGAGTAACCCATTGGTCAATATCTAAATCAGGCCGTTTTTCATTATTAAACATAGAGACTGCCAGGTGAGCAGGAAAAAAAGAGCAGGTAGGGGCAATTCATTTGGAGACAGATGGATGTTTTGTTTTCCTAACTACACATTGTGAAATTGTTTTAATATGGAACTCACAAACAGTGTAATTGGAAAAGAATAGGAAGTCACTGTTGTGAGGAATACTTTGCAGAGACAGTTATTTATCTGTAATAAGTTTTTCTGGGTTGTATTTGATAAATCTATGTCTGAAATCCTAAGGCATGCAATTGGATAGATTAGATGGCTAGCTAATTTTGAAGGGGTAGAAACCAGATTTGTTTATGAAGTTGTGCTGGGTGCTCAAAGACTCTACAATGGGCAAACACAAGAAGTAACAGGTGGCACAGAATGCCAAAGAGGACTTAAAGTAGACAGGACACCATTTTCATCTTAGAAGGCACATAAGTGGAATATTAACGCAACACTTGTCTGAAACATGGTCTATTACTTTACTACTACTACTACTACTGCTACAGAGAGTCATAAGTACAAAAAAAAACATATGTTTGTCATTTAGCTCACTGTGCCATCTTTCCAGCAAATCTTTCGAGCAAGATGTTATGAAGTATTATAAAGGTGCATACATTGTTTTCACTTGTCTCTTGTTAAAATGTAAAACATATCACTGTAAAGGAAATAAAAACAGAAGTAAATATAGAATAATACATGATAAAGTGGGGCTTGGACATAAGCAGAGAGCCACATAAAAGCTGGGTGTCCTGTTGGAAAAGACGAAAATACGATTGAGTACAAGAATGGTTGTAATCACATATTAGATCATAATACGTTCACTATGGACTGAGAGCCCACACCAATATAGCGATTGAGGAGAAATGGAAAAGTGCAAGAGCAGCAATAGGAAAAGACAGCAGGAAGAAAGAAGGGACAGATGAAACAAAAAGTGCAGTTTATCAAGATAGAGAAGAGAACAGTCTGTAAATGGAACGGGAGACGAATATCTGGGACAAATGCAATGCAAGGCATCATTTTAGGAGAAAGGTAAGCATTGAAACAATCATCCCATTTGGTGTGGTGTGAGAAAAACACATTTATTTTGTGACATAGGAAAAATCTTCAATAGAGCCAGTGATCTGGTTCATCAGCAAAGTAGAACATTTAGAGGTCATGTGTAGCTGCCAGGTTTGAAAGTAGCCCTGCTGGAACTATTGTATGACAGTGAAGTTGTAGAAATTGCATAGTCGGCAAGAAGATAGTAGACTGTGGAGCATCACAATATAATAAGCTCACCCCCTTATTAGGACTCCTAAACTGCCTATCATCCACAGGAGTGGAAGCAGAGGACACAAGATTAATATTTACTTTTGACAAGCTTACCAGGCCTCCAAGCACAGAGCACAACAAGATCATGCAAGTAATTTTCATCTGAATTCCTCAGTCCTGGTCTTTCAACAAGGCCCAGTGGAATTATATCCACACCCAGGGAGTAAACAGCTAGCATCTGTACCACCTTGAAGAGGAAGACTGGTAGAAGGATGGATCTGTATGCAAGTCCTGGCACAGTTAAGGGAAAAAAATCAAGATCCAGGTCGACAGGGGACAGCCCAAAAGGTATAGTGTTGTTGGTTCTATTTCACAGTTACTCTGTTACCTATGAACTGTTCTGAATGCCAACTCCTGGAATTCCTTACAATTCTAGGCAAATCACGTTTTCCCTAAAAATAGTCCCAGAATTGCACTTGTCAAAAACTTAGACTGCAGCACAGTGGAGATCATGCATGACAAAATCAGCATATATAGATCCAAACAGCAGTAAGGACTAAGGCATGGTGGCAGAGTAGAAGGGAGATGGAGTCTGAGTCAGTAGGATTACATGATCATCTGATACCAGGGTTCCAACTTGGGTCTCATACCAGCAACTGGGCAGTTGTTCATTTCTCCAGGAGTACATAACCTTCAAGCTCAAAAGCTCGTTATTAGCCAGGTGGGAAACCTTCCGCAGCATCCAGGCTTGATTCATAGAGAAGTAATGGTAATACTGATCTCATGGCCCAGGCAGATCATTGCCCAGCTTGGTGACAGCTTCAAAGAAAACAAAATAAAACCCTGCAATACAAGGTATTTCCAACTAAAAAAAAAATCAACCAGAACCAACACGCAATTATTTAAAGGAGTGGGAGATGCAGGTAGATTTTCAAGAAAAGTTTGAATTATATATCTATCATGAAACTATGTTAGCTTCAGTATCTATTTAGCACTTTTTACATGCTGTAAGATAAAGCTATTTCATTTGTATTTGTTTTATAGAGGTCAGTGCTTTTTTTCTACTTTTTGTACACATAGACAAAATCTAAACTGTGACTTACGTTTCTGCAAAACTGTCATGTTCAACAAAAAAAAGGAGCAATGTAGTACACCCGAATAATTGTGCTAAATTGCTTTTTTATAAACAATGCTAGAGTGAGGATTTTTCAGTTAAAGTTTGGGTTGCAAAAAATGTGACAACTCATTAGGGGAAACCCCGCTGGCTTCAACTCAGGTTGATGGATCTTTGACTTTGATGGAGATTAATCAGGAGCTGTACATCACATTAGTTTATCATAACAATTTTCTAAATCTATAGAAAGTCAATAAAGAGAGTTTTGTATGAGTTAAAGGGTTTTATTATTCTTATCTTTTTAGTAGGTCGTCTTTTTTAAAATCATCATATAAAGTATATTAAGCCTAGTCACTAGACTTTCAGTTAGATGTGGATAATCATTTAGGTAATCAATAAAAAACATTAAGCACGTTCTATAAAGGAAAGAATCCCTATTCTAAGAATGAGAAGGAAAATGTGTCAGTTTCAGAAACCCATAAGAAGCTCTGGTTCCAGTGAAATCAATCATAAGAACAAAGCTTCAGCATCCAAAAGTCAGTTCAATAATTCAAATATCAATCAAAATAGAACAATTCCTGAAGAGCGGTTCAAGACACTCAATAGAGTCTCTAAGTAGTGTGCTGACAAGAGCATGGAAAAGGAATAAGGAGAACGGAAGTCAGTATGATAGTGGTGGTCCTACTCTAGCAACATGCATTATTGTAGACACGCAAATTTATTATTGCAATACTTGTTACTTTTTCTTTCGTCATTGACCAATCAGCTGCTGATGCACCCATGGGAACATATTGACTCCTCGTCTCCTCACCACTATGTCTTATCGCATAACTATGTCATCTAGTTTCTCATGATTCATCCTCCCATTAAAGACTGCATCCCCATGTGTGAATCTTTATTTCTGTTTTTCTAAATGCCATGTCTATTCAGTAGCTAACAGTAGTTTGTTTAGAAGTAGAAACATCTGTATAAACTAGTAGGAAAACATTTTGTGCAACAACCATTCATTGGGGAAAAAAGGGGCTAATTACAAGCCCCTAGTGCCACTGAATCGTCACTTTTTGTGGCACTCCAGTGGTTCTGTTTACTGCGCTGTATTTACAAAGCACCATTAAGCATTCTGCAGCACACATAGAAAGAGCAAATCGTTGGTTAAATTGTTTCTGTGCAGGAAGGAGTCCTTTCCTGAACAAAAACAATCTCACCCACAACGCAGCAATACTTTTACCATGGCGCAAGAGTGGCTGCATTGGTGCCTGGCAGAAAATGTAGCCCCATTGCAGGGGAAAACAGGGGTGCAAGGTATTCTTGTTAATACTGCACATCCCTGCATTTCTAAAGTGTTGCAGTGCTGCCAATTATGGCGTAGCACTGCGCTGCGCCACTTTATTGTAAATATGCACTAAGTCTTTCAAAAGGTGAAGGACAAGTTAACTGTAACATGGCTGCGTCTCAGTGTTTCAGGCCTAGCACATTTAAATATGATTGTCTACTACATTTTTGTATTTAACACACTTTAAACATCATGAGTTTTGCAGATTATTTTAGCATTATGGGGGTCATTCTAACCTTGGCGGTAAAATCTGCTTACCGCTGTCAGAAGACCGCCAACATACTGCCGCGTTAAACCGCCACGGTCATTCTGACCCACAACAGGCAAACCGCCAAAATACAGACATCCACAAAAGTCCTCCACACCAAAGGGCAGCGAGAAACTGGCGATGACCAAACCTCCACCGTCACGCCAACAGAAATACGCCCACACTATCACGACACACAAATCCACGCGGCGGTCTTTCAACCGCGGTATTCTATTGGCGGTACACACCGCCGCGCTCAAAATACACACACACTTACAAAACACAACCACATTGGACAAATCAAAATACACACACCTGATACACATACAAACACCACTCCCACACACCCAATTAAATATAAAACACACACCAACATCAACCTCAAACCCCCACTCCTCCAGAATCGGAACCACGCACAGAGAAATAGAGATCCGAGCACCCAGACGCGCATTTTACTTTCACCCAGCAATATTACCACGCACTTCACACAACACACCAATACACATCACCACACTTAGCACCACACAATCCACCCCACACATCACCCACACCACCCCATGGCACCGTAAAGACACCCCCGGTTTTCTGAGGATGAACTCAGGGTCATGGTGGAGGAAATTGTACGGGTAGAGCCACAGCTCTTCGGGACACAGGTGCAGCACACCACCATTGCCAGGAAGATGGAGCTATGGAGCAGAATAGTCAACAGGGTAAATGCAGTGGGACAGCACCCAAGAAATATGGACGACATCAGGAAGCGGTGGAACGACCTACGGGGGAAGGTGCGTTCAATGGTATCCAGGCACAACATCGCAGTGCAGCGGACTGGCGGCGGACCCCATCTCCTCCCCCAAAATTTACAACATGGGAGGAGCAGGTCTTGGCGATCCTGCATCCTGAGGGCCTCGCAGGAGTATCTGGAGGAATGGACTCTGGTAAGTCTCATCTTCACTACTTCATCCCCACCACCCCACCAGCATGCCAAATCATACCCCCACCCTCACCCTCACCCCCATCACACCTACTCCTTGCAAATGTCTCACCATCACAACCCACCCATCCCAACCCCAAGCCCTGCATGCGACCACAAAGCATGGACACCCATCACCAAAGCATGCCCACTGCACATCCCCATCCCCCCCCCAAACCACCGTCACAAAAGCCCCCACACAGGAATGCCAGCACTGGGGTACACGGACACCCACCCATTGCACGCTATGGCACACACAGATGCAATAACCATCCATTTATACCCCTGCAGGACCCGAACACCACGTCACCACGCAGGAGGGTCCACAAATGTCCACTCCACCCCCAGAAGAGGCCAACAGTGATGACAGCACCTCTGTCGACCTGGATCTAGATGACCAGCCCGGCCCATCGGGGACCTCGGGACAGTCGGTTCCCCTCAGACAGCCACAGGCCACAGCAGACCTTCCCCCCCCTGGGAACACCAGCACAGCACCCACCCAGCGGGCCCATACCTCTGTCGCCAGGACACGTCAAGCAGCGGTGTGTCCACCACTACAGGGCACCCAGGTTAACTCACCACCCCAACAACAACAGGGACCTGGGGGCAGTGGTAGTGGGCACACGGTCCAGGGGACAGAGGCCCAGGGAAACAGGGGGACTGGGAGGGCTGCTGTGCGACAGGGGGGGGCAGGCCCAGGGAACCCACTCTCCACGAGGCCCTCTCCTTCATCATGGGAGCCTACCATCATTCCCAGGAGACGATGGCGACGGTCCTGGCCAGGTTTCAGGAGATCCAGCTCCTGCAGGAGGAACAGTATTTGGGGTTCAGGGAGGAACTACGAACCATCAGTTCCGCCCTGGGCACCATTGTAGGGGCTCTGAATCAGGTACTCACCACATTGCGGGACACTGTGGCACCACAAAGGGCCCCTGACACTAGCATGGACCAAGAACTGCCTACCACCTCTGCCGGCGCTAGTGGACAGGAGGCCCGCCACAGGACCAACAGGCCACCAGCACCCCACCCTCTGCAGAAGGAGAACCACCCCGCAAGTGGGCCCTGAGATCCAGGAAGAAGACAGAGTAAGATGCCAAGACCCCCGCCAGCAAAGGATACCTCCCTGATTGTCATCCCACTGACCCACATTGTCACCCTGTCCATCCTTAAACTGCCCCTGCTCCACTTCCCACAGCCATTTGGACAATGCACCTGTGATAATACTAGTCTGGACTCTGCCATGGACAATCCTCCACCATCACCCCTCACCGATTTTCAACCACCCACCAATATAGAGCACTGTAATAAACACAGTTATTGCACAAAACAATCAGGAGTCTGGCTGTGATTTAGAACAAATGTATTAGAGATTACTACGCCAAAATGCATATTTACATTGTGATGCCAACATACCACTGTCACACAGCTGTAGTCCATGGGGAAACAAAGCAGATGTCACGCAGTGGGGCCCACATCTCTGAAATCGGAAGGAAAAGTCACAACTCAGTTACCATACACTGGGGGAAAAGGACAGACAGTAGAGACATAGTAGTGGTTAAGTATATGTAAAATGCCGGTGTGGATTCTTACCTCTGTGTCACTGAAAATACTGCTGTATTACTGTGTTCCTGTTGTCTATGTTGTCCTGTTCGGCTTCTTCGTCTCCAGTCTCCACAGGCTCCACAGCTGCTACCATACCACCATCTGGACCATCCTCCTGCAGAAAAGGCACCTGGCGTCGCAAAGCCAGGTTGTGAAGCATACAGCAGCCACGATGATCTGGCACACCGTCTTTGGTGAGTAGTAGAGAGAACCACCTGTCATATGGAGGCACCGGAACCTGGCTTTCAGGAGGCCGAAGGTCCACTCGATCACCCTCGTAGTTCGCCCATGGGCCTCATTGTAGCGTTCCTCTGCCCTTGTCCTGGGATTCCTCACTGGGGTCAGTAGCCATGACAGGTTGGGGTAAACAGAGTCACCAATTAGCCACACACGGTGCCTCTGGAGTTGACCCATCACGTAAGGGATGCTGCTATTCCGCATGATGTACGCAACATGCACTGAGCCAGGGAACTTGGCATTCACATGGGAGATGTACTGGTCTGCCAAACACACCATCTGTACATTCATCGAATGATAACTCTTCCTGTTTCTGTACACCTGTTCACTCCTTCTGGGGGGTACCAAAGCCACATGTGTCCCATCAATGGCACCTATGATGTTGGGGATATGTCCAAGGGCATAGAAATCACCCTTCACTGTAGGCAAATCCCCCACCTCAGGGAAAACGATGTAGCTGCGCATGTGTTTCAGCAGGGCAGACAACACCCTGGACAGCACCTTGGAAAACATAGGCTGAGACATCCCTGATGATATGGCCACTGTTGTTTGAAATGACCCACTTGCTAGGAAATGGAGCACTGACAGCACCTGCACTAGAGGGGGGATCCCTGTGGGTTGGCGGATTGGTGACATCAGGTGTGGCTCCAGCTGGGCACACAGTTCATGGATAGTGGCTCGGTCAAGCCTGTGTGTCAGTATGACATGTCTTTCCTCCATTGTTGACAGGTCCACCAGTGGTCTGTACACAGGAAGATTCCTCCATCTCCTCGCATGTCCCAGCGGACGGTGCCTATGAAGGACAACAGCGAACACAGAGTCAATCAACCCGCAGGTACGTAACCACAGCTTGCACATAACACGATTCCCAATGCATTGAATGGCTTGTATGAGTGTTGATGCAAGGCCTAGGTATGTGTGCCGCAGTAGAAAGAAAGCCATGTGGGCCCCTGAAATGGCGGCTGCCTGACCTGTGAAGTGCGACAATGGGATGTGAGGTAGATGCGCTGGCGTGGCACACCGTAGCGGTAGGCGGTCGAAGACCGCAACGCTAAGCACTACTGGTTAACATTGAACCCTATGGGTCTCAGGAGCCAATGAAGATGTGTGCCGGCGGTCGCGGTATGCACCGCCGCGGGCGTGACCGCCATTTTCTATCAGCTTAATCACTCGATACCTGATCTTCGACAGGAGAGGACCTACACTGCAAGTCCTGCTGTGACCTCGGTCTGGAAGAGACAATGGCTCATGCGACTGGGGAAAGGGCCCCTGCCTTCATTGCTCAGGAATTGGAGAAACATGTGGATGGGGTCTACTCTACGGTTCTCCAGACCAACAGGTAAGTACACTGGGACCATGCTTTGTGGGCAATGCCTGTGTTGAGTGGGGTGGATGAATGATGGTGGGGAGGCGAGCGATTGAGGCATGCATCAGACGACGGATGAGAGCATGTGCCACATGGCAAGGGTAGGGATGGGGGGCCACTCACATTGAGAATGCAGATGGTGATGACTATTTTTCCCCCCCTGTACATTTCACATAGGTCAGCGCCCACCAGAAGATCGATATTTGGCGTGCCATCGCCAAGGACGTCGGGACCCTGGGGGTCCACCACAGACGGGGCACCCACTGCCGGAAGAGATGGGAGGACATCCGACGCTGGAGCAGGAAGACGGCGGAGGCTCAGCAGGGGACGGCCTCCCAACGTGGGAGGGGTGCCAGTCGGACTTTGACCCCCCTGATGTCCCGGATCCTGGTGGTGGCCTACCCCGATTTGGATGGGCGCGTGAGGACATCACAGCAGACACAAGGGGGTGAGTACACTCTCATTCTGTTGACTTTGCGCGCAGTGGAGGTGTCTGGGTGGGGGAGGAGGGCTGTGGGTATCCCTAGGCCAGGGCGATTTCTGCAGGCTAGGCCCCTCCGTAAGGCATGGCCCTGTGCCCCCGCCCCCCACCTCTGTAGGGTGCCAAGTACAGCTAATCAAGGCCCTGTGTCATCTATGTGTGCAGATGTCGTCCATAGGCTTGCAGGCCATGTTCCACGGATTGAGTAGTCGACCCCAAGTGCGCGGCGTAGTGCAGGGGGCTTCTGTGTTTCTGCTGTCCGCCAACATCGTCGCCAATGCATGCACTCAACATGTCTTTATTTTCTCCCTCCCCCCCTTTTTTGTGGTCTTCCTGTTCATGTGTGCATTAGCATCATCAGGCGGAGGAGAAGTGGCATCGGAACACGAGGGAGCTGCATCCCCCATGGCCATGGAGGGCCATGCAACGGACTCCGAATTCACCAGTGGGACGGAGGGCGAGGGGAGCTCCACAGCGGGGACTCGGGCAGACATCAGCGACATGGACTCGTCCTCTGAAGGGAGCTCCCTTGTGGTGGCGGCAACATCTGTGCCCCCCGCAACAACAGGTACAGCCGCCACCCACCGCACCAGCACTGCCCTCCCAGCAGCCCCTCAGCGTTTGCCCCATGCCCGCTCACCCAGGAAGGTGGGCATCTCCTTCGCCCCAGGCACCTCAGGCCCTGCCCCAGTCACCCCTGCTGCCCTCAGTGAGGAGGTCATTGACCTCCTGAGGACGCTCACTGTTGGGCAGTCTACCATTTTGAATGCCATCCAGGGTGTCGAAAGAGAGGTCCACCAGAGTAATGCATACCTGGAGGGCATTCATTCTGGTAAGGCTGCCCTACAGCAATCGTTCAACACTCTGGCCTCAGCACTGATGGCAGCCATTGTCCCTGTCTCTAGCCTCCCCCCTCCAACTTCCTCCACCCAGACCCTATCACCTGTACCTCTGCCTATCCCTGACACACCATCAGACCAGCCTGCACACACCTCAACACCCAAGGGAAGCTCAGGCAGACATAAGCACCACACATCACACAGGCATTCACACAAGCAACATCCACATACAGACATACCAACACCCACTGCCTCCACTGTGTCCCCCTCCTCCTCGTCTCCCTCCTCCCTCCCTGTCACGTCTCCACTCACACCTGCATGCACAACATCTTCAGCCACTACGTCCATCACCAGCACACACACCAGAACCCCACCGCACACGTGCAGTCACCACCCCACTACCATTTACACGTCCCCTGTGTCCTCTCCCAGTGTGTCTGTGACCCCCTCTTCCAAGATACACAAACGCAGGCAGCCACCCGCCCAACAGCCATCCACCTCACGACAGCCTCCAGCCCAAGCACCTGCACCCAAAGACACCAGACTTCATACTCCTACAACCACAACCTCTTCCTCCACTCCCATACCCACTACACCTACCCGTCCCACTGCTCCTAAGAAGCTTTTCCTGTCCAAACTCAACCTCTTTCCACCAACTCCCCCACCCCGTCCATGTCATAGGACTATAGACAGCACCCCAGCCACGACAAAACCGGGCCCTGTCATGGCAGTCTGCCATGGACTGTGGAGTCCCCCACCCTCCAGGGCAGCAAGTTCAGTACGGAGCCAAGGCACAACCAGCCCACCCCCGGAGAAACATCCAATGATAGGCAGTGGCCGGCGCAAGAGGGTGAAAACACCAGGGACTAAAACCCCTACCATGGCTCCGGCAGGAAGTGTGGAGACAGCTGGCACACCACCCAAGGTGGGGAAGGGACACAGGCGATCAGGGAAGGCTGGGAAGGGCAGCACGCCTGACAACACCGCCATCAGCCCAGCTGGCCAGGAGGGCCCCGCCAGCCCCATCCCAGGTGGGCAGTAGGGCCCGCCAGCCCCATCCCAGGTGGGCAGGAGGCCACCAACATGCCCGGCACTGCAGCCCAGGAGGGCCCCGACAGCCACAGGGCAGATGGGCAGGAAGGCTCCGCCAGCCACAGGACAGGTGGCAAATGACCTCCACGCCATGGCCAGATCCGCTGCACTGGGCACCGCCGTCTCAAGGACCGCTGAACTGGCACCGCCGTCTCAAGCACCGCTGAACTGGGCCCTTCATCTCAAGCACCGCTGAACTGGGCCCTTCATCTCAAGCACCGCTGTACTGGGCCCTTCATCTCAAGCACCGCTGAACTGGGCACCGCCGTCTCAAGCACCGCTGAACTGGGCCCTTCATCTCAAGCAACGCTGAACTGGGCCCTTCATCTCAAGCACTGCTGAACTGGGCACCGCCGTCTCAAGCACCGCTGAACTGGGCACCGCCGTCTCAAGCACCGCTGAACTGGGCCCTTCATCTCAAGCACCACTGAACTGGACACCGCCGTCTCAAGCACCGCTGAACTGGGCCCTTCATCTCAAGCACCGCTGAACTGGGCACCGCCGTCTCAAGCACCGCTGAACTGGGCACCGCCGTCTCAAGCACCGCTGCCCCATGAGCTGCAGGGGCTGGCCCGCATCTGTGTTGGGCAGGGCTGCACGAAGCACTCTGGCCACCAGTCCCCCTCCAGAACCAGTGGAGACTGTTATCCACTTGTGAGACTGTGGCTTTGCACTCCCCAGGATGGTCCAGTGGGCAAACCACCCACTGTCTGGACTTGTGAGACTGTGGCTTTGCACTCCCCAGGATGGTCCAGTGGGCAAACCACCCACTGCAGAGACTTGTGAGACTGTGGCTTTGCACTCCCCAGGATTGAACAGTGGCCATGGAGGCCCCTCGTGGATCTGGCGTCGTTCACTCATCTGGCTGAGGTGCCCCCCCTTCCCTTCCCCCTGAGGTGCCTGTAGTTTTGCTATCTGATGCCCCTGCAGTGTTCTCTCCATTGGAGTCAGGTATCTTGTGTGGGCTTTGCCCATGTGATTTGGGCCCAGTGGTCCACGGACAATGCATGCTACAATGCTCGGACTTGTACATTTATGTATATAAGATTTTTTGATGTGTAGATATATTATTAAGCCTTTTATACAATATATTCCAATGTTTAGAATCATTTCCTTTTGTATTTGCATTATTCCGGGGGGTTTGGGGGGCTTCACTCTGATGTGTTTCTATGCATTGATGTGTGTGTTGTAGTGGGTGAGGGTGGGTGTGTCGCGTATGTGTGTACCCGTAATATGTTCTTCTCCCCCCTCCCCTGTGTCGTAGGTGCTGTACTCACCGTTGTCTTCTGCGCCGGCGTTTGTGGTCCTGGTAGAGGAGTAGGAACACTATCGCTGGGAGTATGTGGAGTTCGGGTTCCATGCTGTCCTGATTCCTCGTGGGGTATATGGAGGTGGGCGTTTTCCCTTCGAAATGGCTGTTTCCGCCGTGTTTTTATCAGCGGGGCTACCGCCCCGGAAAAGGTGGCGGATTGGTAGGTTGTGATACAGTGGGTGGTACATTGTCTCCCGCCTGTCTGTTGGCGGTGACCGCCGCGCTGTTTGTTTGTGCCGCCGTGGCGGGCAGTGTGCTAATGTGGCGGTCTCTGTTGGCGGTTTCTGCCAGGGTCGGAATTCCATTTTTTACCCTGCCAGCCTGTTTGCGGTTTGGCCGCAGGTTTAACACCGACCGCCAGGGTTGGAATGACCCCCTATATGTTGACATTTCTAAACGCATCTTCAATTTTCCCCCTTGATGGTTATCAAACCATCACATCTTCTTCACAAATGAGTCTTTAGAGTTCACTCGTATCCTCAGATGAGTCTTTCTCTTTTTTTTTTGAGGTCTTGGATCCTTTAAAGCTTTTGTACTCTTTATTTTTAGCTTTTTTATTCTAATTCTTTTATAATCTGTTTGCTTCTTACTCTGTTCTTTTTCTCAGCCAAATAACATCTACAACCTTTATATTTAAGAACCAAAATTACTAAGCAAAATCCAGCTATTAGTACTGGCACAAATATAGCTATGAAAATTCCTCCTCCAGTTGTAGTAAACCAGTTGCCAATTGCAAAAACACCTTTAACTGAATGCTCTAAAAGACTAAGGGGGTCATTCCAACCCTGGCGGTCGGTGTTAAACCAGCGGCCAAACCGCAAACGGGCTGGCAGGAAAAAACTGGAATTCCGACCCTGGCGGAAACCGCCAACAGAGACCGCCACATTACCACACCGCCCGCCACGGCGGCACAAACAAACAGCGCGGCGGTCACTGCCAACAGACAGGCGGGAGACAATGTACCGCCCACTGTATCACAACCTACCAATCCGCCACCTTTTCCGGGGCGGTAGCCCCGTCGATAAAAACACGGCGGAAACAGCCATTTCGAAGGGAAAACGCTCACCTCCATACAGCTCATGAGGAATAAGGACAGCATGGAACCCAAACTCCACATACTCCCAGCGATTGTGCTCCTACTCCTCTACCAGGAGCACGAACGCCGGCGCAGAAGACAACGGTGAGTACTGCACCTACGATACAGGGGAGGGGGGTGGAGAAAATATTACGGGTACACACATACGAGACACACCTACCCTCACCCTCACCCACTACAACACAGACATCAATGCGTATCAACACATCAGAGTGACACCCCCCCAAACCCCCCGGAAGAATGCAAACACAAAAGGAAATGATTCTAAACATAGGAATATATTGTATTACTGGCTTAAAAATATAATTCTACATCAAAAACTGTTATATACATAAATGTACAAGTCCGAGCATTGTATCATGTATTGTCCGTGGACCACTGGGCCCAAATCACATGGGCAAAGCCCACACAAGATACCTGACTCCAATGGAGAGAACACTGCAGGGGCATCAGATAGCAAAACTACAGGCACCTCAGGGGGAAGGGAAGGGGGGGCACCTCAGAGAGATGAGTCCACAACGCCAAATCCACGAGGGGCCTCCATGGCCACTGTTCAATCCTGGGGAGTGCAAAGCCACAGTCTCTCAAGTCCGGACAGTGGGTGGGTTGCCCACTGTTCAATCCTGGGGAGTGCAAAGCCACAGTCTCTCAAGTCTCTACAGTGGGTGGGTTGCCCACTGTTCCATCCTGGGGAGTACAAAGCCACAGTCTCTCAAGTTTCACAAGTGGGTGGGTTGCCCACTGTTCAATCCTGGCAAGTGCAAAGCCACAGTCTCACAAGTGGATAACAGTCTCCACTGGTTCTGGGTGGGGCCTGGTGCCCAGACTGCCTCGTGCAGCCCTGCCCGACTAAGATGCGGGCCAGCCCCTGGCGCTCATGGTTCAGCGGTGCTTGAGACGGCGGTGCCCAGTTTAGCGGTGCTTGAGATGAAGGGCCCAGTTCAGTGGTGCTTGAGATGAAGGGCCCAGTTCAGCGGTGCTTGAGACGGCGGTGCCCAGTTCAGCGGTGCTTGAGATGAAGGGCCCAGTTCAGCGGTGCTTGAGACGGCAGTGCCCAGTTCAGCGGTGCTTGAGACGGCGGTGCCCAGTTCAGCGGTGCTTGAGATGAAGGGCCCAGTTCAGCGGTGCTTGAGACGGCGGTGCCCAGTTCAGCGGTGATTGAGACGGCGGTGCCCAGTTCAGCGGTGCTTGAGACGGCGGTGCCTAGTTCAGCGGTGCTTGAGATGAAGGGCCCAGTTCAGCGGTGCTTGAGATGAAGGGCCCAGTTCAGCGGTGCTTGAGACGGCAGTACCCAGTTCAGTGGTGCTTGAGACGGCGGTGCCCAGTTCAGCGGTGCTTGAGATGAAGGGCCCAGATCAGCGGTGCTTGAGATGAAAGGCCCAGTTCAGCGGTGCTTGAGACGGCGGTGCGACCTCTGACCTGTTTCAGGTCCTGAGCTCGCCCCCCACGACCGCAGCACCAACCTGCTGCCTCCTGCCTCTGTCCCCTGACCACGCTGCTGTTTGCGTGTTCGAGGCCCTCCTCCACCCGCAGGCATCCTCCTGCGCCTCATCCCTGGTGTCTAGTGGGCTCTGCCTAGCTCCACTTGACCCGTGTGCCGCTTCCGACGTCCTGTAAGTTGTTTTTCTGATTGTTTTTCCGATTTTTCTGTGCCTCGCCGCCGGCGCTTCTGCCCCCGTTGTGCCCCCCTGATTGCTGTCTCCCCGATCGTGTACTGTGCCATTACTGTATTTCATACTGTGTGTTTTTCTATTGTGATTGCCTTTAATTTTGCTCGTTTTTTGTGCTTTTGCCCCTTGTGCGCTCCCCCAAGCATTCCGATCCCTGCCGCTGCCTCCCTGCGGCCCCGCCCCCCTCGCGCCCCCATTCGCCGCTCCCTCCCGCCTCCCGCCTCCCGCCTCCCAGCTGCTCCTCCCTCCCCCCTCCCTTCTTAATGGCTGGCGCTGCGCCTCGCGAGTGAGCAACCTCTGACCTGTTTCAGGTGCTGAGCTGGCCCCCCACGACCGCAGCACCAACCTGCTGCCTCCTGCCTCTGTCCCCCGACCACGCTGCTGTTTGCGTGTTCGAGGCCCTCCTCCACCCGCAGGCATCCTCCTGCGCCTCATCCCTGGTGTCTAGTGGGCTCTGTCTAGCTCCACTTGACCCGTGTGCCGCTTCTGACGTCCTGTAAGTTGTTTTTCTGATTGTTTTTCCGATTTTTCAGCGCCTCGCCACCGGCGCTTCTGCCCCCGTTGTGCCCCCCTGATTGCTGTCTCCCCGATCGTGTACTGTGCCATTACTGTATTTCATACTGTGTGTTTTTCTATTGTGATTGCCTTTAATTTTGCTAATTTTTTGTGCTTTTGCCCCTTGTGCGCTCCCCCAAGCGTTCCGATCCCTGGCGCTGCCTCCCTGCGGCCCCGCCCCCCTCACGCCCCCATTCGCCGCTCCCTCCCGCCTCCCAGCTGCTCCTCCCTCCCCCCTCCCTTCTTAATGGCTGGCGCTGCGCGTCGCAAGTGAGCGACCTCTGACCTGTTTCAGTTCCTGAGCTCGCCCCCCACGACTGCAGCACCAACCTGCTGCCTCCTGCCTCTGTCCCCCGACCACGCTGCTGTTTGCGTGTTCGAGGCCCTCCTCCACCCGCAGGCATCCTCCTGCGCCTCATCCCTGGTGTCTAGTGGGCTCTGCCTAGCTCCACTTGACCCGTGTGCCGCTTCCGACGTCCTGTAAGTTGTTTTTCTGATTGTTTTTCCGATTATTCTGCGCCTCGCCGCCGGCGCTTCTGCCCCCGTTGTGCCCCCCTGATTGCTGTCTCCCCGATCGTGTACTGTGCCATTACTGTATTTCATACTGTGTGTTTTTCTATTGTGATTGCCTTTAATTTTGCTCGTTTTTTGTGCTTTTGCCCCTTGTGCGCTCCCCCAAGCGTTCCGATCCCTGCCGCTGCCTCCCTGCGGCCCGCATCCTCACGCCCCCATTCGCCGCTCCCTCCCGCCTCCCGCCTCCCAGCTGCTCCTCCCTCCCCCCTCCCTTCTTAATGGCTGGCGCTGCGCGTCGCGAGTGAGCGACCTCTGACCTGTTT
Source organism: Pleurodeles waltl (assembly GCF_031143425.1). Classification (NCBI taxonomy): domain Eukaryota; kingdom Metazoa; phylum Chordata; class Amphibia; order Caudata; family Salamandridae; genus Pleurodeles; species Pleurodeles waltl. Next base: position 645,577,799 of record NC_090443.1, on the reverse strand, counting down.
CAGGTCCTGAGCTGGCCCCCCATGACCGCAGCACCAACCTGCTGCCTCCTGCCTCTGTCCCCCGACCACGCTGCTGTTTGCGTGTTCGAGGCCCTCCTCCACCCGCAGGCATCCTCCTGCGCCTCATCCCTGGTGTCTAGTGGGCTCTGCCTAGCTCCACTTGACCCGTGTGCCGCTTCCGAAGTCCTGTAAGTTGTTTTTCTGATTGTTTTTCCGATTTTTCTGCGCCTCGCCGCCGGCGCTTCTGCCCCCGTTGTGCCCCCCTGATTGCTGTCTCCCCGATCGTGTACTGTGCCATTACTGTATTTCATACTGTGTGTTTTTCTATTGTGATTGCCTTTAATTTTGCTCGTTTTTTGTGCTTTTGCCCCTTGTGCGCTCCCCCAAGCGTTCCGATCCCTGCAGCTGCCTCCCTGCGGCCCGCCCCCCTCGCGCCCCCATTCGCCGCTCCCTCCCGCCTCCCGCCTCTCAGCTGCTCCTCCCTCCCCCCTCCCTTCTTAATGGCTGGCGCTGCGCGTCGCGAGTGAGCGACCTCTGACCTGTTTCAGGTCCTGAGCTCGCCCCCCACGACCGCAGCACCAACCTGCTGCCTCCTGCCTCTGTCCCCCGACCACGCTGCTGTTTGCGTGTTCGAGGCCCTCCTCCACCCGCAGGCATCCTCCTGCGCCTCATCCCTGGTGTCTAGTGGGCTCTGCCTAGCTCCACTTGACCCGTGTGCCGCTTCCGACGTCCTGTAAGTTGTTTTTCTGATTGTTTTTCCGATTTTTCTGCGCCTCGCCGCCGGTGCTTCTGCCCCCATTGTGCCCCCCTGATTGCTGTCTCCCCGATCGTGTACTGTGCCATTACTGTATTTCATACTGTGTGTTTTTCTATTGTGATTGCCTTTAATTTTGCTCGTTTTTTGTGCTTTTGCCCCTTGTGCGCTCCCCCAAGCGTTCCGATCCCTGGCGCTGCCTCCCTGCAGCCCCGCCCCCCTCGCGCCCCCATTCGCCGCTCCCTCCCGCCTCCCGCCTCCCAGCTGCTCCTCCCTCCCCCCTCCCTTCTTAATGGCTGGCGCTGCGCGTCGCGAGTTAGCGACCTCTGACCTGTTTCAGGTCCTGAGCTCGCCCCCCACGACCGCAGCACCAACCTGCTGCCTCCTGCCTCTGTCCCCCGACCACGCTGCTGTTTGCGTGTTTGAGGCCCTCCTCCACCCGCAGGCATCCTCCTGCGCCTCATCCCTGGTGTCTAATGGGCTCTGCCTAGCTCCACTTGACCCGTGTGCCGCTTCCGACGTCCTGTAAGTTGTTTTTCTGATTGTTTTTCCGATTTTTCTGCGCCTCGCCGCCTGCGCTTCTGCCCCCGTTGTGCCCCCCTGATTGCTGTCTCCCCGATCGTGTACTGTGCCATTACTGTATTTCATACTGTGTGTTTTTCTATTGTGATTGCCTTTAATTTTGCTTGTTTTTTGTGCTTTTGCCCCTTGTGTGCTCCCCCAAGCGTTCCGATCCCTGCCGCTGCCTCCCTGCGGCCCCGCCCCCCTCGCGCCCCCATTCGCCGCTCCCTCCCACCTCCCGCCTCCCAGCTGCTCCTCCCTCCCCCCTCCATTCTTAATGGCTGGCGCTGCGGAGGCGCGCCAGAGGCAAGCCCGTCTGCGCCCGTCCGCGCCTGGACCGCGCCCTGGACCGCGCCCAGCGCCACCCCCCCTGGTCCTCACGCCCCCCGCATCACCCGCGTCCGCTACTCAACCAACGAACTCCGCGCACTCAACCCCGGCCCCCCCGCAGAGTGCTTCCTTGCAACCCCAAAGCACACAAAAGGACCTTTCTCCTGCCGCACCTGCAACTTCTCCTGCGACAGAATGGCGAAGCCAACAACAAGAACTCCCAACACCAACCACCTGAACTGCATCCTCATCAACACACGCTCCGCACAAAAACACGCCATCGAACTCTGGGACTTACTCGACACCACCGCCCCTGACGTGGCCTTCCTGACCGAAACCTGGTGGAACGACTCCTCGGCCCCGGACATCGCAATCGCCATACCGGAGGGATACAAAATCACCAGAAGAGATCGAACCAACGGAATCGGCGGCGGAATAGCCATCGCCCACAAATCTACCCTCAAAATCCACACCCACACGGACGACACCCTCAAGACAGCCGAACACCTCCACTTCCAGATCCACACGGACCCCAACACGACCCTCAGAGGAACCCTCATATACCGCCCTCCAGGACCAAGAGCCCCCTTCAGCGACACCGTCGCCGACCTCGCGAGCACCCACGCCCTCGCTTCCCCAGACTACATCCTCCTGGGAGATCTAAACTACCACCTGGAAAATAACAATGACGTCAACACCGCATCTCTGACCTCCAACCTCCTCAACCTCGGACTCCGTCAACTGGTCAACACTCCCACCCACATCGCCGGACACACTCTTGACCCCCTCTTCACCTCAAGCAACCACATCTCTTTCAGCCACACCTCCGAACTCCACTGGACCGACCATCACTGCGTCCACTTCTCTTATACGAAAATCACCTAACACCACCGCATCCCTCGACCTCCTCACCGCCGCTGGGGAAAAATCACCCAAGACCAACTAACCAGCACCCTCGTCAAAAACCCTCCACCCGGCTCAACCGACCCAAGCACTGCCGCCATCAACCTCCATCAATGGATCCTCGACTGCGCCAACACCTTAGCCCCACTCAAGAAACCCACCGCCAACCAAGGAAAGAAAAAACCAGCCTGGTTCACAGACGAACTGACCGCCTCCAAAAGCCTCTGCCAGAAGCTCAAGAAGAAGTGGATCTTAGAGCGCACACCCGACAACCTCGCCTCCTTCAAAAACGCCAACCGTGAACACCACCAACGGATCCGAGTCGCCAAGCGCGCCCACTTCACTGAACGCATCAACAACAACGCCCACGACTGCAAAGAACTCTTCGGCATCGTGAAGGAACTCTCAAACCCCAACGCCAACTCCAACGACATCCCGCCCTCCCAGAAACTCTGCGACGAACTCTCCACCTTCTTCCACCAGAAAATCACAACCATCCACGACAGCTTCAACGCCACTCCGCCGCCAGACCCCACCCCTGACATCTCCACAGACGCCTGCCGCCTCACCGCCTGGACCCACGTGGACGACACCGAAACAATAACAACCATGAACACCATCCACTCAGGCTCCCCCACGGACCCATGCCCTCATCACGTGTTCAACAAAGCCAACGCCATCATCGCCCCCAAACTCCGCGAGATCATCAACCTCTCCTTCGACTCCGCCACCTTCCCAGACAGCTGGAAACACGCAGAAATCCAACCCCTCCTCAAGAAACCCAAGGCTGACCCCAACGACCTCAAAAACTTCCGACCGATCTCCCTCCTCCCTTTTCCAGCAAAAGTCATCGAGAAGATCGTCTACACACAGCTCGCCCACTTCCTCGAAGACAACTCCATCCTAGACCCCTCTCAATCCGGTTTCAGACGAAACCACAGCACCGAGACTGCTCTCCTCGCCGCCACAGATGACATCAGAACCCAAATGGACAACGGCGAAACCTCGGCCCTCATCCTCCTCGACCTATCAGCCGCTTTTGACACAGTCTGCCACCGCACCCTACTGACCCGCCTCCATGGAGCCGGCATCCAGGATAAAGCCCTCAACTGGATCTCATCCTTCCTCACCGACAGAACCCAGAGAGTCCGACTCTCCTCTTTCCGCTCCAAAGCCACCAACCTCATCTGCGGCGTCCCCCAAGGATCCTCCCTCAGCCCTACGTTGTTCAACGTCTACATGACCCCCCTCGCCAAACTGGCCCGCCAACATCACCTCAGCATCATCTCCTACGCCGACGACACCCAGCTCGTCCTCTCCCTGACCAAAGACCCACTCACCACCAAAACCAACCTCCACGAGGGACTAAAAGCCATCGCTGTGTGGATGAACGACAGCCGCCTGAAGCTCAACTCCGACAAGACGGAAGTCCTCATCCTCGGGCGCACCCCTTCGGCCTGGAACGACTCCTGGTGGCCCACCGGTTTCGGACCCCCACCCACCCCAGCCAGCCACGCAAGAAACCTCGGCTTCATCCTGGACTCAGCCCTCACCATGTCCAAACAGGTCAGCGCCGTCTCCTCTTCCTGCTTCATCACCCTTCGAATGCTCCGCAGAATTTTCAAGTGGATCCCAACAGGAACCAGAAAGACGGTGACCCAAGCCCTCGTCAGTAGCAGACTTGACTACGGCAACGCACTCTACACAGGCATCCCAACAAAAGACATCAAACGACTCCAGCGTATCCAAAATGCATCCGCCCGCCTGATCCTTGACATACCCCGCCGATGCCACATCTCCCCTCACCTGAAGGACCTCCACTGGCTCCCCGTGGACAAGAGGATCACCTTTAAACTCCTCACCCACGCTCACAAGGCTCTACACAACACCGGACCTACCTACCTCAACTCCAGACTCAACTTTTACGCCCCCACTCGTCAACTCCGCTCTGCCAATCTCGCCCTCGCCATCGTCCCCAGGATCCAGCGCAAGACCGCCGGCGGCAGATCCTTCTCCTTCCTCGCCGCCAAGACCTGGAACTCTCTCCCCACCTCACTGCGCCAGACCCAGGACCTCCTCGCCTTCAGGAGACTCCTCAAGACCTGGCTCTTCGACCGCTAACAGCTCATCCCCCCCCCCCAGGGCCTCGAAACCCTGACGGGTACATAGTGCGCTTTACAAATGTTATGATTGATTGATTGATTCATTGCCCAGTTCAGCGGTGCTTGAGATGGAGGGCCCAGTTCAGCGGTGCTTGAGACGGCGGTGTCCAGTTCAGCGGTGCTTGAGACGGCGGTGCCCAGTTCAGCGGTGCTTGAGATGAAGAGCCCAGTTCAGCGGATCTGGCCATGGCGTGGAGCTCATTTGCCACCTGTCCTGTGGCTGGCGGTACCTTCCTGCCCATCTGTCCTGTGGCTGCCGGGGCCCTCCTGGGCTGGAGTGCCGGGCATGTTGGTGGCCTCCTGCCCACCTGGGATGGGGCTGGCGGGGCCCTCCTGGCCAGCTGGGCTGATGGCGGTCTTGTCGGGCGTGCTGCCCTTCCCAGCCTTCCCTGATCGCCTGTGGCCCTTCCCCACCTTGGGCGGTGTGACAGCTGTCTCCACACCTCCTGCCGGAGCCATGGTAGGGGTTCTTGTGCCTGGTGTCTTCACCCTCTTGCGCCGGCCACTGCCTATCTTTGATTGTTTCTCCGGGGGTGGGCTGCCCGTGCCTTGGCTCCGTACTGAACTGGCTGCCCTGGAGGGTGGGGGACTCCATAGTCCATGGCAGATTGTCATGAGAGGGCCTGGTTTTGTGGTGGCTGAGGTGCTGACTGGAGTCCTATGACATGGACGGGGTGGGGGAGTTGGTGGAAAGAGGTTAAGTTTGGACAGGAAAAGCTTTTTAGGAGCAATGGGAAGGGTAGGTGTGGTGGGCATGGGAGTGGAGGAAGAGGATGTGGTTGTAGGAGTTTGAAGTCTGGTGTCTTTGGGTGCAGGTGCTTGGGCTGGAGGCTGTCGTGAGGTGGATGGCTGTTGGGTGGGTGGCTGCCTGCGTTTGTGTATCTTGGAAGAGGGGGTCACAGACACACTGGGAGAGGACACAGGGGATGTGTAAATGGCTGTGGGGGTGGTGACTGCACGTGTGCGGGGGGTTCTGGTGTGTGTGCTGGTGATGGACGTAGTGGCTGAAGATGTAGTGCATGCAGGTGTGAGTGGAGACGTGACAGGGAGGGAGGAGGGATACGAGGAGGAGGGGGACACAGTGGAGGCAGTGGGTGTTGGTATGTCTGTATGTGGATGTTGCTTGTGTGAATGCCTGTGTGATGTGTGGTGCTTATGTCTGGCTGAGCTTCCCTTGGGTGTTGGGTGTGTGGGAGTGGTGTGTGTATGTGTATCAGGTGTTTGTATTTGTAATTGTCCAATGTGGCTGTGTTTTGTAAGTGTGTGTGTATTTTGAGCGCGCCGGTGTGTACCGCCAATGGTATACCGCGGTTGAAAGACCGCTGCGTGGATTCGTGTGTCGTGATAGTGTGGGCGTATTTCTGTTGGCGTGACGGTGGAGGTTTGGTCATCGCCAGTTTCTCGCTGCCCTTTGGTGTTGCGGACTTTTGTGGATGTCTGTATTTTGGCGGTTTGCCTGTTGTGGGTCAGAATGACTGTGGCGGTTTACCGCGGACGCAGCGGTATGTTGACGGTCTTCTGACAGCATTAAGCGGCTTTTACCGCCAAGGTTGGAATGACCACCTAAGTCTCCAATGATTTTAATTCAGATTTTAAGACAGACTGTTCTTTGCGGATTCTAAAACCCTCTTACTCTTAGCAGGAATGTGTGAACAGCAATGCTGGGCTTTCAGAATGTTGCAGAAGAGGCCTTTTCTTGCAAGCAACATATCTAAAGCCAATCAGTCTTGCAAGATCATTGATTTAATAGCCCTTAATAATGTAATGACAACTAATAAAGCTCCACAAGGGCTGGTTGCCACTTTATGCACTACTGTTGAAAGCTTTCTACTCTTCTCGTAATTTAAAACAACTCCCACTGGTGGAAAGATTGCTCTAAAAATGTCTCCAACTAACTGAGTTACACCATTTATATTATGTCTATGTCTACGTGCTGGAGTCATTGTGAAACCATCTATACTATTTACTTGATACATTTTAGGAAATAACAAAGAAATAGCAAGTACCCTTCCAATCAATTGATAATTGAAAATAAGAATCCTGTCCACAAATGAAATAGACTCTTAGAAGAGTCTAACCACTGTGTAGAATTCTCTCTCAACTTTGGAAAGTTGTTTGTACATGTTTCAAGATCGTCTCTACTATATGGGACCTCCACCTGGTACTTCTCTCATCAGGAATGTCAAAGCTTCTTCTTCAGGAGGGCCTGGCAGTGGCTTACTATTTGTCACATCTCATTGTCTCTTTTTCTTTACTTGTATCTTTGCCCATGTACGCTCTAATTCCTCAAAATACTCCATTTACAGATGCATTTTACCAATTTGGTAATGTGTAATTGCGTTCCTAAAGACAGCATTGTCTCAATAGTCTCATCAGATAACTGTGCTTTGAAACTTCCTTGCAATGGGACACTCTTTGAAAGATCAACCTAATGCTTTCTTGCCAACTCAGTTAACATGCATCCCTTGTAATCTCTTTAATAAGATTAATTAATTCTCTTGATACTGATTTAGGTGTCCAATATCCAACCATCCTCTAATTATTTCATCCTATGCACATTTTAACTTTGGAACATTTAGTGGTTTCTCCTGTTCAGTTCCTGTATTAACAGCTTCACCCTCTTCATTTCCTGTCTTATTATTGTCTGGGGTTTCTTCAAAACGTGGAGGAAAAATTCCATCATCTAGTAGATTTATCTCTCCCAGTGATATTGGTGTTGTGAACCTTTCTCCCTTCGCTCAATAATTGAACAGTTTGTGGTGGTGTCCAGGAAACTGTCTACTTGAACCACATTAGTCAGAATAATGTTTAAAGCTGTAGTTGCCGTTCAAATCTCTGAAGTTTGAGCAGTTATCATTCTAGTAACTGGTTCTGTTAAATCACAATAGAAGCAGAGGTATCACTTTTTGAACAGTCTCAACTCATGCAGGCACAATACTAGATACCACAGGTTATACAACAAGCTGTATTACCTGCAATGGTCTCCCAGTATGGCTCATATTTGGGACAACAGGGTCTATAGCCACTGTAGCACTAGAAGTTAAAGCACCCTCACTATTTGTTACAGAGGCCATATATGGTGGTGGACATGCAGCCAATAATGCATCCAATATATAATCCCCTGAATTGCTATTAGTGACTGATTTCCTTACCGCTCTCTCATTATCATTTCCCTGTGTCTTGTTCTTTCCAGTCTACTCTGTAGCTATAACACTCGCGTTCCCTTGACTACACATTTTCCCTACTTTGATGTGCTTTGTCCCATTGAGCATCTTGTTAATTTTGCACAGCTCTTTTAGCCTTAGTCCGGTATTTCTCTTTCTCCTTAGCATGTGCTGTTTTCTCCTAGGCATTTAAAGTTCCATGCTCTGTAGGTCTAGTTGGTAGCTTCATCTCATTTTTCTTTCAATCTTTCAATAATTAGTATTTCATAAGCACCATGTTGTAGAAATCCTAATGGACCTTCATCCTCAGTGACCCTGCCTCATTGAATAAGCCATAAACATGTAGGTAACCTCACATCACCTCTCACAAAACTCTTAAAAGCTAAAAAGCATTTCATGTCTTTCAAGTTATTTAGCTATAAACAAACAAAACCAATTCAACTCTTCAATGTTTTGATTCAATTTGTAATTCCTTAAACCTCAATTATTCCTCTATTTTATTCCATTCTTCTAGTTCGTCACCCAATCACAATGTGACATTTTACACCAACTATCCAATCCCAGCGCTGCTCTTCTGATGTAACTCCTCCCACCTTACACCAGTTTACCATCTTTTACAAACCTTTTGTACACCCGATTCTATAACTCAAAACAAATGGAAAAAAGGAACAAATACCTTTTCTGCTAATCTATAGAAAACATAGGTAATTCAACAATCGGAATATGAAGGCATTAACACCCTTCAACTTTTCATACAAAAGACCTTCACACATGCAAATGAAATCTCGACCAGCGTGAAATCACTCTAATCGATGTAGCTTCCTCTTTACCACACTAACACTGTAGGTAGCTGGCTCTCCATAAGGTGCACTAAGAAGTAGTACACTCTGCAGAAAGTCCAGTGCATCCTCAATTGGTTTGGAGAGGCAAAAGTAGATAGGACTATTTTATTATTTTGTGCTAGTATGGAGGAGCAGTTAGGCTTATCAGAAGGTAGTGCTAAGCATTCGTTGCACTCACAGAGCGAATACATGAGACACACAGTCAAAGAATAAATCAGAGACCAAAGTGGAAAACAACACTTCTTTTTATATATATTTCAAACCTGAGAACTTCGTTATAAGGTAAGTAAATGTTTAAGCATAAATACTTTTTAGTTACAAAAATCAACATAGTGCCATTTGAGAGTTCTTCAATGTTAGCCTATAGAAGGAAAACACATTCAGCAAACAAGCACTTGTTGACAACTCAGCAGACATTGGCACATCAACTGACTCTCAAATTCATATACTGTTTCTGTAAAGGAAGAAATTCATCATTATTTCAACATATGTGTGAATATGACTCTCTGCCCACCGTTTTTCTCCTTAGATTGCAACCGCTGCGGATGAATATGAGATGGATACATCCCCCGTGTGCAGACCCCTGGTGGACCTGGCGACAATGGAGGACAGACACATTATCCTGACCTACAGACTTGATAGTTCCACAATCCAAGAACTGTGTGCCCAATTGGAGCCAGACCTGATTTCAGCTATCCGCCAGCCCACAGGTATCCCCCCTCTTGTGCAGGTATTGTCAGTGCTCCATTTCCTGGCAAGTGGTTCCTTCCAAGCGACAGTGGTCATGGCATCAGGCATGTCACAGCCTATGTTCTCAAACGTGTTGACCAGAGTGTTGTCTGCCCTGCTGAAACACATGCGCAGCTACATCGTATTCCCCCAGGTGGAGGATTTGGCCACAGTGAAATCTGACTTCTATGCCCTGGGACATATCCCCAACATCATTGGTGCCATTGATGGTACACATATATCATTTGTCACCCCACACCCTGGAGGAATGAACAAGTGTTCAGGAATAGAAAAAGCTATCACTCTCTGAATGTGCAGATGGTGTGTTTGTTGGACCAGTACATCTCCCAATGTGAATGCCAAGTATCCTGGCTCTGGGCATGATGCCTTCATCTTGAGGAATAACAGCATTCCATATGTGATGTCTCAACTCCAGAGGCACCAGGTGTGGCTAACAGGTGATCCCATGGTCCCCAACCAGTTGATATAGGTATATAGGTGTGGGGTTGTCCCTAAGGGTGAGTGTGTGTCTAACAGGTATCCCTCAAATATTTGCAGGTGGCTCTGGTTACCTCAACCTCTCATGGCTACTGACCTCAGTGAGGAATGCCAGGATAAGTGCAGAGGAACTTTACAATGAGGCACATGGATGAACAGGGAGAGTAATTGAAATAACCTTTGGCCTCCTGAAGGCCAGGTTCCAGAGCCTCCATCTGACAGGTGGCTCCCTGTACTGCTCACCCAAGAAGGTGTGCCAGATCATCGTTGCATGTTGCGTGTGGCACAACCTGGCCTTGAGATGCCAGGTGCCTTTTCTGCAGGAAGGTGAGCCTGTGGGAGGTCTTGTGGCAGTGGTGGAGCCTGTGGACAGTGACGAAGAGGAGGCAGAGGAAAGAGGTTGTTGGACAACAGCAATTCACTCATTCAACAGTACTTCCAGTGCCACACAGGTGAGACACTGTAACTTCACTTTACATTGCAGTTTTGTATTGGACATTGTACATGGCAGTCTGATTTTCCAGATTCTATGCCCACTTACTGAACCCTTTGGCATCTCTCTTTTCAGATCTCTGTGGCCCACTCTGGCTCCTGATGTGTTTACTGCTGCCCACTACAGGTCATACCTATGTCTACATGACTGTACAGTTGAAATGCAATGTTCACAGCTTGTTAAACGAATACATATTTGAATCAATTGACAGACTCAATACTTGTATTTGTTCCAAGGGTGTTTATTTATGTGCTAATAAGTGGAGGGGGTATTGCAATGGGCTGGGTTGATGATGGAGGAAAGTCCAGGGTTGAGTCCAGTCTATTGGTATCACAGGTGCATTGTCCAATGGGGCATAGGAAGGGGAGCAATAGCAGTTCAAGGTGGACAGGGTGCCAGAGTGGGACAGAAGGGCGACAATCAGGAGAGTCCTATTTCCTGGCAGGGGTCTTGCCATTGTTCTCTGGCTTCTGCCTGGATCGCAAGGACCTTTTGCGTGGTGGTTCTCCATCTGCAGGGGAGGGATGCTGGTGGCCTGTTGTTCCTGTGGCGCGCCTCCTGTCCACTAGCGCCGGCAGAGGTGGAGAGCTGTTCTTCAGTGTGGCTAGTATCAGGTGCGCATTGGTGTGCCCTAGCCTCCCTCATGGTGTTGGCCATGTCTGCCAGCACCCCTGCAATGATGACCAGGGTGGTGTGGATGTGTTTCAGGTCCTCTTTGATCCCCAGGTACTGTCCCTCCTGCAGCCGCTGAGTCTCCTGCAACTTGTACAGTATCTGGCCCATGGTCTCCTGGGAATGGTGGTATGCTCCCAGGATCCCTGCAAGTGCCTCGTGGATAGTGGATTCTCTGGGCCTGTCCTCCCCGTCGCACAGCAGTCCTCCCAGCTTCCCTGTTGTCCTGTGCCTCTGTCCCCTGAACTGTGTGCTGACTGCCACTGACCCCAGGTCTCTGATTGTCTTGGGTTTGTGGGGGTGCCTGGGGTCCCAGTAGTGGTGGACACACTGCTGATTGATGTGCCCTGGGGACAGAGGGATGGGCCCGCTGGGTGGGTGCTGTGCTGGTGTTTCCTGAGGGGGAGGCTCTGTGGGGGGTTGGGACCGTGGCAGGTTAACCGACTGTCCAGGGCTCTCTGATGGGCCAGGTTGGTCATCATGATCCAGGCGTGCAGAGCTGCTGTCATCACTGTGGGCCTCTTCTGTGAGGGGACTAGATGTTGGTCGCACCTCCTCTCCGGTGATGTTGAGTGGGGGTCCTGTGGGGATGAAATGCAGTGTTATTGTATCTGCGTGTGCCATCTTGTGCATGGGTATGTTTCCCTCTATGGTTGTTATTAGCAAGGCAGCTTTGACTTGTGTGAGTTGTGATTCGGTTGGCTAAGTGATGGTCACTAGTGTGCATGCTGTGGCAATGTGTGTCCATGCAGGTCTGTGATTGGTGTACATGCATTGTTGTTGCATGCAGGGCTTGGTATTGGGATGGGTGGTTTGTGATAGTGGGGTATGTGTGAGGTGGTGGACTGATAGGGGTGAGGGTAGGAGTAGGAGTTTGTGGTGGCATGCAGGTAGGGTGGGGGATATAGTAGTAAATATTTGACTTACTAGAGTCCCCTCCTGCCACTCCTGTGAGGCCCTCTGGATGCATGATCGACAAGACTTGCTCTTCCTATGTTGTTAGTTGTGGGGGAGGAGGTGTGGGTCCACCGCCAGTCCTCTGTACGGCTACCTGGTGTCTTGCAACCACGGAGCGCACCATCCCCCCTAGTTTGTTCCATCTTTTCCTGATGTCATCCCTTGTTCTTGGGTGCTGTCCCACGGCATTGACCCTGTCCACGACTCTCCGCCATAGCTCCATCTTCCTTGCAATGGATATCTGCTGCACCTTTGATCCAAATAGCTGTGGCTCTACCCAGATGATTTCCTCCACCATGACCCATAGCTCCTCCTCTGAAAACCTGGGGTGTCTTTGTGGTGTCATGGGTGTAGTGTGAGTGGCATGTGTGAGGGTGTGTGGGGTGATGTGTTGGGGTGTGTGCTGTGTGGTGCATGGATGGTGTATGGGTGATGGTGTTATGTGGCTCAGATTGAATGGGTGCTCCTGGCTTGTCTCTCTCGCTCAGTTGGCAATATTTTTTGGTTGTTGTAGGGTATTGTGGGTGTGTGTTTTATATTGGATTGGGTGTGTGGGTGTGGTGTGTGTATGTGTGTCAGGTGTGTGTAGTTTGAATTTTCCAATGTGATGTTGTTTTGTTAGTGCGTGTATTTTGAGCACGGCTGGGGGAACCGCCAATGGTTTACCGTGGTTGAAAGACCGCTGTGGTGATTCGTCGGTCCTGATGCTGTGGGCGTATTTCTGTTGGCGTAACGGTGTGGGTTTTGCTACCACCAGTTTATCACTGACTTTTGGGCTGGGGGACTTGTGTGGGTGTCTGTATAGTGGCGGATTTCTCTGTGTGGGTCACAATACCCGTAACGGTATACCGTCACGGTCACGGTATCTTGGCGGCTGTCCCCATGGCGGTCGGTGGCATTTACCACCAGGGTTGTAAAGAAGGCCTTTATATCACTTTGCAGTGATATCTCAGCATTTACTTATTGCATCTTTAATCATTTTGACCTGCATTCATCCAGATAAATATTATATATTTTTGTAAACACTGTGTGGTGTATTTCTGTGGTGCTATATGGTGTTATTGTATGATTTATTGCACAAATACTTTACACATTCCCTTCTAAGTTAAGCCTGACTGCTCAATGCCAAGCTACCAGAGGGTGGGCACAGGATAATTTGGATTGTGTGTGACTTACCCTGGCTAGAGGGAGTGTCCTTGCTTGGACAGGGGGTAACCTGACTGCCAACCAAAGACCCCATTTCTGAAACCCACCTTTAGGGTGATCACACCATTTCTATGACCACTTTTGTTGGAAAGTGGACATGACTCTGACCCTAATAACCTTATACCTTGCAAACCAAGATGGAGGAATTTAAAAAGTGGTGTCCACTTCAGTTCGTCCACCTTAGGAGGGGCTCTGGCATGAAGTGGGCATACCACTTAAACTGCCTAATTTCACTACCATCAGGACAACTGACCAGTCATCTCTGCCATTTGAAGAGACCTAGGTCACATTACAAAGCGAGCTAAGGCTTTGAAGTTTCCCACCCTGGAATGTTTATCCTGCCTGGAGGAAGTGTGAACACCCCAACACAGTTTAGGCTTTTGTCTGCGTGCCCAGTGAGTGCTAGTTCTCACCTTGGGGGTCAGAAACGTGGCTAACGTGGCTGAACTGGTCAGTTAACACACTGGTATTTGGTAGGTTTTCACAGTGTACCTCAAAGGTGCCCTGTGGATGAATGTATGGGTAAATCCAACACTGGCATCAGAGTGGGTTCAGCAATGTGAGATGTTTGATACCAAATATCCCTATCTTCAGTGAAGCCATCATGTAACTGGGAAACTTGTAGTGACTGGTGTCCAGCACATGTATTTAAAATGGCTTCCCTTGTTATTTACTATGTCTGAGAATCGACAAAGACATAGCAGGGGCATATCTACGTGTACTGGTTAACCTCACATATAATATAATGCAACCTGCCTTAGGGATAAAAGGCCTCGTAAAGGGGTTACTTAGATATATTATATGCAGTGTTAGGGGACATGGCCAACAGGCTGTGTGCCATTTTGCATTTTCACTTTTATCTGCAATGGCAGCCTGTCGCTTGCGTAGTGAGAGATCTCAAAGGGTAGCACAATTCATGCTGCAGCCATTAGGTACCCTCTTTAGTACCCCAGACCCTAGGTACTAGGGATACAATTTACTAGTGACTTACAGAGGGTGCTAAAGGTTTTAACAACGCGCAACTGCGCAGTTTTAGGGAAAATGATCCGGCACTGAGGACCTGGTTAGCAAAGACCCAGTGCATTTTCAGATGAAGTTACATCAGATATCAGGGAAAAAATGGGGGCTAACCATGCCAAAAAGGGTTCTTACCTACAAACACCAATCAATATTAGTCTGTTCACAGCAATTTATTAGAGTCCCTATCTCAATTGAGCAGTCAATGATACCTCATGATCTCCACCACAAACCTTTAGCAGAGAAGAAGACTGTTAGACATGGCATCCTTGGTGTGCTCTGCCCTAACCTTTTGCCTCTGTTTCCCAGGTTGCTGATGTGTGCTGGGCTCTGTTTTTGCTGTTTTTGATATGCTGGGCACTTTACCACTGCTATCCAGTGCTAAAGTACAAATGCTCCTATATAAAAATCTATGTGTAAATGGCTTTCCATGATTGGCATATTTGATTTACTAGTAAGTCCCTAGTACAGTGCAGTAGAGGTTCCATGGGCCTGTAAATCAAATGCTACTAGTGGGCCTGAAACACTGGTTGTGCCACCCACATAAGTAGCCCTGTAAAAATGGCTCAGACCTGCCACTGCAGTGTCTGTGTGTGCAGTTTCAAACTGCCAATTCAACATGGCAAGTGTACCCACTTGCCAGGCCTAAACCTTCCTTTTTCATACATGTAAGGCACCTCTAAGGTAGGCGTTTGGTAGCCCCATGGGTAGGGTGCAGTATATGTTTAAAGTGGGACATATACTAATGTGTTTTATATGTCCCAACAGTGAAATACTGCCAGGTTTGGATTTGACTGTGCACGGCCTATCTCTCTCATAGGTTAACATGGGAGCTACCTTTCAATATTATTAAAGTTCAGATTCCCTTTAGGAGCCAATAGAAATATGGAGTTTAGGGTTTCTGAACTCACAATTTACAAATACATCTTTTGGTAAAGGTTATTTTTGGACTATGAGGGTCATAACGAACACACACAGGACGATCAGGGACCTGGGATCA
The DNA here is from genome assembly GCF_031143425.1 of Pleurodeles waltl. NCBI lineage: Eukaryota > Metazoa > Chordata > Amphibia > Caudata > Salamandridae > Pleurodeles > Pleurodeles waltl. The sequence goes on along the minus strand of NC_090443.1, from coordinate 645,562,511 downwards.
GTGACAGGTGGGCACACGGTTCATGGGACAGAGGCACAGGACAACAGGGAAGCTGGGACGACTGCTGTGCGACAGGGTGAGGACAGGCCCTGGGAACCCAGTCTCCACGAGGCACTTGCAGGGATCCTGGGAGCATACCACCATTTGCAGGAGAACTTGGGCCAGATACTGGCCAAGTTGCAGGAGATCCAGCAGCTGCAGGAGGGACAGTACCTGGGGATCAGGGAGGACCTCACACACATCCACACCATCCTGGTCACAATTGCAGAGGGTGCTGGCTGACATGGCCAAAACCTTGAGGGAGGCAGTGGCACACCAATGGGCCTCTGACACTAGCCAAACCGAAGATCAGCCCTCCACTTCCACCGGCGCTAGTGGACATGAGACCCCGCCACAGGACCAACAGGCCACCAGCACCCCACCCCCTGCAGAACGAGAACCACCCCGCAAACGGTTCCTGCGATCCAGGCAGAAGCCAGAGAACATTGCCAAGACCGCCACTAGGAAATAAGACTCTCCTGAATGTCACCCTTACGTCCCACTATGTCACCCTGTCCACCTTGAACTGCCATTGCTCCCCTTCCTATGCCCCCTTGGACAATGCACCTGTGATACAAAGAGACTGGACTCTATCTGGACATTCCTCCACCATCACCCCAGCCCATTGCACATCCCCCTCCACCTCTTAGCACTTAAATAAGCACCCTTGGAACAAATACAAGTATGGAGTCTGTCAACTGATTGATTTTTGATTGATTGATTGTTTAACAAGCTGTAAACATTTCAAGTCATATGGACAGTTATATATACATTGGTATGACCTGTAGTGGGCAGCAGTAAACACACCAGGAGCCAGAGTAGGCCACAGAGATCTGAAAATAGAGATGCCGAAGGGTACAGTAAGTGGCCACAGACATAGGGAAATCAGGCTGCCATGTCCAATGTCTAAAACAAAACTGCAATGTAAAGTGAAATTACAGTGTCTTACCTGTGTGTCACTGGAAGTACTGTTGAATGAGAGAACTTCTGTTGTCCACATCTTCATCCTCTGCCTCCTCTTCGTCACTGTCGACAGGCTCCACTGCTGCCACAAGACCATCTCCAGGCTCATCCTCCTGCAGAAAAGGCACCTGGCGTCTCAAGGCCAGGTTGTGCAACATGCAACATGCAACGATGATCTGGCACACTTTCTTAGGTGAGTAGTACAGGGATCCACCTGTCAGATGGAGGCACCTGAACCTGCCCTTCAGGAGGCCAAAGGTTTTTTCAATTATCCTCCTTGTTCATCCATGTGCCTCATTGTAATGTTCTTCTGCCCTTGTCATGGCATTCCTCACTGGGGTCAGTAGCCATGAGACGATGGGGTAACCAGAGTCACTTGCAAATATCGAGGGATAGCTGTTAGCCACACACTCACCCTTAGGGACAACCCCATACACCAATATATACTGGGTGGGGACCTTGGGCTCACCTATTGGCCACACCCGGTGCCTCAGGATACTTGGTATTCAAATGGGAGATGTACTGGTCTGCCAAACACACCATCTGCACATTCAGAAAATGAAAGCTTTTTCTATTCCTGAACACTTGTTCATTTCTCGGGTGGGGGGGGGCAAAAGCTACATGTGTACCATCAATGGCACCAATGATGTTGGGGATATGTTGGGGATACGTCCCAGGGCATAAAAGTCAGCCTTCACTGTGGCCAAATCCTCCACCTGGGATAATACGATGTAGCTGTGCATGTGCTTCAGCAGGGCAGACAACACTCTGGTCAACACGTTGGAGAACATTGGCTGAGACATCCCTGATGCCATGGCCACTGTTGTTTGGAAGGAACCACATGCCAGGAAATGGAGCACTGACAGGTCCTGCACTAGAGGGGGATACCTGTGGGCTGGCGGATAGCTGAAATCAGGTCTGGCTCCAATTGGGCACACAGTTCTTGGATTGTAGCCTGATCAAGTATGTAGGTAAGGATAATGTGCCTGTCCTCCATAGTCGACAGGACCACCAGGGGTCTGTACACGGGGGATGTCTCCATCTCCTATTCATCCTCAGCGGTTGAACTCTAGGGTGGAAAACGGTGAGCAGATGGTCATATTCACACATATGCGAAAATAAAAATGCATTTCTTCCTTTACAGAAACATTATATGAATTTGAAAGTCAGTTGATGTGCCTATGTCTGCTGTGATGCAGTTAGGTGCCATGGCCTGTGCCACCCTCAAAAGGTGGCTGCTTTACCTGTGAGAAGAGACAAGTGGAAATAAGGTAATTCCAATGGCGTTGGTTGCCGTTGCGGTCGGCAGTCGATGACCGCAGCGCAACTTTGCATTGGTTATCATTGGGCCCTATGGGTTGCAGGAGCCAATGGCGATGTACTCCGGCGGTGATGGTACGCACCACCGCAGACGTGACCGCCATTTTCTATCTGTTCAATTACTTGCTACCTGACCTTCAGCAGGAGAGGACCTATACTGCAAGTGCTGCTGTGGCCTGTGTCTGGAAGCGACAGTGGATCGACTGTCTGGGGAAAGGGCCCCTGCCTTCACTTCGGAGGAGTTGGAGAGACGAGTGGATCTGGTCCTAACCCAGTGTACTTTAATCTATGGTTCTCTAGACAAACAGGTGAGTACACTGTGAGCATGATGCGTGGGCCATGAATGTATGGATTGCTGTGCGTGTAAGCCTCATGTGCGAGGGGGGGGCTGAGGGGTCCTGGGCAGAGTGCTGCATGTCTGGTGGTCAATGTCTGTGTGTAAGGGGATGGGAGGAATATTGTGGGACATGAGTGTAACAGTCTGGACGGTATGACTAATCCCTTTTTTCTATGCATATTTTCCTGCAGGGCAGCGACCATCAGAAAAAGGGGATTTTGGCGTGCCATCGCCAAGGAGGTGTGGACCCTGGGGGTCTTTAACAGGCAGAGCACCCACTGCCGCAAACGGTGGGAGGCCCTGCGCCGCTGAGCAAGGAAGAAGTCGGAGGCCCAGCTGGGGCTGGCCTCACAACGAAAAAGGGGTGCCTGTCGTACCCTGACCCCCCTGATGTTCCGCATCCTGGCAGTGGCCTATCCGGAGTTGGATGGGTGCTTGAAGGCATCACAGCAGCCACAAGGGGGTGAGTACAGATTCAGATTCATTACTTTGCATGCATTAAGGTTGTACTTGGGTGGGGGATGTGAGCTGTGTGTGCCCCTAGGCTAGGGCGAACTGGCAGGGTTAGGTCCCTTGTTGGGCAGGCTCTGAAGCACTCCAACCTCAATAGTGTTAGTGGGCATCTACTACTGGGCAGGGTCCTGTTGGTTTCAGGTCACAGCCAATGGCGATGGGCAATGTACCCCGTGAGCTGGTGACTAGCATTGTAACTGGTAGTGACTGGCCTAGTGCATAGGGCTGATCCCTGTGTGTTGTGTACGCTAACGGTAGTGTTGTTGCTGGCATTGACCAAGTGTAACCTCTGTCTCTCACCCTCTTTTTGTTTTGTCACCCTGTCCTTGTGTGCATTAGCATTATCTGGCAGAGGAGCAAATGCACCGGCGACGGAGGGAGCTGCATCCCACATGGGCCTGGAGGCTGAATCCACCGACGGTGAGGGAACCAGTGGGAGTGAGGGCGAGGAGAGCACCATGACAGAGACAGGAGGGGACACTACAGACAGCGACTCCTCGTCCGATGGAAGCTCCCTGGCAGTGGCAGACACCTCTGTGCCCACCCCAACAACCGCTACCCCCGCACCAGAAACCACCCTCCCAGCAGCCCCTCAGTGTGTTTCCCGTGCCCGCTCACCCAGGAGTGTGGGCATCTCCTTCGCCCCAGGCACCTCAGGCCCTGACCCAATCAGCCCTCCTGCCCTGAGTGAGGAGGCTATTGACCTCCTGAGATCCCTCACTGTTGGGCAGTCAAGCATACTGAATGGCATCCAGGGTGTTGAGAAGCATTTGCAACAAACAAATGCATACCTGGAGGACATTCACTCTGGCGTGATGGCCCACCAGAGAGCATTTCAGGCTCTGCCCTCTGCACTGATGGCAGCCATTGTCCCTGTCTCCAGCCTCCCCCTCCAACTTCCTCTACCCAGTCCCAATCCCCTCAACCCCAGCCTATACCAAGCACACCTTCAGACCAGGATTCACCCAAATCAACACACAGTGTGGCTCAGGCAAACACAAGCAACACATCATCCCACAGCCACAAACACCATCCAGATGCACACATACCAACATCCACTGCCTCCACTGTGTCCCTCTCCACCTCCTCGTCCACCTCCTTCCCAGTAGTGTCTACATTCACACCTACATGCACTACATCCTCATCACTGCCTCCATCAGCAGCACACCTATCACTACACACCCCTCACTGGCAGTCACTACCCCCACATCCAAGCTCACATCCCCTGTGTCCTCTCCCACTGTGTGTGTGCCCCCTCCTCCGAAAGTACAGAAACGCAAGCACTCGGACACCCAACAGCAATCCACCTCACAACAGCCTCCAGCCCATGCACCTGCACCCAAACACAGCAGACAAACACCTCCTACAACCACTTCCTCTTCCTCCGCTCCCAAACCTTCACTCTCTTCCCGCCCCAATGTCTCTAAGAAACTTTTCCTCTCCACCGTTGACCTCTTCCCTACCCTACCCCGTCCTTCACATTGGGCCAGGATGGTCAGAACCTAGGCGAGCACCTCAGCCACCCAAACCACGGCCACAGTAGTATCGACAACGACTGCAGGTGGGAGAGGATCCCGGGAACCAGCTGGCAGCACTGAATGTGTGCCTGCACCAGGTACATCAAGGAAGGGCAAGCAGGCACCACCAGCTGCAAAAGGGAAGGGCAAGGAGGCACCACTAGCTGCAAAAGGGCAAGGAGGCACCACCAGCTACCAAAGTGATGGGCAAGGAGGCACCACCAGCTGCCGAAGGGAAGGGCAAGGGGCCTGCACCTGTAGGCAGGAAGGACAGGAAGCCTGGTGCTGGGACTCATTCGGAACCCCCACCACCAACCATGGTGGTTCAGTCATCCGAGGCTGCAGGAGAAGGGCTGGAGTCTACCCCCACCACTGCCAAAACCGCCAGCACCACCGCCAGCAGCAGCAGTCCTAGTGGGCAGCCGTCCGAGGCAGCAGGGGAAGGGCTGGAGCCTACCCCCACCACTGCCAGCACCGCCACCAGCACCGCCACCAGCACCACCACCAGCACCACTGCCAGCAGCAGCAGCCCCAGTGGGCAGCTGTCTGAGGCTGCATCAGAAGGGCTGGAGCCTCCCCCCACCTCTGTCAGCACCGCCACCAGCGCCACTGCCAGCCGCAGAAGCCCCAGTGGGAAGCCGTCCAAGGCTGCAGGGGAAGGGCTGGATCCTACCCCCACCACTGCCAGCACCGCCACCAGCACCACCACCTGCACCACCACCAGCACTGCCACTAGCACCACGGCCAGCAGCAGCAGTCCCAGTGGGCAGCCATCCGAGGCTGCAGGGGAAGGGCTGCAGCCTACCACCACCACTGTCAGCCCCGCCACAGCCGCCACTGAGCAGCCGTCACCACCAGTGGGCAGTGTGTAGTCCTGCCTCCATGGGCTGTAGTGCATCCTGGATCTTGCAAATACTGTGGGTGTGACAACCAGGTGAGAGACTGTGACCTTACACTCCCCAAGATCTGCTTCACAGGGCACAATACCCCCTCCAGAACCCGTGGAAGAAGCCATCCACTCACCGCATCCTTCCCAGGATGAAGCACACTGGCCACAATGCCCCCTCCTAAACCAGTGGAAAAAGCCATCCACTCACCGCATCCTCCTCAGGATGATGCACACTGGGCACAATGCCCCCTCAAGAACCAGTGGAAGAACCCATCCACTCACCGCATCCTTCCCAGGATGAAGCACACTGGGCACAATGCCCTCTCCAGAACCAGTGGAAGAAGCCATCCACTCACTGCATCCTACACAGGATAAAGCACACTGGGCACAAGGCCCCCTCCAGAACCAGTTGAAGAAGCCATCTACTCACGGCATCCTTCCCAGGATAAGGCACACTGGGCATAATGCCCCCTCCAGAACCAGTGGAAGAAGCAATCCACTCACCGCATCCTACCCAGGATGAAGCACACTGGGCACAAGGCCCCATCCAGGACCAGTGGAAGAAGCCATCCACTCACCACATCCTATCCAGGATGAAGCACACTGGGCACAAGCCCTCTCCAGAACCAATGGAAGAAGCCATCCACTAGAGAGACTGTGGCCTTGCACCCCCCAGGACCAAGTAGTGGGCAAACCACCCACTTGAGAGACTGTGGCTTTGCACTCCCCAGGACCAAGAAGTGGGCAAACCACCCACTTGAGAGACTGTGGCCTTGCACTCCCCAGGACCAAGCAGTGGGCAACCCACCCACTTGAGAGACCGTGGCCTTGCACTCCCCAGGACATCGCACAGGGCATGTAGCCCCCTCCAAGACCAGTGGTGTTGTACCATCTTCCAGCTGAGATGCCCCCCATTCCCTGTCCCCCTGAGGTGCCTGTGTTTTTTTGACCTGATGCCCCTGCAGTGTTCTCTTCATGTTGTTGCAGGAGTGAGGTGGGGCTTTGGCCTATGTGATGTGGCCCTGCGGCCCACGTACATTGATGACCGGGCATTGTCCCTCCATTTGTAAATCTGAATATACGTTTGTATTTTGATGCACTTATTCATGCTATTTTATAATATTGCACTCACTTTCTTCCAATCATTTTGTCCTTGCATTATTCCTGAGGGTTACCGGGTGGCTATATAATGTTTGTGCTTCTGTTTGTGTGTATGGTGTTCAGGGTGGGGGTTTTGCGTGTTGCGTGTGTGTGTCATTCTCTTTTTCCTCTCCTCTCCCTTGTATGCTAGGCGGCAGTACTCACTTTGGTCGTCTTCACCGGCGTTACTGCTCATAATGCAGGAAAATGTAGACGAGCATAGGGAAAATGTGCAACTCGGGCTCCATGGCGTCGTGGTTGTTCCCTGAGTGTCCAGAGGTGAGTCATTTGACTTCTGTGTTCTGTTTCTGGCGTGCTTTCAATGTCATTGGTGCCGCCCCAGAAAAGGTGGTGGATAGGCCTGTCATAATACAGTGGACTGTACATTGTCTTCTGCCTGGCTGTTGGCTGTTACCCCTGTGGTACTTGTTGCTACCGTCGTGGCGGTCGGTGTGTTAAAGTGGCTGTCTGTGTGAATGGTTTCCGCTGTGGTCATAATTCCTTTTTTTTTACCGCCGGCCTGTTGGCGGTATTACCGCCTCTTTATCACCAACCGCCAGGCTTGTAATGAGGGCCATAGTAATGTGTTTTACTTGTCCTAACAGTGAAATACTGACAAATTTGTTTTTCACTGTGCAAGGCCTAGCTCTCTCATAGGTTACCATGGGAGCTGCTTTTAAATTTTATTAAAGTTCAGATTCCCTTAGGGAACAGATAGAAATGTGGAGTTTAGGGTCTCTGAACTCATAATTTAAACATACATCTTTTGGTAAAGGTTGTTTTTAGACTGTGGGTGTCATTCCGACTCCCGCCGGCGGCGGTAACCGCACGCCGGCGGGAGCCACCGAATGACCGCACCGCGGTCAAATGACCGCTGCGGCCATTCTGGCTTTCCCGCTGGGCTGGTGAGATCAGGCGTTTAAATGAAGCCCACACACCACCACTTAAGGAAAACACACAGAAGGAGCATTGTCAACCTCCTGGAAAACAGAACTGTTATTGTTCCAGCTTCACACATGCCTCAGACATCAGCAATGACAACACGTCCCTCCACCACCACCACCGCAGCAATCTCAAATACCACCAAAGGCAGCTGCAAAGGAAGCGCAGAAGGTGGGAGAGGATCTTTCGACAGCGTACAACCATCCTTGGGCTCAGGGATCAAGATGTCATCAGGAAATACCATCTGAGCTGGGAGTCAATTGTACGCATGCTGCACCACATTGCGCCAGACATCAATGCATGGGTGGAATCTCCAAGAAATAAACCACTCATGACCAAACTCCTTGCTGTCTTCCATATGCTGGCATCAGGATCTTTTCAGACAATGGGTGCACGAGTGGGGGTACCTCCCAGCCATCAATCTTGGTCTTCCTTTCAAAGGTTGGCGACACAGTCATATGCCTCACGCCCTACTATGTCTACTTTCCCAACACCCAGTAACTGCAGCAAGAGACCAAGCAAGGTTTCTATCTAATTGATGGGTTACCACATGTGCTGGGTGCAGTGGACTGCACCCTTGTCCAACTGGTGCCACCTTCAGCAATGGATCACCTGTACAGGCACAGCAAGCGCACCCATTCAATAAATGTGCAGGCCATTGTGGACCACTGTGGGCTGTTCTGACACACCCTTGCCAAATACCCCAGCAGCGTATGTGATGATACATATTCCAGCATTCCACCATCAACAAGCAGTTACAGGATGGGCAATATGGCAATGACCTACTGTAGGAAAGTACCATCTTGCCTGGCATGTTACCCCCATATTTCACTGTATATATGTTGTTTTAGTTGTATATGTCACTGGGACCCTGCCAGCCAGGGCCCCAGTGCTCATAAGTGTGCCCTGTATGTGTTACCTGTGTTATGACTAACTGTCTCACTGAGGCTCTGCTAATCAGAACCTCAGTGGTTATGCTCTCTCATTTCTTTCCAAATTGTCACTAACAGGCTAGTGACCAATTTCACCAATTTACATTGGCATACTGGAACACCCTTATAATTCCCTAGTATATGGTACTGAGGTAGCCAGGGTATTGGGGTTCCAGGAGATCCCTATGGGCTGCAGCATTTCTTTTGCCACCCATAGGGAGCTCTGACAATTCTTACACAGGCCTGCCACTGCAGCCTGAGTGAAATAACGTCCACGTTATTTACAGCCATTTTACACTGCACTTAAGTAACTTATAAGTCACCTATATGTCTAACCTTTACCTGGTAAAGGTTGGGTGCTAAGTTACTTAGTGTGTGGGCACCCTGGCACTAGCCAAGGTGCCCCCACATTGTTCAGGGCCTATTCCCCGGACTTTGTGAGTGTGGGGACACCATTACACGCGTGCACTACATATAGGTCACTACCTATGTGTAGCTTCACAATGGTAACTCCGTATATGGCCATGTAACATGTCTAAGATCATGGAATTGCCCCCTCTATGCCATCCTGGCGTTGTTGGCACAATCCCATGATCCCACGGGTCTCTAGCACAGACCCGGGTACTGCCAAACTGCCTTTTCAGGGGTTTCACTGCAGCTGCTGCTGCTGCCAACCCCTCAGACAGGTTTCTGCCCACCTGGGGTCCAGCCAGGCTTGGCCCAGGAAGGCAGAACAAAGGACTTCCTCAGAGAGAGGGTGTTACACCCTCTCCCTTTGGAATAAGGTGTTAAGGCAGGGGAGGAGTAGCCTCCCCCAGCCTCTGGAAATGCTTTCATGGGCACAGATGTGCCCATTTCTGCATAAGCCAGTCTACACCGGTTCAGGGACCCCTCAGCCCTGCTCTGGCGCGAAACTGGACAAAGGAAAGGGGAGTGACCACTCCCCTGACCTGCACCTCCCCTGGGAGGTGCCCAGAGCTCCTGCAATGTGCTCCTGACCTTTGCCATCTTGGAAACAGAGGTGCTGCTGGCACACTGGACTGCTCTGAGTGGCCAGGACCAGCAGGTGACGTCAGAGACTCCTTCTGATAGGCTCCTTCAGGCGTTGCTGGCCTATCTTCTCTCCTAAGTAGCCAAACCCTCTTTTCTGGCTATTTAGGGTCTCTGCTTTGGGAAATTCCTTAGATAACGAATGCAAGAGCTCATCCGAGTTCCTCTGCATCTCTCTCTTCACCTTCTGCCAAGGAATCGACTGCTGACCGCGCTGGAAGCCTGCAAAACTGCAACAAAGTAGCGAAGACGACTACTGCAACTCTGTAACGCTGATCTTGCCACCTTCTCGACTGTTTTCCTGGTGGTGCATGCTGTGGGGGTAGTCTGCCTCCTCTCTGCACTAGAAGCTCCGAAGAAATCTCCCGTGGGTCGACGGAATCGTCCCCCTGCAACCGCAGGCACCAAAGAACTGCATCACCAGTCCTCTGGGTCTCCTCTCAGCACGACGAGCGAGGTCCCTTGAATCCAGCAACTCTGTCCAAGTGACTCACACAGTCCAGTGACTCTTCAGTCCAAGTTTGGTGGAGGTAAGTCCTTGCCTCCCCACGCCAGACTGCATTGCTGGGAACCGCGTGTTTTGCAGCTACTCTGGCTCCTGTACACTTTCTGAGGGAATCCTTTGTGCACAGCCAAGCCTGGGTCCACGGCACTCTAACCTGCATTGCACGACCTCCTGAGTTGTCCTCCGGCGGCGTGGGACTCCTTTGTGCAACTTCGGGTGAGCACCATTTCACTCCATTTCGTAGTGCCTGTTCCGGCACTTCTGCGGGTGCTGCCTGCTTTTGAGAGGGCTTCTTGTCTTGCTGGGTGCCCCCTCTGTCCCCTGACGCAATTGGCGACATCCTGGTCCCTCCTGGACCACAGCAGCACCCAAAAACCCCAACCGCAAGCTTTGCAGCTAGCAAGGCTTGTTTACAGTCTTTCCACAGGAAAATACATCTGCACGACTCTCCACGGCGTGAGACATCTATCCTCCAAAGGGGAAGTTTCTAGCCCTTGTCGTTCTTGCAGAATCCTCAGCTTCTACTGTCCAGTAGCAGCTTCTTTGCACCCACAGCTGGCATTTCCTGGGCATCTGCCCACTCTCGACTTGATCGTGACTTTTGGACTTGGTCCCCTTGTTCCACAGGTACCCTCGTCCGGAAATCCATTGTTGTTGCATTGCTGGTTTTGGTCTTTCCTGCAGAATTCCCCTATCACAACTTCTGTGCTCTTTGGGGAACTTTAGTGCACTTTGCACTCACTTTTCAGTGTCTTGGGGTGGGCTATTTTTCTAACCCTCACTGTTTTCTTACAGTCCCAGTGACCCTCTACAAGGTCACATAGGTTTGGGGTCCATTCGTGGTTCGCATTCCACTTTTGGAGTATATGGTTTGTGTTGCCCCTATCCCTATGTGTCCCCATTGCATCATATTGTAACTATACATTGTTTGCACTGTTTTCTAATACTATACTGCATATTTTTGGTATTGTGTACATATATCTTGTGTATATTTGCTATCCTCATACTGAGGGTACTCACTGAGATACTTTGGCATATTGTCATAAATATAAAGTACCTTTATTTTTAGTATATCTGTGTATTGTGTTTTCTTATGATATTGTGCATATGACACTAGTGGTACTGTAGGAGCTTCACTCGTCTCCTAGTTCAGCCTAAGCTGCTCTGCTAAGCTACCATTATCTATCAGCCTAAGCTGCTAGACACCCTATACACTAATAAGGGATACCTGGGCCTGGTGCAAGGTGTAAGTACCCCTTGGTACTCACTACAAGCCAGTCCAGCCTCCTACATTGGTTGTGCAGCGGTGGGATAAATACTTTGCAACTACTTACCACTTTTGTCATTGTACTTTTCATAAGAGAAAAATATACAAAACAAGTTCAGTGTATGTACACCTAACCAAAAAGTTTTGCTTTTCTTCTCTCACTTCTTTTCTAAAGTGCTGAAAAGTACCTATAAACTTTCTAAAAAGTTCTTAAAAAGTTAAAACAGTTTTTTTCTGTCTTTCCAAAAGTTCTGAAACGCTTTTTCTCACTTTTTCTATCACTTAAACACTTTTGAAAATGTCTGGCACAGGCCAAACTGTTGATCTGTCCAAACTTGCTTATGATCACCTTAGCTGGAAAGGAGCAAGGAGTCTCTGCATAGAAAGAGGTTTAAGTGTAGGGAAGAATCCCTCTAGAGAACTGTTGGTTAATATGCTTGTTGAACAGGAAAAGGCCAGAGGTGCCACTTCTGTTGAGAAATTAGCTGTTGGTTCCCAATCTGACCCTGGGGCACCCCTAGCAAAAGATTTAGAAAGGAAACTTCCTAGCCTGCCCATTATCAGACAACCTAGCATAGCTGGTACTGATGTAGAGTCACACCATACTGATAGTGTTGTCTCACATCACAGTAAGAGTATTCCTTCTCATCATAGTAGAAGTGATGTTTCTGTTAGCCAAGCTTTTAGGGTGCCATCTGTTATGGACAGGTCTCCTTCTGTTCATTCTCACCATACTTCTGTTTCAAGGCATGCCCCACCCACCCACCCTGATGACAGAGTGTTAGAAAGGGAGCTCAATAGATTGAGAGTGGAACAAACCAGGCTGAAGCTCAAGAAGCAACAGCTGGATTTAGATAGGCAGTCCTTAGAAGTGGAAAGAGAAAGACAGAAATTGGGCTTAGAAACCCATGGTGGCAGCAGCAGTATTCCCCATAGTCATCCTGCAAAAGAGCATGATTCTAGGAATCTGCACAAGATAGTTCCCCCTTATAAGGAGGAGGATGACATTAACAAGTGGTTTGCTGCAGTTGAGAGGGCCTGTGTTGTACAAGATGTCCCTCAAAGGCAGTGGGCTGCTATCCATTGGCTATCATTTAGTGTAAAGGGTAGGGATAGGCTCCTTACTGTGAAAGAAAGTGAAGCCAATGATTTCAAAGTTCTTAAGAATGAACTCCTAGATGGTTATGGCTTAACCACTGAACAGTACAGGATGAAGTTCAGAGAAACCAAAAAGGAGTCTTCACAAGACTGGGTAGACTTTGTTGACCATTCAGTGAAGGCCTTGGAGGGGTGGTTACATGGCAGTAAAGTTACTGATTATGAAAGCCTGTATAACTTAATCCTGAGAGAGCATATTCTTAATAATTGTGTGTCTGATTTGTTGCACCAGTACCTGGTGGACTCTGATCTGACCTCTCCCCAAGAATTGGGAAAGAAGGCAGACAAATGGGTCAGAACAAGGGTGAACAGAAAAGTTCATACAGGGGGTGACAAAGATGGCAAGAAGAAGGATGGTAAGTCTTCTGACAAGGGTGGGGACAAATCTAAAAATGAGTCTTCATCAGGCCCACAAAAACACTATGGTGGGGGTGGTGGGCCCAAATCCTCTTCAAATCAAAACAAAGAAAAGAAACCATGGTGCTATTTATGTAAAATAAAAGGCCATTGGACAACAGATCCCAGTTGTCCAAAGAAAAGCACCAAGCCTCCGACCACTACAACCCCTGCTGCTACACCTAGTGCCCCTAGTAATACCAGTGGTGGTGGGAGCAAACTTACTAATAGCCAATCCAAGGGAGTAGCTGGGCTCACTTTTGGTAACTTAGTTGGGGTTGGTCTTGTTAGGGAGACCACAGAGGCTGTGTTAGTCTCTGAGGGGCTATTGATTTAGCCACCTTGGTTGCTTGTCCCCTTAACATGGATAAGTACAAGCAACTACCCCTAATAAATGGTGTTGAGGTTCAGGCCTACAGGGACACAGGTGCCAGTGTTACAATGGTAATAGAGAAACTGGTCCACCCTGAACAAAACCTACTTGGTCACCAGTACCAAGTAACCGATGCTCACAACAACACACTTAGCCACCCCATGGCTGTTGTAAATCTCAACTGGGGGGGGGGGTTACTGGTCCAAAGAAAGTTGTGGTTGCCTCAGATTTACCTGTAGACTGTCTACTAGGGAATGATTTAGAGACATCAGCTTGGTCAGATGTGGAGTTGGAGGCCCATGCAGCAATGCTGGGCATTCCAGGGCATATTTTTGCTTTAACCAGGGCTCAGGCCAAAAAGCAAAAAGGACAGGGTGACTTGGATCCTGGAAGAATGGACCAAGTGCTCCCTAAAGCTAGGGCTAGTAGAAGTAAAGCACTACCTACTATCCCTCCCTCTACAGTGGATTCTACTTCTGAGGAAGAAGAATTTCCACCCTGTGCAGAACCTTCACCAGAGGAGCTGGAAGCAGACACTGCTGAGCTTTTGGGTGAAGGGTGGCCTGCCAGGGAGGAGCTGAGTGTGGCACAGCATACCTGTCCCACACTAGAGGGTCTAAGACAGCAAGCTGTCAAACAAGCAAATGGGGATGTCAGTGACTCTCACAGAGTTTACTGGGAGGACAACCTCTTGTACACTGAAGCAAGGGATCCAAAACCTGGAAGTGCCAGGAGATTGGTGATTCCTCAGGAGTACAGAAAGTTCCTCCTAACTCTAGCCCACGACATTCCCTTAGCTGGACATTTGGGGCAAATGAAAACTTGGGACAGGCTTGTTCCCTTGTTTCATTGGCCTAGAATGTCAGAGGACACAAAGGAATTTTGTAAGTCCTGTGAAACCTGTCAAGCCAGTGGCAAGACAGGTGGCACTCCAAAGGCACCCCTTATCCCACCCCTTATCCCACTGCCTGTGGTTGGGGTTCCCTTTGAAAGGGTAGGGGTTGTCATAGTTGGCCCCCTTGACCCTCCCACTGCTTCAGGCAATAGGTTTATCTTGGTGATAGCTCCTGCAGTGGCAAAGGCCCTCCTGGGAATCTTTTCCAGGGTGGGCTTCCCAAAAGAGGTGGTATCAGACAGGGGAAGCAATTTCATGTCTGCTTACTTAAAGGCCATGTGGAAGGAGTGTGGTGTTACATACAAGTTCACTACACCCTATCATCCACAAACAAATGGACTGGTGGAGAGATTTAACAAAACTCTCAAAGGCATGATTATGGGACTCCCTGAAAAACTCCGCAGGAGATGGGATATCCTGTTACCTTGCCTCCTTTTTGCTTACAGGGAGAGACCCCAAAAAGGAGTGGGCTTCAGCCCCTTTGAACTCCTATTTGGACATCCTGTGAGAGGTCCTCTAACACTTGTTAAGGAGGGTTAAGGGAACAACCTTTAAAAGCTCCAAAGCAAGACATAGTGGACTATGTACTTGGCCTCAGATCAAGGATGGCTGAGTACATGAAAAAGGCCAGTAAAAACCTTCAGGCCAGCCAAGAGCTCCAAAAGCAATGACATGACCAGAAGGCTGTTTTGGTTCAGTACCAACCAGGGCAGAAAGTGTGGGTCTTGGAGCCTGTGGCCCCAAGAGCACTCCAAGATAAATGGAGTGGACCCCACATAATTGTTGAAAAGAAGGGTGAAGTCACCTACTTAGTTGACTTAGGCACTACCAGGAGTCCCCTTAGGGTGCTCCATGTCAATCGCCTGAAACCCTACTATGACAGGGCTGATCTCACCCTGCTCATGGCAACAGATGAGGGACAGGAAGAAGAGAGTGACCCTCTCCCTGATCTCTTCTCTTCCACAGAACAAGATGCTCTAGTGGAAGGTGTAGTTTTGGCAGATTGTCTTACTGCTGAGCAGAAAGACCACTGCATAAATCTCCTAGGTCAGTTTTCTGAACTCTTCTCTACTGTGCCAGGCACCACTTCTTGGTGTGAGCACACTATGGATATTGGAGACAGCTTGCCTGTCAAAAGTAAGATCTATAGGCAGCCTGACCATGTCAGAGACTGCATAAAGCAAGAGGTGCAGAAAATGCTTGAACTAGGAGTGGTTGAGCACTCTGAAAGTCCATGGGCCTCTCCTGTGGTACTTGTACCAAAACCTCATTCCAAGGATGGAAAGAAGGAACGGAAGGGCAAGCAGGCACCACCAGCTGCAAAAGGGAAGGGCAAGGAGGCACCACCAGCTGCAAAAGGGAAGGGCAAGGAGGCACCACCAGCTACCAAAGGGAAGGGCAAGGAGGCACCACCAGCTGCCAAAGGGAAGGGCAAGGGGCCTGCACCTGTAGGCAGGAAGGACAGGAAGCCTGGTGCTGGGACTCATTCGGAACCCCCACCACCAACCATGGTGGTTCAGTCATCCGAGGCTGCAGGAGAAGGGCTGGAGTCTACCCCCACCACTGCCAAAACCGCCCGCACCACCGCCAGCAGCAGCAGTCCTAGTGGGCAGCCGTCCGAGGCAGCAGGGGAAGGGCTGGAGCCTACCCCCACCACTGCCAGCACCGCCACCAGCACCACTGCCAGCAGCAGCAGCCCCAGTGGGCAGCTGTCTGAGGCTGCAGCAGAAGGGCTGGAGCCTCCCCCCACCTCTGTCAGCACCGCCACCAGCGCCACTGCCAGCAGCAGAAGCCCCAGTGGGAAGCCGTCCAAGGCTGCAGGGGAAGGGCTGGATCCTACCCCCACCACTGCCAGCACCGCCACCAGCACCACCACCTGCACCGCCACCAGCACTGCCACTAGCACCACTGCCAGCAGCAGCAGCCCCAGTGGGCAGCCATCCGAGGCTGCAGGGGAAGGGCTGCAGCCTACCACCACCACTGTCAGCCCCACCACAGCCACCACTGAGCAGCCGTCACCACCAGTGGGCAGTGTGTAGTCCTGCCTCCATGGGCTGTAGTGCATCCTGGATCCTGCAAATCCTGTGGGTGTGACAACCAGGTGAGAGACTGTGACCTTACACTCCCCAAGATCTGCTTCACAGGGCACAATACCCCCTCCAGAACCCGTGGAAGAAGCCATCCACTCACCGCATCCTTCCCAGGATGAATCACACTGGGCACAATGCCCCCTCAAGAACCAGTGGAAGAAGCCATCCACTCACCGCATACTTCCCAGGATGAAGCACACTGGGCACAATGCCCTCTCCAGAACCAGTGGAAGAAGCCATCCACTCACTGCATCCTACCCAGGATGAAGCACACTGGGCACAAGGCCCCCTCCAGAACCAGTTGAAGAAGCCATCTACTCACGGCATCCTTCCCAGGATAAGGCACACTGGGCACAATGCCCCCTCCAGAACCAGTGGAAGAAGCCATCCACTCACCGCATCCTACCTAGGATGAAGCACACTGGGCACAAGGCCCCATCCAGGACCAGTGGAAGAAGCCATCCACTCACCACATCCTATCCAGGATGAAGCACACTGGGCACAAGCCCTCTCCAGAACCAATGGAAGAAGCCATCCACTAGAGAGACTGTGGCCTTGCACCCCCCAGGACCAAGTAGTGGGCAAACCACCCACTTGAGAGACTGTGGCTTTGCACTCCCCAGGACCAAGAAGTGGGCAAACCACCCACTTGAGAGACTGTGGCCTTGCACTCCCCAGGACCAAGCAGTGGGCAACCCACCCACTTGAGAGACCGTGGCCTTGCACTCCCCAGGACATCGCACAGGGCATGTAGCCCCCTCCAAGACCAGTGGTGTTGTACCATCTTCCAGCTGAGATGCCCCCCATTCCCTGTCCCCCTGAGGTGCCTGTGTATTTTTGACCTGATGCCCCTGCAGTGTTCTTTTCATGTTGTTGCAGGAGTGAGGTGGGGCTTCGGCCTATGTGATGTGGCACTGTGGCCCACGTACATTGATGACCGGGCATTGTCCCTCCATTTGTAAATCTGAATATACGTTTGTATTTTGATGCACTTATTCATGCTATTTTATCATATTGCACTCACTTTCTTCCAATCATTTTGTCCTTGCATTATTCCTGAGGGTTACCGGGTGGCTATATAATGTTTGTGCTTCTGTTTGTGTGTATGGTGTTCAGGGTGGGGGTTTTGCGTGTTGCGTGTGTGTGTGAATCTCTTTTTCCTCTCCTCTCCCTTGTATGCTAGGCGGCAGTACTCACTTTGGTCGTCTTCACCGGCGTTACTGCTCATAATGCAGGAAAAGGTAGACGAGCATGGGGAAAATGTGCAACTCGGGCTCCATGGCGTCGTGGTTGTTCCCTGAGTGTCCAGAGGTGAGTCATTTGACTTCTGTGTTCTGTTTCTGCCGTGCTTTCAATGTCATTGGTGCCGCCCCAGAAAAGGTGGTGGATAGGCCTGTCATAATACAGTGGGCTGTACATTGTCTTCTGCCTGGCTGTTGGCTGTTACCCCTGTGGTACTTGTTGCTACCGTCGTGGCGGTCGGTGTGTTAAAGTGGCTGTCTGTGTGAATGGTTTCCGCTGTGGTCATAATTCCTTTTTTTTACCGCCGGCCTGTTGGCGGTATTACCGCCTCTTTATCACCAACCGCCAGACTTGTAACGAGGGCCATAGTAATGTGTTTTACTTGTCCTAACAGTGAAATGCTGCCAAATTCGTTTTTCACTGTGCAAGGCCTAGCTCTCTCATAGGTTACCATGGGAGCTGCCTTTAAATTTTATTAAAGTGCAGATTCCCTTAGGGAACAGATAGAAATGTGGAGTTTAGGGTCTCTGAACTCATAATTTAAACATACATCTTTTGGTAAAGGTTGTTTTTAGACTGTGTGTTTGAAAATGCCACTGTTAAAAAGTAGACATTTCTTGTCTAAACCATTCTGTGACTCTGCCTGTTTGTGGATTCCCTGTCTGGTTTAGTTTGACAGATGGGCTGTTTGCACTCCTCCTCCATACAGTGACACGGAGAGAGCTGGGATGCAGCCTGCATATCCAGATTAGCCATCTGTGCTGGGAGGGAGGGGATGAGTGGTCACTCACACCTGAAAGGGCTGTGCCTTCCCTCATACAATGCAGTCTCCAACCCCCTGGTGTGTGTCTGGAGACTGGCCTGGGCGAGTCAGGATCCTACAAACAACAGAGACTTTCCTTTGAAGTTTGCCAACTTCAAAGGCAGAAAGGGGTATAAGTAGTGGACCCAAAACCCCATGAAGATTAAATCACTTCTGGAATCAAGAGGAGCCTCTGCCAAGGAGAAGAGCTAAAGAGCTGATAAGGTGTGCGTCCCCTGCCTGTGACTGTGCTTTGTTGGGTTATCCTGCAGTTACTGCCTCTGCCTGTGAAAGGGGACAAAGACTGGACTTTGTTGTGCATTCTTGCTTGAGAAGAATCTCCGAGGGCTTGAACTAAGCTTGCCTCCTGTTGTTGAAGTCTCAGGGCCATTCAGAAACTTTCCCTGCCAGCACCTGGACTCTCTGCTGAGACTCCTACCCTGCCAAGTGGTGCCCCATCCAGTCCCTGGGCCCTTGAAAGGTGAAGTTGGCAGACAAGATCTTAAAATCCACGCACATAATGCCATGCAGGGAATTTCCGATGGACCTTCAGCAGCACTGCTGATAAACGATGCGCGGCCGGCTTTGGGGCTGAAATCGACACTCCACCTGCATTGTGGCTGGGAGATCGACTCATTGCAGTTGGAGAAACGACACGCCACACCATCTTATGGAGTCTGATAACTACGCAAACCCTAAGCAGTGCATTGTTCTGATACAATGTGACCGGATTTTCCACGCATCGTCCCTGGGCATCCAAGTCAGCCCGACTCTGCATGGATCCGAAGTGCCCCATCTGGAAATCGCTGCATCTCTCTCTTGCGAGAGAGAAAAATGATGCATTGCCGACCCAACTGAAGAAGGAAACGACACACGTCCTCACTTGTGAGTAAGGAATTGATGCAATCCTTTTCCTTAGGCCCATATTTATGAAAAGTTTGAGTAGCCTTTGCGCAATATTTTATGCATAAGTGATGCAAACCTACAGTCATATTAATATTTTGACATTAGACCTGTCTAGCGTCAAAATATCAGAGCTAGCATAATTTTTTGGGAGCACCAACCCACCTTGCATTGTATTGTGGCAAAGATGTGCAAGGGTGGCATTCCCTACCAAAAAATGACGCTAGCACTCCAGCATCTTATTTACCGCAGATGTTAAAATGACACACAGAGAGGACTCGGTCCCAGAAAAAGAAGCAAAAGCTGATTTTTGTCAGACTTTAACGCCTGGTCAGATCAGGCGTTTAAATGAAGCCCACACACCACCACTTAAGGAAAACACACAGAAGGAGAATTGTCAACCTCCTGGAAAACAGAACTGTTATTGTTCCAGCTTCACACATGCCTCAGACATCAGCAATGACAACAGGTCTCTCCACCACCACCACCGCAGCAATCTCAAATACCACCAAAGGCAGCTGCAAAGGAAGCGCAGAAGGTGGGAGAGGATCTTTCGACAGCGTACAACCATCCTTGGGCTCAGGGAACAAGATGTCATCAGGAAATACCATCTGAGCTGGGAGTCAATTGTACGCATGCTGCACCACATTGCGCCAGACATCAATGCATGGGTGGAATCTCCAAGAAATAAACCACTCATTACCAAACTCCTTGCTGTCTTCCATATGCTGGCATCAGGATCTTTTCAGACAATGGGTGCACGAGTGGGGGTACCTCCCAGCCATCAATCTTGGTCTTCCTTTTAAAGGTTGTGGACACAGTCACATGCCTCACACCCTACTATGTCTACTTTCCCAACACCCAGTAACTGCAGCAAGAGACCAAGCAAGGTTTCTATCTAATTGCTGGGTTACCACATGTGCTGGGTGCAGTGGACTGCACCCTTGTCCAACTGGTGCCACCTTCAGCAATGGATCACCTATACAGGCACAGCAAGCACACCCATTCAATAAACGTGCAGGCCATTGTGGACCACTGTGGGCTGTTCTGACACACCCTTGCCAAATACCCCAGCAGCGTATGTGATGCTACATATTCCGGCATTCCACCATCAACAAGCAGTTACAGGATGGGCAATATGGCAATGACCTACTGTAGGAAAGTACCATCTTGCCTGGCATGTTACCCCCATATTTCACTGTATATATGTTGTTTTAGTTGTATGTGTCACCCTGCCAGCCAGGGCCCCAGTGCTCATAAGTGTTGCTGTATGTGTTACCTGTGTTATGACTAACTGTCTCACTGAGGCTCTGCTAATCAGAACCTCAGTGGTTATGCTCTCTCATTTCTTTCCAAATTGTCACTAACAGGCTAGTGACCAATTTCACCAATTTACATTGGCATACTGGAACACCCTTATAATTCCCTAGTATATGGTACTGAGGTAGCCAGGGTATTGGGGTTCCAGGAGATCCCTATGGGCTGCAGCATTTCTTTTGCCACCCATAGGGAGCTCTGACAATTCTTACACAGGCCTGCCACTGCAGCCTGAGTGAAATAACGTCCACGTTATTTCACAGCCATTTTACACTGCACTTAAGTAACTTATAAGTCACCTATATGTCTAACCATTACCTGGTAAAGGTTGGGTGCTAAGTTACTTAGTGTGTGGGCACCCTGGCACTAGCCAAGGTGCCCCCACATTGTTCAGGGCCAATTCCCCGGACGTTGTGAGTGCGGGGACACCATTACACGCGTGCACTACATATAGGTCACTACCTATGTGTAGCTTCACAATTTTAACTCCGAATATGGCCATGTAACATGTCTAAGATCATGGAATTGCCCCCTCTATGCCATCCTGGCGTTGCTGGCACAATCCCATGATCCCACGGGTCTCTAGCACAGACCCGGGTACTGCCAAACTGCCTTTTCAGGGGTTTCACTGCAGCTGCTGCTGCTGCCAACCCCTCAGACAGGTTTCTGCCCACCTGGGGTCCAGCCAGGCTTGGCCCAGGAAGGCAGAACAAAGGACTTCCTCAGAGAGAGGGTGTTACACCCTCTCCCTTTGGAATAAGGTGTTAAGGCAGGGGAGGAGTAGCCTCCCCCAGCCTCTGGAAATGCTTTCATGGGCACAGATGTGCCCATTTCTGCATAAGCCAGTCTACACCGGTTCAGGGACCCCTCAGCCCTGCTCTGGCACGAAACTGGACAAAGGAAAGGGGAGTGACCACTCCCCTGACCTGCACCTCCCCTGGGAGGTGCCCAGAGCTCCTCCAGTGTGCTCCAGACCTCTGCCATCTTGGAAACAGAGGTGCTGCTGGCACACTGGACTGCTCTGAGTGGCCAGGACCAGCAGGTAATGTCAGAGACTCCTTCTGATAGGCTACTTCAGGTGTTGCTAGCCTATCTTCTCTCCTAAGTAGCCAAACCCTCTTTTCTGGCTATTTAGGGTCTCTGCTTTGGGGAAACCCTTAGATAACGAATGCAAGAGCTCATCCGAGTTCCTCTGCATCTCTCTCTTCACCTTCTGCCAAGGAATCGACTGCTGACCACGCTGGAAGCCTGCAAAACTGCAACAAAGTAGCGAAGACGACTACTGCAACTCTGTAACGCTGATCCTGCCGCCTTCTCAACTGTTTTCCTGGTGGTGCATGCTGTGGGGGTAGTCTGCCTCCTCTCTGCACTAGAAGCTCTGAAGAAATCTCCTGTGGGTCGACGGAATCGTCCCCCTGCAACCGCAGGCACCAAAGAACTGCATCACCTGTCCTCTGGGTCTCCTCTCAGCACAACGAACGAGGTCCCTTGAATCCAGCAACTCTGTCCAAGTGACTCCCACAGTCCAGTGACTCTTCAGTCCAAGTTTGGTGGAGGTAAGTCCTTGCCTCCCCACGCCAGACTGCATTGCTGGGAACCGCGTGTTTTGCAGCTACTCCGGCTCCTGTGCACTTTCCGAGGGAATCCTTTGTGCACAGCCAAGCCTGGGTCCACGACACTCTAACCTCCATTGCACGACCTCCTGAGTTGTCCTCCGGCGGCGTGGGACTCCTTTGTGCAACTTCGGGTGAGCACCGTTTCACTCCACTTTGTAGTGTCTGTTCCGGCACTTCTGCGGGTGCTGCCTGCTTTTGAGAGGGCTCCTTGTCTTGCTGGATGCTCCTTCTGTCCCCTGACGCAATTGGTGACATCCTGGTCCCTCCTGGACCACGGCAGCACCCAAAAACCCCAACCGCAAACTTTGCAGCTAGCAAGGCTTGTTTACGGTCTTTCCACAGGAAAAGACTTCTGCACGACTCTCCACGGCGTGTGTCATCTATCCTCCAAAGGGGAAGTTTATAGCCCTTGTCGTTCTTGCAGAATCCTCAGCTTCTACTGTCCAGTAGCAGCTTCTTTGCACCCACAGCTGGCATTTCCTGGGTATCTGCCCACTCTCGACTTGATCGTGACTTTTGGACTTGGTCCCCTTGTTCCACAGGTACCCTCGTCTGGAAATCCATCATTGTTGCATTGCTGGTTTTGGTCTTTCCTGCAGAATTCCCCTATCACGACTTCTGTGCTCTTTGGGGAACTTTAGTGCACTTTGCACTCACTTTTCAGGGTCTTGGGGTGGGTTATTTTTGGAACCCTTACTGTTTTCTTACAGTCCCAGTGACCCTCTACAAGGCCACATAGGTTTGGGGTCCATTCGTGGTTCGCATTCCACTTTTGGAGTATATGGTTTGTGTTGCCCCTATCCCTATGTGTCCCCATTGCATCCTATTGTAACTATACATTGTTTGCACTGTTTTCTAATACTATACTGCATATTTTTGGTATTGTGTACATATATCTTGTGTATATTTGCTATCCTCATACTGAGGGTACTCACTGAGATACTTTGGCATATTGTCATAAAAATAAAGTACCTTTATTTTTAGTATATCTGTGTATTGTGTTTTCTTATGATATTGTGCATATGACACTAGTGGTACTGTAGGAGCTTCACTCGTCTCCTAGTTCAGCCTAAGCTGCTCTGCTAAGCTACCATTATCTATCAGCCTAAGCTGCTAGACACCCTGTACACTAATAAGGGATACCTGGGCCTGGTGCAAGGTGTAAGTACCCCTTGGTACTCACTACAAGCCAGTCCAGCCTCCTACATTGGTTGTGCAGCGGTGGGATAAGTACTTTGCAACTACTTACCACTTTTGTCATTGTACTTTTCATAAGAGAAAAATATACAAAACAAGTTCAGTGTATGTACACCTAACCAAAATGTTTTGCTTTTCTTCTCTCACTTCTTTTCTAAAGTGCTGAAAAGTACCTCTAAACTTTCTAAAAAGTTCTTTAAAAGTTTTTTTCTGTCTTTCCAAAAGTTCTGAAAAGCATTTTCTCACTTTTTCTATCACTTAAACACTTTCGAAAATGTCTGGCACAGGCCAAACTGTTGATCTGTCCAAACTTGCTTATGATCACCTTAGCTGGAAAGGAGCAAGGAGTCTCTGCATAGAAAGAGGTTTAAGTGTAGGGAAGAATCCCTCTAGAGAACTGTTGGTTAATATGCTTGTTGTGTCGTGTGGGCTCTCATTATCCTAAATGAGACTACTGGATTTCTAGGCAGCAGGATCGATAACGGTGTGGGGGACTGAGTCTGACCCACGTGTAAGGAACTCTGTCACCCTAAATCTGGTTGTTGCTCCGGCTAACTAGCAGTGCCTCATTTCTCCCACAGGGAAGAAATGATTGGGCAGCCGAGCGCATGACATCTTTGGAACTTCTCAGGGAAGTCGTGGTCACTCAGATCCAAACCAACTCTCTCATTCACAATATGGTCTCATATACAAATGACAAAGACAGTATAAGTTTTATATAATGTTTTAATAAAACAACTGTATTTTAGATATTAAGGTGTGAGCCGCAATAACCAGAACAATACAACATAGTAGGATTGATATAGTAACCAGGAGAGTAAAACATAGAAATAAAGCTATCATAATTCCTAACCGTTTCTACTCTCCCTCTGCTTGTTCTGTTTGGAGCACAGCATCTTAAGCTTTCAGCTTGCCTTTCTGTATCACTAGGGAGACGGACACACTCATACCTGAGCAAAGGCCTGTGATCTGGTTCAGCATCTGCAACGAGGCAGTCAGCGTCTAGTTGTGGTTCCCTGGTCGGAATCTCCCTCTTGCATGTATTGGGACAAGGAAGTGATTTTATAACTAACATGTCATCGTGATCACAAAATGTTCCTACGCAGGAATGGCAAGTCTAGACTCCTACCACGTCTATCGGCAATGTACCAGACTGTATCCTTGACTAAAGCACAGAGTGAATATGTTATGAAGAACTCCAGTGCTGAAGTAGGCAAAACAGTGTGATATGAATAAAAAACAACACCGTAGAACTGGCTATTCTGTAAAATAACAGTACGAAGCCTAATAGAAAGCATTTAGAGTAAAGTGCACAGAGGCTCTAAGCTGTTAGCAAATGAATAAAATATATTTAGGGCAAAGTGCACAGAGGCCTAAGGCCTGAAGCTAATGTGCAAAATATACGTAAAACTGACCACACTACACCCTCCCCTTGTCGGTAGCAAGTGGTTCCAACAACATAAAAAAATAAATAAAAAAAACATGACCTAAATTTAAACCCAACATTTCGACAAGATGAGAAGACAACAAAGCCATAAATTTAGGAAACATGTGACGATAGAGCGAATTGCAATATAGTGTCAATTTAGTCGGGAGAGAGAGAAAAAAATCCAATTGTCAAACAGAAGCAATAGAACGTAGAAGCTCCTCCACTTCGAGATAGGTCAATATCGGAAGATCCACTCCACAAAGTACCATGGAGCAGGTGTGTTCCAAAGCCCCAAAACCATTCAGGGCGGCACCCCGTGTAGTGCCAAGGAAAGAGACAAAACCATCTTCCTCCAGGAAGGGAATCTCATAATCCGCTTCACAAAGCAAACGCAACCGTAGTGCACAAGTCTGGGAATGAGCCCTAATCGGGAACATCAACAGATCAAGATCAACCACTGGAGAGCGCTGCAGTGAGAGACAGAAAGCCAGTGCATGTTCAAACGAGCACCAAAGGCATCGAAACACGGGTTGCACACAATCCAAAACCGGTCGGAACGACAAAGACCAGTCACACTCCAGATGAGCCAGGAGTGTTGCTCCAAAACGCTGCATCATGCGTTCACGACACAGCTGTGCTGACGGGAGCAGCAATACAGGATCTCGTTGCTGCGGGACAGCCATTGCGAAAAAATAGCAACAACAGCAAAACTCCAGCCAATAAAGCCAAAGTAATCGGGAAACCCCCAAAAATGCTTCCGAAAATAGAGTGTATAGCCGAAGGTATCAAACCGAATATGGAAGAGAAGGTGTGAACGAAACCAACACCAACGGCTTTCAAAAAATGAGCAATACCAGCAGTGCAGGATGCATTAAATATACGTCCCACAAGTTCACCGAAGTGACTCGGAAAGTTAGTATTCAAAAGGGACTGTATCTCCGCCGATGACCTTGCCACTTGAAGTGCGTAGGTCTCGCTAGCAGATGTAAGGGCCACATGCTTTTGAAACAATAAAGCTTTCAGCCGACTCAACTTGTCGAAATCAACCTTGGAAGTAGCAATATGGAACTCCCTTCAGATAACAAGCTAAGTTAGCAATCGAAGCATTACACGCTCCGTGCAAGGACAGCTGTTTACAAACCATGGAATGGCTAACAGAAGCTTCGCATTCGCTACCGCTAAGAAAAACTTCCCGCAAACCATTAACACATCTGTACTGAAAAGGAAGCTCCCACACCTCGTGTATGTAACTGTCACCCAATAGTTCATATCTACCCACCGGAATGTGCTTCAAACAAGAAGTAAATTGCAGAGTGGAGATAGGCAAATTAATAACCCCATGAATCAACCACTCAGCTGACGGAA
Organism: Pleurodeles waltl; assembly: GCF_031143425.1. Classification (NCBI taxonomy): domain Eukaryota; kingdom Metazoa; phylum Chordata; class Amphibia; order Caudata; family Salamandridae; genus Pleurodeles; species Pleurodeles waltl. The sequence continues at coordinate 645,536,314 of NC_090443.1, read as the reverse complement.
TCTCAGCCACCGTAAAAGGCAGTTTCTCCAACTTTTCAATATTTAACATAACATACTTTGCTTCCTTCTTAGCCATCAATTGTTGTTGACGAGTTAAATTAAAGGAGATAAAGATCTCTCTGGCACGAATGTGCTGCCATGGAACGCGACCCGCCTTCAAGGTCTGAAGAGTCCAACCCAGCTGCATGATAGATCGTGTCTGACTCTGCCCATGATATAAAGAAGACATGTCTGATTTTATAATGTCAATAGCAGAAGAGACAATGCTGTCAATCGTGTAAACACGGTCAGAAAGGGTATGCATGCCATTATCAACAACAGACAAAGGGCCTGATTCTAACTTTGGAGGACGGTGTTAAACCGTCCCAAAAGTGGCGGATATACCACCTACCGTATTACGAGTCCATTATATCCTATGGAACTCGTAATACGGTAGGTGGTATATCCGCCACTTTTGGGACGGTTTAACACCGTCCTCCAAAGTTAGAATCAGGCCCAAAGTCTGCAGCAGATTTTCTTGATCAATCTGTCTTAACCGGGCTGCAGCCTCCTGCTGGGAAAGTTTCCAAAACTCATTATACACTTCGTATAAGAACCTTTTTCTCCGGGGCACCTTGGGACCTGATAAGAAATCTTGTAAATCAGTACCATTAGACAGTAACTTGAGGTGTGACTTAACTGCACCCAGCGTGGAGTACTTCAACCATTGTTGACAAAGTTTCCCCACACTGTATGTAGTTATTATATCAGCATGTTCTGGTGAAATGTAACGAGGGTCTGCCCTACTAGTCCTGAACCCCCCAGAAGAGGTAACAAAACGTTGATGACACTGATTAGTGTCTACAGGCCACAATAACCACCCGCCCGGATGTAACGATGAAGCGTTAAGCGTACCATTCTGGACCCAATGCGTAAATTCACTAAAAGTAGCATTCACATAGTGCTGCCAGTTATTTAATTTAGAAGGGACAGGTATACTAGGCAAAGTCAATTCTCTAATCGACGCCAAGCCCAAACAACTAGTCTGTTGTACTGTGTCATTGAGGAAAATCATTTGCACAGGGATAATGCATGCTCGAAATAATGTATCTCTGCCTTGCATCTGCCAATTTTTCGTACCCCAAACACTTTTCAAGTCAACAGTCTTCAACCAGTATTCATATCCTTCGACCGAAAGTTTAGATACAAACGAATTAGAATACAGTAATTTAGTATCGGTCAACAAAATTTGCTTATTCGAATACGGTGTCACTTTAAAATAGTAAGACTTAGCATTTCGCTGATCATGCCCAGAAAAATATGCAAATTTATCATTATACGTTTTCGAACTCCCTTGTGGAGGAGTCGAGCAATGTTCCCATTGTACATAATTAAAGATGGACTTAGGGCTACTCGCTTTGTGAATAAAGTGGTGTCCATAATAGGTGTAGCAAAACATATCACCATGATTATCTCTAAATTGGTAAGCATCTTCATCGTCATAGACAGTATAATATTGCAAATCTTTTAGCATAGCATCTACTGTCTTCACATCCCAATCATCAGAAACAATGCCTGGAATAACAATATCATTCATTGATAACTTAAGAACATACGGTACTTGAATCAATTCAGTGGGACCATATATATCAAACATTACTTTATCCCACACAATCCCATCCGGAATTGGTATTGCAGAAATGTTCACATTGGATAAGTCTCTTCGAACCATATGAGACGAAAAATGTGGTCTCAACACAGTCTCCATGTGCTCAATGTCTGATCGATCAGGAAGAAAATGACCATGTATTACTAGAAAAAAGGTAACCACAAATCCCAACCATAAAAAAAGAGTCAGTACAGCCATAAAAAGCCACAAATAGTTCCAAGGAATAACAAAATATGTACGTTTAAGCCAACTGAGTAGCTTACGTGGACCTCGGATTGAAGACAGCGAAGACGAAGAGCTGGATACAGCCGCATCCGCGTCATTGAAGCAGCCAGAGGCAGTTCTTGCAAAAGGTGCAACAGTGAACAAGGAAGCTGATGGAGGTTCTCTCCTAGGTACGCTATAAATCACATGTTCAGAAACATCAGTAGAACGTACAGCAACTTGAGAAAAAGAATCAATATCAATCGTTGACTGTGGAACAATCGCAAGATCATCTTCCACCCTCCCCAAGCTCGGAGAGGAAACAGGGTCGGTGCAAATCACCTGCAGCGGGACTTCTTCCCCAGTAGTGAGAGGGATGCCGGAACTACTGGGTGTCCCTCTTGGTCTGCTGTGCAGAATCGGCCACATGTTGTAACTTGACATTATCAATGGAAACAAAACGATTTCCTTTGGCCCCTCGCAGCGGCGGCAAAATCACAGTTCTCGTGCCGCTCACCCCCAACACCGGGACGGGTGCTCGATAAGAAGGACCAAATTCTTTCTTTACTGCAACCTTTTCACGCACTAGATCCCCAATCCTGGGTATCCAACCAGTAGGTGTTACTGGCTCATCCTTAATTCCAGAGGAGGCAGCACTCGCAGAAGAGTTATCTTCACGAAATTGTTGTAAATCCTGCAAAACAGTGACACGATCATTTATGTCAAAGGGCGTATCTGCCGCCTCCACACCAGGACCATCTAGATCAGGAACATACATTCGTGTTCCGAACAGGCACTCATATGAAGTACGACCCCCCAGTGACCTTCTAGGCAAGTTATTAAGTGCTCTCTGTACTCCATACAGGTGGGCTAGCCAACTACGACCCGTACCTATAACCCTGGCTGTTAAGGATTGCTTTAAATCACGATTTAAACGCTCCACAACAGAATTTCCCTCGGGATGAAACGGAGACGAGAATTGGAGTTGGACCCCCAACGAAGCCATGGTGTCCCTGAATGCCTTAGAGGCAAAGGCAGGGCCCTGGTCCGAATGAAAAACCGCAACTGCAAATGTATCGACAAAGATACGCAAATCTTTAATAACAGTCCGAGCGTCAGCCGAGCGCTGTGGCCAGACCCACACAAATCTGGAGCATGAATCTACAGCAACCAATATGTATTTGTATGCACTATCTGGTGTCAGTGGACCACAATGGTCCAAGTACACACACTATATTATTCATAAGCGCAGCGCTATGTGAATTCTGTATTGCATATGTGCGTGTATGACTATTCAACTGTCTGTAATCCACCACTATCCTATAGGAATGGTCCGGTTTAGCAACCGGAAATAAGGGATTATTCATCGGCGAGACACAAGGCTCAATCACACCTTGGTACTCCAATTGTGTAAGAATTTTCCGAACCGATGCCCTTGCTTCAAATTTAATAGGATATTGCGGCTGTGGCTGAGGTTCTCCTTTAATGGGAATGACATGATAAGGTGAATGTTTATCCCACCCCACATTATTTCTATATAGTGCGGGGGCTTGTGCTAGAGCCCATGATTTACCATATGACTCCGCTAGTTCTCTCGGAACAAGTGGTGAAAAGGAAGGCGCAATAACCTCCTCCCCAACCGGACAGTCGCGAACAAAGTCAGGTGGCCAATCTTGTTCGGCCAACAGGACATCATATGATTTCACCACATGGTCCCAAAAGATGGCGTGTACAACGCGGTCAATGTCCCCTTCTAATCGTAGAGTCACAAGATATACTTGATCAGGATCAGAGACTTGCATATCCGCCGTCTCGACTTGTATGAAGTCATCAGTTGCTTTCGCCTCCAGATGCTCTAGAAGACTCCGGCGAACTATTGTGACCTCTGCCGCGCTGTCTAACAGCGCTAACGCCCATGTCTTGTTCGTCAAGAGAACTCTCTTCTTGAGCGGCATGTCTAACTGAAACTGCTGCCACTTTCTTCTTTTTAAATTGCTGTTTTTGTTGCAGCGGTTTCTCTTCTTGTTTAATAGAAACCTCCGCTGAGCGTTGTGAATCCTGTCTCGGTTTCACGTACTCCGTCCTCCGCTCTGACCGCCCACCTCTCTCACTTCTTTTCTCCGAGGAGTCCTGAAAGGCACGAGATTGGCGCGTATCAGTATATTGATATCTATCAGGCGTCTTCAAAGTATCCCTATTCCTGAGATTATACTTATTTTGCGGGGTCTCCGGTTGCGGAGACTGCCCACCATCTTTCTTAGGTGTTTGCTGTTTCTTATCCCAGCGCTTCTTCGCACCCTCAGGTTGCTGTTGCTTAGAATTATCCTTATTATTTTTACCCTGCAATTGTGGCTTCTGCGGTCGAGCCCCTAGGCTATCACGACCAATACTAGAATATGTTTCAGCTATTATTCTCGGAAGTTCCCGCTCCTGATTAATCTGCGGAACGTCCCGAAGACGCATTCGCACTGCTAGTGCTACAGCCTCCCCTTTGAGATTACTCAAAATAATAGAAGAAACCGCGTCAAAATTACCCATCAATTGCATGCCTAAATCTAAGGCAGGGGCAGCCCCATATTCATCCTGAATTTGTTTAAGCACCTCTGGCAAATTAGCCAAAGTCGGTGTACTGTGTGCTGTAGTATAAAGTGCGGCAAACACCGTGCCCCAAGTATTACAAAGATCCACCGTAGGAACCATCCCATACGGCAAACACATCGTCAAAATTCTATGCTTATCCTGAGGTCCCGTATGGGGAAATACTGCTTCCAGCGTATTAATTTTTTGCGCCAGCCAAAATGGAGTCTCCTCACGTTTAGCCGGTACTTTGCCCATTACAGAGTGTACAGTGGCCGGATTGATTCCCGGTACCAACGCATGTGGGTGAGCTGGAGCAGCACGCCCTGCATTAGTATTTAATGTCTGCATCACAAACTGAACTAATCGTCTGTACGTTGCAGTTAATTCCACATATAAACGACGCACCTCAGCCACTGCCACATTTGCCACTCCAGGATATGGTGTATATGTAGCCAATAAAGGCCAGGTCGGACCATCATTACTCAACGGACCTAACCTTACTGGTGTTATTGAATGTGGGAGGGCGCCATCAAGCCAATTATGGTGTTCTTGATAAGATAAAGGTATTTCTAAGTATGCATAAGCCCTGTATTGTCCAGGGACATTCGCAACAGTATATTCGTGAAAAGTAGTTGTACCCCCATCAGCTGCTGGAAATACGACCCAAGAATAAAAAAGTTCTGTTCTATAGGCTGCATGGGCGTCCACCACAAAAGTGACCGGACCCCCCTGGACCGTCAGTCCATGTGCTATCAGATGACCCGTGAGCGGCAATCGCATATTAAGCGGTATATTTATTACAACTGGATTCGCCATTAGTATAACAATAATAGCTCTAGGACAGAAAAGGCACACCAATATCGGGGTATTTCCTTTCAAAGTTCAAGCTTGAACAACCAACCACAAAGTATGAGGATGTACCCAACCTGTGGTGGCGGAAACCCTCAGCCCCACGGACGTCTCCGTTAACGGAACCGAGCAGTCAAAATATATACGAGACCGAGAGAGTCAGTCGGACCCAAACATTAGAGCCAGACCAAACGTTGGCGGCGCCATGTCGCGTGGGCTCTCATTATCCTAAATGAGACTACTGGATTTCTAGGCAGCAGGATCGATAACGGTGTGGGTGACTGAGTCTGACCCACGTGTAAGGAACTCTGTCACCCTAAATCCGGTTGTTGCTCCGGCTAACTAGCAGTGCCTCATTTCTCCCACGGGGAAGAAATGATTGGGCAGCCGAGCGCATGACATCTTTGGAACTTCTCAGGGAAGTCGTGGTCACTCAGATCCAAACCAACTCTCTCATTCACAATATGGTCTCATATACAAATGACAAAGACAGTATAAGTTTTATATAATGTTTTAATAAAACAACTGTATTTTAGATATTAAGGCGTGAGCCGCAATAACCAGAACAATACAACATAGTAGGATTGATATAGTAACCAGGAGAGTAAAACATAGAAATAAAGCTATCATAATTCCTAACCGTTTCTACTCTCCCTCTGCTTGTTCTGTTTGGAGCACAGCATCTTAAGCTTTCAGCTTGCCTTTCTGTATCACTAGGGAGACGGACACACTCATACCTGAGCAAAGGCCTGTGATCTGGTTCAGCATCTGCAACGAGGCAGTCAGCGTCTAGTTGTGGTTCCCTGGTCGGAATCTCCCTCTTGCATGTATTGGGACAAGGAAGTGATTTTATAACTAACATGTCATCGTGATTACAAAATGTTCCTACGCTGTCACGACTCACGTGCTGCTGGCGCCTGGAAACCGCAGATCTAGTGGCGTAGGTCTTGAGGGTTCGGCTTTGGCCCAGAAAGGGGCGACTCTTTCTAGTAGCCACGGTGCTGCAGGCAGTGGAAACGCCAAGAACAGACCGTGACCTTTAGAATTAGTGCCAGAGGGAAAAAACCCCAATAAAGGGGAAAAAACCTCCAAAAAATGGATTCCTGAAACGAAAACAAAACCAGGAATCAAACAGGAACAAAATGCAGGTAAATGCAAAATTGAAAAGATTCAGAACCGAAGGCTAAGAATCAGGAGCAAAGACACAATCTGAGCAGAAAGTGATGCAGCGCAAGGAAAGAGAGAAAACAGAGCCCTTATATACCAAGAAACAGGAAGTGACCAACAGGAAGTAAAAAGACACCATTTTAGATAGGGAAAAAGTACATAGGATAGAATAGAACAGGAACCATAGAAAATAGGGACCAAGGAATGCTGGGAAGAAAAAGGTAACATGGGAAGGGGGAAAGACATAAAGAAAGGACAGAAAATGCCTCAAAAAAGTAAAGAAGAAAAAGAAGAAGAAACAGGTAAGGAGGGGTCAGGGGAGAACAGGGACACCACAGAAGGCAGAGCGAGGCCCAAAATAATATCTGGGGCCTCGCGCTGTACAAAGAAGACTCGGGGCGCGCCGCGTCCTGAGAACGCGCTGCGCGGCGCAACAGTAGGTCCCCCCCGAAGGTCCAGGTTTGAAGGGAAACAAACGATGAAAACGAGAAATCAAAAGAGGGGCGTGAACAGAAGAAGCATCTTCCCAAGAGCATTCACTAAGAGGATAACCCTTCCAGTGAATCAAATACTGAAGACGCCGGTGAAAAAGGCGAGAGTCACAAATTTCTTGAACCTCATATTCAGGGACATCATTCACCAACACAGGAGGAGGACAAGGAAACTGACGAGAGAAAGGATCAGGGACATAAGGTTTGAGTTGGGATACATGAAAGACCGGATGAATTTTCCAATTATGAGGCAAGCGAAGACGAACAGTGACAGGAGTGAGCAACTGAAGAATACGAAAAGGCCCATAATAGCGAGGCGTGAACTTATTCAGAGAAAGACGAGAGGGCAAGAATTTGGAAGAAAGCCAGACTTTATCCTGAGGGTGATAATCAGGAGTGGGTCCACGTTTCTTATCAGCGATCTTCTTCATATACCTCTTAGTGTGCAATAAATTAGATCTAATGAGCTTATGGAGTTGCAGGAGACGTTTGGAAAAAGATGTAATGGCAGGCAGAGGAGAGGTAGATTGAGGAGCAGTAGGAAAAGAGGTCGGATGATAGCCATAGGAACAGAAAAAGGGAGTGACCTTGGAGGCACTATGGACAGAATTGTTGTAGGAATATTCAGCAATAGGAAGATAAGTGTTCCAGTTGCTTTGGGTGGAATTACAAAAACAACGAAGGTATTGTTCTAGTCCTTGATTCAAACGCTCAGTTTGTCCATTGGTCTGAGGATGGAAACCGGATGATAGTGCTATATTGATATTCAGTGTCTTGCAAAAATGTTTCCAAAACCGGGAAATATACTGGGGACCCCTGTCAGACACAATGGTATGTGGAAGTCCATGGAGACGGAAAATATGGTCGATAAATATCTGGCTCAATTCTTGGGATGTTGGTAATTTCTTTAGAGCAGTAAAGTGGGCCATCTTAGTGAAAGAATCAACAGTGACCATGATAACCTGGTTTCCAGCTGATGGCGGAAGTGAACACATAAAGTCAGTGGAAATAGTATGCCATGGCGTTGGTGGAACTGGCAAAGGCTGTAGTAATCCTGCAGGTCTGCTACGGGGAATCTTGACTTGGGCACATATGGGACAAGCCTGAACATATCTTTCGACATCTGATTTCCAGGTAGGCCACCAGAAAGATCGCGAAAGAAGTTCTTGTGTGGCCTTAATACCTCTATGTCCAGCAACCGGTGAATCATGGCACATCTGTAATGCTTTGTCTCGCACTCTGTTAGTAGGGAGGAATAACAGCTTCTGATGAAAAAACAATCCTTCTTTCTTGCATAAAAAGGTTCTTAATTTCTCTATTTCGCTATTAGACAGGCTGGAATACTCCAGTTGTACCTCATCCAGAAAAGATTGAGCAACTCCAATGATCTTACTAGGCTCCAGTAGAAACTGAGATGAGGAAGGAGTACAATCTGGATAGCGTCGAGACAGAGCATCAGCCAGAATGTTTTGAGATCCAGGAATATAGGTGATGTAAAAGTCATACTGACTAAAGAAAAAGGCCCAACGCGCCTGGCGACTATTTTGGCATACAAAATTACGTAGACATTGCAGATTACGGTGATCTGTTCTCGCCTCGAAAGGCTCCTTGGATCCCATCAGAAACTGTCTCCATTCGATGCAGGCTGTCTTCAGAGCTAACAACTCTCTTTCTAGTACAGAGTAATGTTGTTCAGCTGAAGAGAGAATATGGGACAAATAGAAAACAGGATGTTCAAGACCATCATCTTCTTGAAGTTGAAGCAAGACTGCTCCAATAGCTTTTTCGGAAGCATCGGTAACTACGATAAACTGTTTATTGGTATCTGGATGTCTCAAGATGGGAGCTTGAGTGAATGCCTTCTTTAATTCTTGAAAAGCTGTTTCAGCCGCCTTGGTCCAGACAAACCCCTGTTTTAGATTTTCCTTCTTTAAGGTATGGGTTATATGGCTGGTCTGTTTAGCAAAGTCTTGAATGAACTGTCAGTAAAAATGTGCTAATCCTAGGAAACATTGTGTTTCTTTGATAGAAGAGGGAGAAGGCCACTCTAGAATTGCTTGTACCTTTTCTAGGTCCATAGCTATGCCGGTGGAACTTAAATGATAACCCAGATATTTGACTTCCGTCTTATCGAACTCACACTTTTCGGGTTTACAGAATAGTTGATGTGCTCGGAGTCTGTGAAGGACTTGTTTCACATGAGAAGAATGGAGTTCGGGGTGTCTGGAAAAAATAAGGATGTCGTCCAAGTAGATTACGAGTGTCTGGTTCAAGAGATCGGAAAATATTGAGTCCATAAACCTTTGAAATATAGCAGGAGCGTTCGTAAGACCAAAGGGCATGACTTTATATTCAAAATGACCGAACGGTGTCCTGAATGCTGTTTTCCACTCGTCTCCTTCTTTTATACGTAAAAGGTGGTAAGCTCCCCGAAGATCCAACTTGGTAAAACGTTGAGCCCCTCTGACTGCCTCTAAAATATCCTTAATGAGGGGCAAAGGATAACGATCCTTTATAGTTATCTTGTTTAGGCCTCGAAAGTCTATGCAAGGACGAAGATCTTTGGTCTTCTTAGGTACAAAAAAGAGAGGAGCCCCTGCTGGAGAAGATGATGGAACAATGAGACCACCCTGTACATTTTCCTCCAGATACTCCTTAAGAACTTCCTTTTCAGGTTCCGTGAGAGAATACATCCTCCCAAAGGGAACGACTGTTCCAGGTTCCAAAGGAATAGCACAATCGTACTCTCGATGTGGAGGTAATACAGGTCTGGATGGTTTTTGAAACACGTCTTGGAACTCTAAATAATGTTCAGGAACCCCTTGGACAGTGTTGATGGAATACTCCGTAGTACTCTTCATAGGTGTTAATCTGTTTGGTGACCAATATTTATCGGAAGCAAAGCAATTTTCTTGACAAAACTGTGAGGATAAAGAAATTGTCCGGGTTACCCAGTTCACATATGGGTTATGTCTAGTAAACCATGGAATTCCGAGAATAATGGTATGGTTGGGAGATGAAATGAGATCAAAAGAGAGGTGTTCTTGATGATTACCAAACTGTAAATTTAACATCAAGGTCGTAGTATCGACTGGATCTGAGGATATTAAAGATCCATCCACGGTGTGTACTTGTTCAGGAATGTCTTTGGGTTGAGTGGGAATTTGCAGATTAGTGGCCCATGTCTTATCCATGTATATACCACTAGCACCACAATCCAATAATGCCATAGTTCTTTCTTGGCGGCCATCAGGTAGTTGTAATATGACTGGTAACACGAACAAGTAAGTTGTATTGTCGTTGAATGAGCTGATAGAAGGTATAGCCGATGGTCCCGTCCCCTCCCTTCTTACAGAGGACGGGAGGTGGCGTTTCCCAGGGGTCTAGGTGGACGTACAGGACATGTACGAAGCAGGTGACCAGCAGAACCACAGTAGAGGCACAATCCCTTCTTCCGTCTGTCTTCCTTCTCACTAGCAGAGAGTGGCCCTCGAGCAGTATCCACTTGCATGGGTTCCCATTCTATATCTTTAGCAGGAGGACGAGATTCCTCAGGATGAGGTGGATACATCCGTGAAGAGCTTGGCTGAGACGCTCCTCTACTCCTTCTCTTCTCCATTCGTCGTTCTTGAAGACGATACTCGATGGAAAGTGCTTGATCCATGAGGCCACGAAGATCTTCAACTCTGGTGGAATGTACTAATTCATCCTTAATTTCTTCCTTAAGTCCTCTGCGAAACAAAGTTACCAGGGTACGCTCCACCCAAGTGGTCTCTGCCGCTAATTGACGGAAACGTGTAATATATCGGAGGACATCCTGGGAACCTTGCTGGATATCACATAATGCTTCCTCTGCCGAGGCTTCCAATCCTGGGCGACTAAACATTTGTTTGAAGCGGGTCACGAAGGCAGAATAGTCCGACAATACTGGATCGTTGGATGACACCATCGGGGTTGCCCAGGCCAAGGCAGGACCGGATAATGCACTACTAAAATATCCCACCTTTGTCCTGTCATGAGAGAATTGGCTAGGTCTGAAGGCGAAGTAAACCGTTAATGCATCCAGGAATTCACGCAGTTTAGTTGGTTCACCAGAGAAGCGAGGCGTTGAGGCGGAGATAGTCGGAACATCGCCACTGCGGAGGGCCAAAGCCTGTCGTAAGACCGCATTCTCGTTGCGCAATTGTTGCAATTCCTGAGCTTGTTGTTGAATAGTAGTCAAAAAAGATGAATCAGGATCTGCAGCCGCCGCCACTGTGTCATCCATAGTATCAGAAGATGTCGGAATGGTTTGGCGCTGCATTCTGTCACGACTCACGTGCTGCTGGCGCCTGGAAACCGCAGATCTAGTGGCGTAGGTCTTGAGGGTTCGGCTTTGGCCCAGAAAGGGGCGACTCTTTCTAGTAGCCACGGTGCTGCAGGCAGTGGAAACGCCAAGAACAGACCGTGACCTTTAGAATTAGTGCCAGAGGGAAAAAACCCCAATAAAGGGGAAAAAACCTCCAAAAAATGGATTCCTGAAACGAAAACAAAACCAGGAATCAAACAGGAACAAAATGCAGGTAAATGCAAAATTGGAAAGATTCAGAACCGAAGGCTAAGAATCAGGAGCGAAGACACAATCTGAGCAGAAAGTGATGCAGCGCAAGGAAAGGGAGAAAACAGAGCCCTTATATACCAAGAAACAGGAAGTGACCAACAGGAAGTAAAAAGACACCATTTTAGATAGGGAAAAAGTACATAGGATAGAATAGAACAGGAACCATAGAAAATAGGGACCAAGGAATGCTGGGAAGAAAAAGGTAACATGGGAAGGGGGAAAGACATAAAGAAAGGACAGAAAATGCCTCGAAAAAGTAAAGAAGAAAAAGAAGAAGAAACAGGTAAGGAGGGGTCAGGGGAGAACAGGGACACCACAGAAGGCAGAGCGAGGCCCAAAATAATATCTGGGGCCTCGCACTGTACAAAGAAGACTCGGGGCGCGCCGCGTCCTGAGAACGCGCTGCGCGGCGCGAGCCGAATGCTCGGCTCGCGCCGCACCACGCGGCGCAACATACGCAGGAATGGCAAGTCTAGACTCCTACCACGTCTATCGGCAATGTACCAGACTGTATCCTTGACTAAAGCACAGAGTGAATATGTTATGAAGAACTCCAGTGCTGAAGTAGGCAAAACAGTGTGATATGAATAAAAAACAACACCGTAGAACTGGCTATTCTGTAAAATAACAGTACGAAGCCTAATAGAAAGCATTTAGAGTAAAGTGCACAGAGGCTTAAAGCTGTTAGCAAATGAATAAAATATATTTAGGGCAAAGTGCACAGAGGCCTAAGGCCTGAAGCTAATGCGCAAAATATACGTAAAACTGACCACACTACAGTTGAACAGGATAAGGCCAGAGGTGCCACTTCTGTTGAGAAATTAGCTGATGGTTCCCAATCTGACCCTGGGGCACCCCAGCAAAAGATTTAGAAAGGAAACTTCCTAGCCTGCCCATTATCAGACAACCTAGCATAGCTGGTACTGATGTAGAGTCACACCATACTGATAGTGGTGTCTCACATCACAGTAAGAGTATTCCTTCTCATCATAGTAGAAGTGATGTTTCTGTTAGCCAAGCTTTTAGGGTGCCATCTGTTAGGGACAGGTCTCCTTCTGTTCATTCTCACCATACTTCTGTTTCAAGGCATGCCCCACCCACCCACCCTGATGACAGAGTGTTAGAAAGGGAGCTCAATAGATTGAGAGTGGAACAAACCAGGCTGAAGCTCAAGAAGCAACAGCTGGATTTAGATAGGCAGTCCTTAGAAGTGGAAAGAGAAAGACAGAAATTGGGCTTAGAAACCCATGGTGGCAGCAGCAGTATTCCCCATAGTCATCCTGCAAAAGAGCATGATTCTAGGAATCTGCACAAGATAGTTCCCCCTTATAAGGAGGGGGATGACAGTAACAAGTGGTTTGCTGCACTTGAGAGGGCCTGTGTTGTACAAGATGTCTCTCAAAGGCAGTGGGCTGCTATCCTATGGCTATCATTTAGTGGAAAGGGTAGGGATAGGCTCCTTACTGTGAAAGAAAGTGAAGCCAATGATTTCAAAGTTCTTAAGAATGCACTCCTAGATGGTTATGGCTTAACCACTGAACAGTACAGGATGAAGTTCAGAGAAACCAAAAAGGAGTCTTCACAAGACTGGGTAGACTTTGTTGACCATTCAGTGAAGGCCTTGGAGGGGTGGTTACATGGCAGTAAAGTTACTGATTATGAAAGCCTGTATAAATTAATCCTGAGAGAGCATATTCTTAATAATTGTGTGTCTGATTTGTTGCACCAGTACCTGGTGGACTCTGATCTGACCTCTCCCCAAGAATTGGGAAAGAAGGCAGACAAATGGGTCAGAACAAGGGTGAACAGAAAAGTTCATACAGGGGGTGACAAAGATGGCAAGAAGAAGGATGGTAAGTCTTCTGACAAGGGTGGGGACAAATCTAAAAATGTGTCTTCATCAGGCCCACAAAAACACTCTGGTGAGGGTGGTGGGCACAAATCCTCTTCAAATCAAAACAAAGAAAAGAAACCATGGTGCTATTTATGTCAAATAAAAGGCCATTGGACAACAGATCCCAGTTGTCCAAAGAAAAGCACCAAGCCTCCTACCACTACAACCCCTGCTGCTACACCTAGTGCCCCTAGTAATAGCAGTGGTGGTGGGAGCAAACTTACTAATAGCCAATCCAAGGGAGTAGCTGGGCTCACTTTTGGTAACTTAGTTGGGGTTGGTCTTGTTAGGGAGACCACAGAGGCTGTGTTAGTCTCTGAGGGGCTATTGATTTAGCCACCTTGGTTGCTTGTCCCCTTAACATGGATAAGTACAAGCAACTACCCCTAATAAATGGTGTTGAGGTTCGGGCCTACAGGGACACAGGTGCCAGTGTTACAATGGTAATAGAGAAACTAGTCCACCCTGAACAACACCTACTTGGTCACCAGTACCAAGTAACCGATGCTCACAACAACACACTTAGCCACCCCATGGCTGTTGTAAATCTCAACTGGGGGAGGGTTTCTGGTCCAAAGAAAGTTGTGGTTGCCTCAGATTTACCTGTAGACTGTCTACTAGGGAATGATTTAGAGACATCAGCTTGGTCAGATGTGGAGTTGGAGGCCCATGCAGCAATGCTGGGCATTCCAGGGCATATTTTTGCTTTAACCAGGGCTCAGGCCAAAAAGCAAAAAGGACAGGGTGACTTGGATCCTGGAAGAATGGACCAAGTGCTCCCTAAAGCTAGGGCTAGTAGAAGTAAAGCACTACCTACTATCCCTCCCTCTACAGTGGATTCTACTTCTGAGGAAGAAGAATTTCCACCCTGTGCAGAACCTACACCAGAGGAGCTGGAAGCAGACACTGCTGAGCTTTTGGGTGAAGGGGGGCCTGCCAGGGAGGAGCTGAGTGTGGCACAGCATACCTGTCCCACACTAGAGGGTCTAAGACAGCAAGCTGTCAAACAAGCAAATGGGGATGTCAGTGAATCTCACAGAGTTTACTGGGAGGACAACCTCTTGTACACTAAAGCAAGGGATCCAAAACCTAGAACTGCGAGGAGATTGGTGATTCCTCAGGAGTACAGAAAGTTCCTCCTAACTCTAGCCCACGACATTCCCTTAGCTGGACATTTGGGGCAAATGAAAACTTGGGACAGGCTTGTTCCCTTGTTTCATTGGCCTAGAATGTCAGAGGACACAAAGGAATTTTGTAAGTCCTGTGAAACCTGTCAAGCCAGTGGCAAGACAGGTGGCACTCCAAAGGCACCCCTTATCCCACTGCCTGTGGTTGGGGTTCCCTTTGAAAGGGTAGGGGTTGACATAGTTGGCCCCCTTGACCCTCCTGCTGCTTCAGGCAATAGGTTTATCTTGGTGGTAGTGGACCATGCCACCAGATATCCTGAAGCAATTCCTCTAAGGCCCACTACAGCTCCTGCAGTGGCAAAGGCCCTCCTGGGAATTTTTTCCAGGGTGGGCTTCCCAAAAGAGGTGGTATCAGACAGGGGAAGCAATTTCATGTCTGCTTACTTAAAGGCCATGTGGAAGGAGGGTGGTGTTACATACAAGTTCACTACACCCTATCATCCACAAACAAATGGACTGGTCGAGAGATTTAACAAAACTCTCAAAGGCATGATTATGGGACTCCCTGAAAAACTCCGCAGGAGATGGGATATCCTGTTACCTTGCCTCCTTTTTGCTTACAGGGAGGTACCCCAAAAAGGAGTGGACTTCAGCCCCTTTGAACTCCTATTTGGACACCCTGTGAGAGGTCCTCTAACACTTGTTAAGGAGGGTTGGGAACAACCTTTAAAAGCTCCAAAGCAAGACATAGTGGACTATGTACTTGGCCTCAGATCAAGGATGGCTGAGTACATGAAAATGGCCAGTAAAAACCTTCAGGCCAGCCAAGAGCTCCAAAAGCAATGGCATGACCAGAAGGCTGTTTTGGTTCAGTACCAACCAGGGCAGAAAGTGTGGTTCTTGGAGCCTGTGGCCCCAAGAGCACTCCAAGATAAATGGAGTGGACCCCACATAATTGTTGAAAAGAAGGGTGAAGTCACCTACTTAGTTGACTTAGGCACTACCAGGAGTCCCCTTAGGGTGCTCCATGTCAATCGCCTGAAACCCTACTATGACAGGGCTGATCTCACCCTGCTCATGGCAACAGATGAGGGACAGGAAGAAGAGAGTGACCCTCTCCCTGATCTCTTCTCTTCCACAGAACAAGATGCTCTAGTGGAAGGTGTAGTTTTGGCAGATTGTCTTACTGCTGAGCAGAAAGACCACTGCATAAATCTCCTAGGTCAGTTTTCTGAACTCTTCTCTACTGTGCCAGGCACCACTTCTTGGTGTGAGCACACTATGGATATTGGAGACAGCTTGCCTGTCAAAAGTAAGATCTATAGGCAGCCTGACCATGTCAGAGACTGCATAAAGCAAGAGGTGCAGAAAATGCTTGAACTAGGAGTGGTTGAGCACTCTGAAAGTCCATGGGCCTCTCCTGTGGTACTTGTACCAAAACCTCATTCCAAGGATGGAAAGAAGGAAATGCGGTTTTGTGTAGACTATAGAGGTCTCAAACAAGTAACCAAAACTGATGCTCACCCTATACCCAGGGCAGATGAGCTAATAGATACACTGGCATCTGCCAAGTATCTAAGCACTTTTGATTTGACTGCAGGGTATTGGCAGATCAAGTTATCAGAAGATGCAAAAGCAACAACTGCATTTTCAACCATTGGAGGCCATTACCAATTCACAGTAATGCCTTTTGGATTGAAAAATGCACCTGCCACTTTTCAGAGGTTGGTGAATACAGTCCTGCAAGGGCTGGAAGCTTTTAGTGCAGCATATCTAGATGATATAGCTGTCTTTAGCTCCAGCTGGGATGATCACCTGGTCCACCTATGGAAGGTTTTGGAGGCCCTGCAAAAGGCAGGCCTCACTATCAAGGCTTCAAAGTGCCAGATAGGGCAGGGGAAGGTGGTTTATCTGGGACACCTGGTAGGTGGAGAACAGATTGCACCACTTCAGGGGAAAATCCAAACTATTATAGATTGGGTTCCCCCTACAACTCAGACCCAGGTGAGAGCCTTCTTAGGCCTCACTGGGTATTACAGGAGGTTCATAAAGAACTATGGCTCCATTGCAGCCCCTCTTAATGACCTCACCTCCAAGAAAATTCCTAAAAAGGTATTGTGGACAGCTAGCTGTCAGAAAGCTTTTGAGGAGCTAAAGCAGGCCATGTGCTCTGCACCTGTCCTAAAAAGCCCCTGTTACTCCAAAAAATTCATTGTCCAAACTGATGCATCTGAATTAGGGGTAGGGGCAGTCCTTTCACAACTTAATTCTGAGGGCCAGGATCAACCTGTTGCTTTTATCAGCAGGAGGTTGACCCCTAGAGAAAAGCGTTGGTCTGCCATAGAGAGGAAGGCCTTTGCTGTGGTCTGGGCACTGAAGAATTTGAGGCCATACCTGTTTGGCACTCACTTCATTGTTCAGACAGACCACAAACCTCTACTTTGGCTAAAACAAATGAAAGGTGAAAATCCTAAATTGTTCTGGTGGTCCATATCCCTACAGGGAATGGACTATACAGTGGAACATAGACCTGGGAGTACCCACTCCAATGCAGATGGACTCGCCAGATATTTCCACTTAGACAATGAAGACTCATCAGGTCATGGCTAGTCTTATTGTCCTTCGTTTGGGGTGGGGGGGGTTGTGTAGGAAAGTACCATCTTGCCTGGCATGTTACCCCCATATTTCACTGTATATATGTTGTTTTAGTTGTATGTGTCACTGGGACCCTGCCAGCCAGGGCCCCAGTGCTCATAAGTGTGCCCTGTATGTGTTACCTGTGTTATGACTAACTGTCTCACTGAGGCTCTGCTAATCAGAACCTCAGTGGTTATGCTCTCTTATTTCTTTCCAAATTGTCACTAACAGGCTAGTGACCAATTTCACCAATTTACATTGGCATACTGGAACACCCTTATAATTCCCTAGTGTATGGTACTGAGGTACCCAGGGTATTGGGGTTCCAGGAGATCCCTATGGGCTGCAGCATTTCTTTTGCCACCCACAGGGAGCTCTGACAATTCTTACATAGGCCTGCCACTGCAGCCTGAGTGAAATAACGTCCACGTTATTTCACAGCCATTTTACACTGCACTTAAGTAACTTATATGTCTAACCTTTACCTGGTAAAGGTTGGGTGCTAAGTTACTTATTGTGTGGGCACCCTGGCACTAGCCAAGGTGCCCCCACATTGTTCAGGGCCAATTCTCCGGACTTTTATGAGTGCGGGGACACCATTACACGCGTGCACTACATATAGGTCACTACCTATGTGTAGCTTCACAATGGTAACTCCGAATATGGCCATGTAACATGTCTAAGATCATGGAATTGCCCCCTCTATGCCATCCTGGCGTTGTTGGCACAATCCCATGATCCCACGGGTCTCTAGCACAGACCCGGGTACTGCCAAACTGCCTTTTCAGGGGTTTCACTGCAGCTGCTGCAAACCCCTCAAACAGGTTTCTTCCCTCCTGGGGTCCAGCCAGGCTTGGCCCAGGAAGGCAGAACAAAGGACTTCCTCAGAGAGAGGGTGTTACGCTCTCTCCCTTTGGAATAAGGTGTTAAGCCAGGGGAGGAGTAGCCTCCCCCAGCCTCTGGAAATGCTTTCATGGGCACAGATGTGCCCATTTCTGCATAAGCCAGTCTACACCGGTTCAGGGACCCCTCAGCCCTGCTCTGGCGTGAAACTGGACAAAGGAAAGGGGAGTGACCACTCCCCTGACCTGCACCTCCCCTGGGAGGTGCCCAGAGCTCCTCCAGTGTGCTCCAGACCTCTGCTATCTTGGAAACAGAGGTGCTGCTGGCACACTGGACTGCTCTGAGTGGACAGGACCAGCAGGTGACGTCAGAGACTCCTTCTGATAGGCTCCTTCAGGTGTTGCTAGCCTATCTTCTCTCCTAAGTAGCCAAACCCTCTTTTCTGGCTATTTAGGGTCTCTGCTTTGGGGAATTCCTTAGATAAGGAATGCAAGAGCTCATCCGAATTCCTCTGCATCTCTCTCTTCACCTTCTGCCAAGGAATCAACTGCTGACCGCGCTGGAAGCCTGCAAAACTGCAACAAAGTAGCGAAGACGACTACTGCAACTCTGTAACGCTGATCCTGCCGCCTTCTCGACTGTTTTCCTGGTGGTGCATGCTGTGGGGGTAGTCTGCCTCCTCTCTGCACTAGAAGCTCCGAAGAAATCTCCCGTGGGTCGACGGAATCGTCCCCCTGCAACCGCAGGCACCAAAGAACTGCATCACTGGTCCTCTGGGTCTCCTCTCAGCAGGACGAGCAAGGTCCCTTGAATCCAGCAACTCTGTCCAAGTGACTCCCACAGTCCAGTGACTCTTCAGTCCAAGTTTGGTGGAGGTAAGTCCTTGCCTCCCCACGCCAGACTGCATTGCTGGGAATTGCGTGTTTTGCAGCTACTCCGGCTCCTGTGCACTTTCCGAGGGAATCGTTTGTGCACAGTTGTCCTCCGGCGGCTTGGGACTCCTTTGTGCAACTTCGGGTGAGCACCGTTTCACTCCACTTTGTAGTGCCTGTTCTGGCACTTCTGCGGGTGCTGCCTGCTTCTGAAAGGGCTCCTTGTCTTGCTGGGCGCCACCTCTGTCCCCTAACGCAATTGGTGACATCCTGGTCCCTCCTGGGCCACAGCAGCACCCAAAAACCCCAACCACAAGCTTTGCAGCTAGCAAGGCTTGTTTACGGTCTTTCCACAGGAAAACACTTCTGCACGACTCTCCACGGCGTGGGACATCTATCCTCCAAAGGGGAAGTTTCTAGCCCTTGTTGTTGCAGAATCCTCAGCTTCTACTGTCCAGTAGCAGCTTCTTTGCACCCACAGCTGGCATTTCCTGGGCATCTGCCCACTCTCGACTTGATCGTGACTTTTGGACTTGGTCCCCTTGTTCCACAGGTACCCTCGTCTGGAAATCCATCGTTGTTGCATTGCTGGTTTTGGTCTTTCCTGCAGAATTCCCCTATCACGACTTCTGTGCTCTTTGGGGAACTTTAGTGCACTTTGCGCTCACTTTTCAGGGTCTTGGGGTGGGCTATTTTTCTAACCCTCACTGTTTTCTTACAGTCCCAGCGACCCTCTACAAGGTCACATAGGTTTGGGGTCCATTCGTGGTTCGCATTCCACTTGTGGAGTATATGGTTTGTGTTGCCCCTATCCCTATGTGTCCCCATTGCATCCTATTGTAACTATACATTGTTTGCACTGTTTTCTAATACTATACTGCATATTTTTGGTATTGTGTACATATATCTTGTGTATATTTGCTATCCTCATACTGAGGGTACTCACTGAGATACTTTGGCATATTGTCATAAAAATTAAGGTACCTTTATTTTTAGTATATCTGTGTATTGTGTTTTCTTATGATATTGTGCATATGACACTAGTGGTACTGTAGGAGCTTCACTCGACTCCTAGTTCAGCCTAAGCTGCTCTGCTAAGCTACCATTATCTATCAGCCTAAGCTGCTAGACACCCTATACACTAATAAGGGATACCTGGGCCTGGTGCAAGGTGTAAGTACCCCTTGGTACTCACTACAAGCCAGTCCAGCCTCCTACACCTACTCATAGGTAAACCACCATACCAATCAGTACACATACACAGACAACACACCAACCTTGTTGGACAAACAAGACATAAACCACACACAACACACACTGGCAGGGGAACACAGATGTACAGATAACAACACATATGCCACATGCCACACTACACTGTGATCATTGCACATCACACACATACACCCACATGTACATAAAACAGCCACAACCTGACTGGCACACCACGTGAGGACAGGTGGAGCTATGTCCCCTTTGCATACAGAAGGTGGGCCCAAATCACTACTAGTGTCCACTGGCTGACACCTAAATACAGATCCCACACACAGTACACCAAATATTGTTTAGCTCAGCTCTGTGAATCACATAGGCCATGTCAATGTAAAGAAGGTCACACATAGGCACGGCCCCACATTTGTCATGGCTTTCAAGCCTCTGGCAGCACCAATATCAAATGCCACCCAAGTGTTGCCATTACCTATGAAATGTCACCTACACATACCTGAAATACCTGCAGTGTACGCATTCACCTGTCTGCTGCATTGTATTGCACACACAGGAATAAAACATTACCTGCCATGAAAGACCATGGGGCAGAATGAAGAGAGGTCGTGCAACATCTAGTCCAGTGTCCCAATACTTGCGACTCTTAGCACCCCCTAACGCTACCATGTGTGTGCTGTATTCGAGTAAGGGCCCACAATGGCACAGAGATTGTGCAATACTGTAAAGATCATGGATGTCACAGTAGGGCTCTGTGGGAGTATAGAGGCCCATTCATGCACTGTACCTAGAGACCCATGTAAAAAAAATGGAGTGCCCTCTCCCAATTCCTGCACTGTGCATGTGTTGAAAGTGTCTGTGATAAATTATGTATAGGGACTTAGGAGATTCTACTGCACTAACTTTTTCTCATCCTCGAAATGTGTGATTTACACCCTAGTACACTTGATGGCTGGTACAGTCATCTTCTTCCACAAAGGAGCACTATATATTGCACTGCATGCATAGTGCACATGTTACCATGGAGACTCCTCTTGGGGCCCGCCCCTGAACTGGCCGCTCACAGTCCCAGTGGCCCCTCCTGGGCCATGACCGGCCTCACAGGGGGAGCAGAGCAACAATAGAAAGGGGCCCAGCTGTGCGGGCGGCCTCTGATGAGGCTTCCTCCCCATCCATCCTGCAATGAGCTCCCTGGGGCCTTGGTAGAGGAGGGGGGCCTCCGATGAGGCCTCCTCCCCTGCCGTCCTGCCAAACAGCAGCTGGCTCACCTGCACCCAATCTGGTGTGCGAGTCTGATGCATCCCGCCCGGGCCACAGAGGTGATCGGACCAAGGTTGGGGACAGCTGATGCCCCGGAGGAGCTCCTCAGAGCATGTTTGTCCCCAGGGGCACTGTTTGGAGCACGCTCGCTCCAATCTTCACTCTACGGTGCCCCGAGGGCACAGGACATGGTGCGCTTCAGATGCATTCGGGTTTTTTAAACGCCCGGGTCGCGGCAGAGATTTTCCAGCGGCAAAACAGAAGAGGAAGCACATTCAAAGAGCTTAAAGAATAAAACAACTGGCACTCTCAAGGTGCAATATTTGTAAGAGGAAGGCGCTCTCAATGTGCTGCATCCATAGAAAGGAAATCACTTTTCCAGACACTATGGCGGTCATTCCTACCTTGGCGGGCGGCAGTCGCCGCCCGCCTGGCGGAAACCGCCAGAAGACCGTACTGCGGTCAAAAGACCGTGGCGGTCATTCTGTCTTTCCCGCTAGGCTGGCGGGCGACCGCCAAAAGGCCGCCCGCCTGCCCAGCGGGAAAGCACCAGCAACGAGGAAGCCGGCTCCGAATGGAGCCGGCGGAGTTGCTGGTGTGCGACGGGTGCAGTTGCACCCGTCGCGATTTTCAGTGTCTGCCAAGCAGACACTTAAAATCAATGTGGGGCCCTGTTAGGGGGCCCCTGCAGTGCCCATGCCAGTGGCATGGGCACTGCAGGGGACCCCAGGGGCCCCATGACACCCGTTTCCACCAGCCAGGTTCTGGCAGTGAAAACCGCCAGAACCAGGCTGGCGGGAAGGGGGTCGGAATCCCCATGGCGGCGCTGCTTGCAGCGCCGCCGTGGAGGATTCACAGGGGCAGCGGGAAGCCGGCGGTAAACCGCAGGCTTTCCTTTTCTGACCGCGGCTTTACCGCTGCGGTCAGAATAGCCCCAGAAGCACCGCCAGCCTGTTGGCAGTGCTTCCTCCGTCCCCTACCCTGGCGGTCTCGGACCGCCAGGGTAGGAATGACCCCCTATGTCATAAAAATGAAGCACTCCTCGTGTGCTTCAGGCAAGGAATTACAGGGATCAGAGGCCACAGCAACCAGCCCCTGGGCACATAAAGATGGGGCACAGGGTGGCAGGGCCCAGCAGCAGGCCAGCGCAAAGGGAAAGCAGACAGTGGCAGTTCCTCCCAGTGACCAAGCAGGTCAGAGGTCAGCACAGCAGCAGCAGTACAAGGCGGTCCCTGGAGAGTCTGTCCAGCAGCATTCTCTGTCCAGTTCCAAGCAAGTTACAAGTGTCAAGTGTCTTATTTTCATGAGGAAAATCCCCTCTACTTATACTCAGTTTTGCAAGCACTAACAAAGAGGGGGAGAGTAGGTTCCAACAAGTTACAGCTGGTTCTAGGAGTGTCCCCTCTCTCCTCCAGCACAGGCTCCAGACTTGGGGGTAAACAAGCCCTTTGTGTGAGGCCAGGACACAGTCTTTGCAGATGCAAGTGTGCCCCACCTCCCCTTCTCTCAGTCCAGGAGACCATTCAATATGTAGATGCACCTCTGTAATAACTCCACCCTCCCTGCGAACAGGCTATCTGAAAAGTATGCACAAAGCCCTGTTGTCACTCTGCCCAGGCGTGGATTGGTGTCAAGCTGCAAAACACCAGAGTTATGTGCACCGTGAAATGCTCACTTTCTAGAAGTGGCATTTCTGTATTGGTAATAAAAAAAAACACCTACACCAGTAAGCAGCATTTCTCATTACCATCACAACCATACCAAACATGCCTACGCTACCCCTCATAAATCAGACAATACTCCCTTGACATAAGGCCGGGCATTTCCAATGAAATCCTATCAGAAGGCAGCACTCACAGCAGTGAGAAACCAAATAGACTGTTTGTCACTACCTGGACAGGCCACACAAGCAGGCACATGTCCTGCCTTCTACATACAAGGGAAGTTCTGGGCCTGGCAAGTATGTTTAGATGCAAGGTCCCTGTGGCAGTAAACTGAGTGCTCAGGCCCTGCTCTAGCAGGCCTGAGACAGGTTCGAAAGGCTACTTCAGTGGGTGGCACAAGTAGCACTGCAGGCCCACTAGTATCATTTAATTTACAGGCCATGGGTATAGGGATACCACTGTACAAGGGACTTACAGGTAAATAAAATGTGCCAATTCGGTGTAAGCCAGTCATATCAACTTCAGTAGGGAAAACATCTGCACTTTAGCACTGATCAGCAGTGATAAAGTGCTCAGAGTACTAGAGCCAACAACATGGGGTGGGAAAATTAGGAGGAAGGAGGCAAAATGTTGGGGATGACCCTGCAAAGGGACCAGGTCCAACAGCAGTACACCAACCAGTCCCACAACACACTCAATCTTGTCAGATGGTGAGATTGCAGCTACTTGTACATCTGCACAAATGAAGTTCACAGACATGCCCCATATGTTGTATGAGTTGACTTTTGTGGCCATTCCCAAATGGCGCATGGAGTTGTGTGAGAGTTGTTGTTGGTTCACCCTGTGTGGTTTGCGTTCCACAGATTAAACACTTCAGGCCTGATTTTTTCTCCAGTGGCACAGCTCAGTGCAGGAGCAATGTGTTGCATGATGCTGCACCAGTTTTGAAATGCAGGGATGTACCATGTTTACTGGAATATTGCACACCCCCGCAATTTCCCCTGCGCCCGTACAGGTTTGTTCTCCCTGCACCAATGCAGGCATTATTGCAGCATGATGAAGGGGTGCCTGCAATGAGGGGATAAATCATTTATGTGAAGGGAGGTGTCCCTTCCTGCACATGTACAAGCTATTTTGGCGAGGTGGCATTTCAGTATGTGCTGCACGATAGAGCACACATGAGAAGGGCACTGACAGAAGGAGGAAGGGAAGCATTTTGCCCTATTATGCCATCCTGACACCACCCCTGGGGTGGTATTGACTTCAGTCCCAGTCTCTGAAGTAAAAATTGTGTTGGATCAGGGGCTATGACAATATGCAGCCATATACACACTAATTGCACGTCCCTTCCAGGCAATGTGCTGCGTATTTACATGGTGGAATAAAGCCATAGTGAGTGGATTATGTCCACGTTTTGTATATCTCGGACTATTATGTACCAGAGCATTACTATACGTATGGCTTGGGTGGCGATGGAGCGCTTTGATTCAGGGCCTATGTGTCCCGATTCAACCCTTTAGCATGCATTGATTGTGCTCCCCTTCTTCCATTTGTGAGATTCCAGATAGTCCCCCCTGCAACTTACCCTGCATTTGTGGTAGTTATTGGTAGTCTGAGCTGTTATGTCCTGCGATTCCAGTGACCATCCTCTGGGACCATCTCCTCCAACTCATCCTGATCCTCCTGTGGTGCGGGACTTCCACCTCTAGTCTGCAGTGCTGCCTTTCAGTTCCTGGCCAGTTTCTCCTTAGTCCTGTGCTTGCAATTATGCCAGCACTTCTTGCAATGAATGACAGTCCTTTTCACCTCTGCCACACTATTGACTTTGTCTGTTATTGCCTGCCATATGGAGTCTTTCCTACCGACTGGCAATTTGGAGGTTAAGAAGAGCTGGTGTTGGTGCTCTGTCACCTTTCTGACCAGGATGTCATCTTCCTCCGAACTAAAGTGACACTTCTGCTTCCTCTTCTCCTGGGATTTTGCTGGACCCTCTTGGCTGGTACTTGGGTGATTGGGGTCTCGCTGGGGTGTCTCCTGGCCTGCATTCTCTATCATGTCTTTCCTATTGTTTTTTTTCTTGCTTGCTATTTTTTTGGGATGGTAATGAAGTTAAATATGGCGCTAACCCATTTTGCATCAAAAATACATGCCGCAAAACGATCTGGCGTTACTTTTGCAGCATTAACGTAATATTTACGTACACGATGTTGCAATGGTTAGCATCATTTTTTTTCGCTAACCATTCCTTAGCGCCATAATGCGTCATTTTTTCAATATGTTGCACTGAAGGCGCGAGGAAATGACGGTAGATCGCATAAAAAATTGGGATGCACGACTGCGCTAGCGCAGTTGTGCGTCATTTTTCATCAATCTGCAAATAAGTGTTTCAGGTCCAGCATGGTTAAGCATGATTGTCTACTACATTTTTGCATTTAACACACATTTTAAACATTATTAGTTTTGCACTTAAATTTGACCTTATTTCTCAACATATTTAAAAGCATCTTCATCACATATTTGTCTTCAAAACATAATAACTACAACAACCTGAATGCCTCTGATCATCATTAAAGATGTCATTGACCAAGGAACTTCTAAGAAGTCTTTACAACATTCCAATAAACGGACAAATTCAGAACTCCAAAACCTGCAATTCAGACCATCTCTGGTGGAGCGCATACTCTAAAAGTACACCCCAAGTCAGCTTGAAACCTCCAGAGACCTCATTGATTTTCCTACTGAAAATACACACTTCATATTGGATTTTTACTTAACTTGCTCCCGTTTCTCTCATTACCCTTGATGTTCCCTACATGCAATCTACATTCACTCATTCACTTCATTCACTTCTACTTCTCTCCCACACCTTTTAATGCATCTATGTGGTTTTTGCGTTCTATTCTGTCTCAAGTTCCCCTACCCTTGCCTCTCCACTGCCTCGTACATCCTTCTACTATCTCTTCTAAATCACCTCATCTTTTCTCCTGATTCTAGCTGTATGCAACTCCGAAATATTTTCACACCATAATTTTTTCTAACAAGGTAAACTGAGGTTCTTTATACCTGTTGAAATGTGTTATTACATTTTGTGTGACAGGTGTAAACATCTCTAATCCTGTTGTTATGTACAGCGCACAGATTGGTTAAAGAACTGCAACAAATCAATAAATAAATACATAACTAAATAAATTAGCTTCCTCCTAACACCCTACCCTACATCACCCCTCACAAAAATTTGATAAACAAACCATTATACCTGGCTGGCTTTAGCAGTGGTCGCTCCCGGTGAAACAATCTTTTTTGGCACCTCCTCTCATGACCTCACTCTAGGTTTCCCTCACTACCACCCAGCAAAACTGTCCTTTTTTCTCCATAGCCCCTGTCTCACATACACTTTGGGGGTCATTCTGACTCCCGCCGGCGGCGGTAACCGCACGACCGGCGGGAGCCGCCGAATGACCGCACTGCGGTCAAATGACAGCGGCGGCCATTCTGGCTTTCCCGCTGGGCTGGCGGGCGACCGCCAGAAGGCCGCCCGCCGGCCCAGCGGGAAAGCACCTTCAACGAGGAAGCCGGCTCCGAATGGAGCCGGCGGAGTTGAAGGTGTGCGACGGGTGCAGTGGCACCCGTCGCGATTTTCAGTGTCTGCTTGGCAGACACTGAAAATCAATGTGGGGCCCTGTTAGGGGGCCCCTGCAGTGCCCATGCCATTGGCATGGGCACTGCAGGGGCCCCCAGGGGCCCCACGACACCCGTTACCGCCATCCTGTTCCCGGCGGTGAAAACCGCCAGGGACAGGATTGCGGTAAGGGGGTCGGAATCCCCATGGCGGCGCTGCAAGCAGCGCCGCTGTGGAGGATTCCCTGGGGCAGCGGGAAACCGGCGGGACGCCGCCGGTTTCCCGTTTCTGACCGCGGCTGTACCGCCACGGTCAGAATGCCCATGGAAGCACCGCCAGCCTGTTGGCGGTGCTTCCGCGGTCGTTGGCCCTGCAGAATGACCCCCTTTATTTGTTTTAAAGAGCTGGTAAAGGCTGCTGCCTTTACTAATCCACCCAGCTGTCCAAATAAAATATAGATCTGTTCTGTGCAGCAGGCATATCAACCCTTTGCACTACTTAATGGGGAATCCAAAGTGCCACTAGATAGAAGTCCAATCTCTCAAGCAGGAACATTACTATCTTGACATTTTTATTGCTGGCTGAAAGCTGTATGCACAAGGAACTCTGCAGAAGGTGTGCTTAAATCTTAAGTCATTGCCAAACACACCCCTCCCTTTGTTTAAATGTTGTCATTGCTAAACAAAGCCCCACTTCCCCTAGGTCAGTGCCTCCACTCCAGGTCAGCACCTACTGTGGCCGCACGTGTAGCACCATCTTAAAGCTCCCTGATTGTACTTCTGTGGGCTCACTCTTCACATTTAGGAAAGATTTAAAGACTCACTTCTTTAAAGAACACTAGTCCTACTGTGTTATTCCTTCACAACGCAGCTTCATTTTAGTTATTGACTTTATGTGTGTCTTTTACCACGTACAAGCTCTGCTGCCTTCTGACAAAGTTCGCGCTATAGAAATAGCATGCACAGCGATGCTTACATACAAACATGCTAATTAACATTTCTATGATACTTTATCCAAGCAAAATTGCGAAGGAAATATTTTCTTTGTAAGAGGCACGTTTGGAAAAAGGACATTCACATGTAATACAATTCACATGCTTCAATTAGAAAGAAAACAGATTGTGGCAGGGAGCTAATGACATTAATGTCTGCTTTAAGAAGAAAAAAGGTACATAACCCGTCTGTCTAACCTCATGGAACTGCAGAGTTGATATCATTGCACTGACCTGAATCTCAGAACTGAAAAGGTCTGCTACTCCAGCAGACATGCTGGTGACTGCCTTTATAAACACGGACAGCGTGTTTTTATTTATAGCACATTTTGCTTAAAGCAAACATTTTCCCTCTCATTGAAATCTTATGGGTAATTGCAAAAGCAGTGCGAGCTGCAGAGGGCAGCTATCCGTAGCGTTTTCTATATTGGATTAGGAACGAGAAGAATTGTGATAATGATCTAAGGCTCCAGGATAAAGGTTAATCAGAACAAGGCCTTTGCATGTGTTTCTGAAGACTTCTTGTTTAAAGGAAAAAGGGTATGGAGTTGAAACAATCCACTAATCAAATCTGCATAGCATTTTTCTATCCCGCCTAAAATGACCAGCACAGATGTGTTTTGGCCTGTTTTGGCCCGCACTGGCATTTCGAAGACCTACAGATATAGGCGTTCTCCATTTAGGAAGGGGGCATCCGGGTGAGCTATGTGATATTGAGAATGCTAAATGGAGAGTGGCAATTTTAGGGGCCTTTATTATGTAAGCCTCAGCAACAACCGAATACTTAAACTGTCAGTGTTTGCGCATCTCTTTGCTGAAGCTTTTTTCCTCAAAAATGGCACAGAGTTGTTTGAGCATGTGACCCTCCTTCGTATGTGTGCACCTATACCCCTGAATTTGTTTTTTAATTACATATAGGGATATACATTGATGCTATCCCTACATAAATATCTTATTTCAACCGGAAGATATAATGAGAAATATCGACTTATTTCCATTTCTTTTTTCCAAATGTGCTAGTTATTTTGTCTAATTTCTAAAATGGATGAACACAAAATGAAAATGCTGTCCTGAAGTTCTGGAGTCTGACAATACCAAATATATGTAAGGTTTCCTACGGAATGTAGCCTTCACGATCGATTATGTAACATTGACACAGTTCACTAAATGTTGTGTAATGCTCACAGTTATGACAAATATCTAAATAAAACTAAATACGCACACTCATAACCATCCACCCTTTCCAACCATAACCCTTTCACTACCCTCTGCTTTCTCCGGCATTGCCCTTACAACTCATCTAAACCCTTTCTGCAGCCATCTATCACACCACATTACTTCACAGCCATTCTCGTCTTCTCACACACAGCCAATGACAACGAATGTATGTCGAAACGACGCCTGCTGGAACAATGAATGCCTGAACAACGAGGTCGGAACAACAACCTCTTTGTTACCACTAATGCCTATACACGAATGCCTTTACAACGACTTTTCGTTGTAAAGGCATTCCTGGTAAAGGCATTAGTGATAGGCATGCATTGGTCCTGCATGCGCCCCCCTGGCCCCCCACCCCTAAAAATTACTGCGACTCCCCCACCCCACCCAAAACCACACGAACCCCCCACCCTTGCCCCTAAAACTACCCCACCTCCTCCCTAAAATTACTGCAACCCCACCCTACCCCCAAAACCTAAAACCCCAACCCCCACCCCAATTCTGAAACCTAAAGTACCCCAACCCCCACCCCTAAAACTGCTCAGAGCCCCCCACCCTGCCCCTAAACCTAAACCCCCCGAAACCCACCCCACCCCTAAACTTACCCAACCCCACAACCCACCGCTAAAATCACCCCAACCCCCACCCCTAAAACCACCCCAACTCCCACCCCATCCCTAAAACCTAAACTACCCCAACCCCCACCCCTAAAACCACCACAACCCCCACCCCTAAAACATCCCAACCCCCACCCCCGCCCGCCCCTAAAACTAAAAATAACCCGACCCCCACACCACTGCCTCTAAAACTAAAACCCCAACTCCCCCACCCCTAAAACTAAAACCACAACCCCCCACCCCGCCCCTAAAACTGAAAATACCCCGACCCCCCACCCCACCCCTAAAACTAAAACTCCAACCCCCCACCCCCGCCACCCGCCCCTAAAACAGAAAATACCCCGACCCCCACCCCGCCCCTAAAACTAAAACCCCAACCCCCCACCCCCACAAAACTGAAAATACCCCGACCCCCACCCCCAGCCCTAAAGCTAAAACACCGACCCCCCACCCCTAAAACTGAAAATACCCCGACCCCCCACCCCGCCCCTAAAACTAAAACTCCAACCCCCCACCCCCGACCCCGCCCCTAAAACGGAAAATACCCGACCCCCCACCCCACCCCTAAAACGAAAACCCCGACCCCCGCCCCTTCCCCTAAAACTGAAAATACCCGACCCCCACCCCACCCCTAAAACTAAAACCCCAACCCTCCCCAACCCCGGCCCACTTACCTGAGTCGTCGCCTCGTCGTGTCGTCCTCGTCAGCCAACTCCCTTGTTTGTGCCTTAACCTTGCATGTGCATTGTTCAGAACATGCGTGGTTAAGGCACAAAACAACAAAGTCGTGGTTAAGGAAAGCTTAGTTCCGCTTTCATTGGCCACTACTTCATTGTTCCGGAGTCGGCCCTTTCGGGGCGTTTCCTATGACAACACTCTTTTAACACTCTCCTCCACCAATAAGACAAATGTATGCTCCTAACCTAAATAAGAAACAATTCTCAAATATTTTCCCAATCTCACACAACAGACTACTTTTAAACAAAAACCCATCCTCCTTCTCCCCCTTCTCCTATATTCACAACTCCCTTGTCATTCAATAAACTTAACTCGCCCATCACTCTCACTCAAATCCTACACACTAAGGCCCATATTTGTAGTTTTTTAGCAATGCAGCATTTTCTGACGCAACAGCAGCGCAAACTAGCAAAATACGATTGTATTTTGCAAGTTTGCGCCATTTTTCCATAAAAAAGGACGCAAATGCGGAGCAGAAATAGTATAAATATGGGCCTAAGTGACTACCAACATAAGGGATAACACTACCTCACAAAAATCTAAACCAAACACACATAACAAATCTATTTGAACAAATCTTTACACCTTCAAAAACTCCCTACCATCCAAACATGTCTTCACAGATGCACTATTCTCTGAATACAATCCACAAACACACAAAACTCACTCACCTGTCATTCACTGCTCAATTCAGAGCCACCACATGACCCTCATGCCTCACCACCACCCTTCATTCATACACCTTCCACCTTCAAAATGTACAAAATAAAGGGACACCACAACTCTCTTAATAACCTCGCTGTAAGAACGTAGGTTGTTGGTTGACTGGGTTGTGAGCACTGGTTGAGCAGCAACCATAATCTTTATCAGGATAAGAAACAAGCAAACCCCCCACCCCCGCCACCGGCCCATAAAACGGAAAATACCCGACCTCCCACCCCTGCTCCTAAAACTAAAACCCCAACCCCTCCACCCCCACCCTCCTAAAACTGAAAATACTCGACCCCCACACCAGCCCCTGAAAAAAAAAAACGCCCCCCCACCTCCGCCCCACCCCTAAAACTGAAAATACCCCGACCGCCCACCCCGCCCCTAAAACTAAAACCCCGACCCCCACCCCTAAAACGGAAAATACTCTGATCCCCCACCCCACCCCTAAAACGAAAACCCCGACCCCCCCCAAAACTGAAAATACCCCAACCCGCCCCTAAAACTAAAACCCCGACCCCCACTTCAGCCCCTTCCCCTAAAACTGAAAATACCCCGACCCCCACCCCTAAAACTAAAACCCCAACCCTCCCCACCTCCGCCGCACTTACCTGAGTCGACGCGTCGTCCTCGTCAGCCAACTCCCTTGTTTGTGCCTTAACCTCGCATGTGCGTTGTTCAGAACATGCATGGTTAAGGCACAAAACAACGAAGTCATGGTAAAGGAAAGCTTAGTTCCGCTTTCGTTGGCAACAACTTCATTGTTCCGGAGTCGGCCTTCAGGGCGTTTCCCAATGACAACACTCTTTTAACACTCTCCTCCACCAATAAGACAAATGTATGCTTCTAACCTAAATAAGAAACAATTCTCAAATATTTTCCCAATCTCACACAACAGACTACTTTTAAACAAAAACCCATCCTCCTTCTCCCCCTTCTCCTATATTCACAACTCCCTTGTCATTCAATAAACTTAACTCGCCCATCACTCTCACTCAAATCCTACACACTAAGGCCCATATTTGTAGTTTTTTAGCAATGCAGCATTTTCTGATGCAACAGCAGCGCAAACTAGCAAAATACGATTGTATTTTGCAAGTTTGCGCCATTTTTCCATAAAAAAGGACGCAAATGCGGAGCAGAAATAGTATAAATATGGGCCTAAGTGACTACCAACATAAGGGATAACACTACCTCACTAAAATCTAAACCAAACACACATAACAAATCTATTTGAACAAATCTTTACACCTTCAAAAACTCCCTACCATCCAAACATGCCTACACAGATGCACTATTCTCTGAATACAATCCACAAACACACAAAACTCACTCACCTGTCATTCACTGCTTAATTCAGAGCCACCACATGACCCTCATGCCTCACCACCACCCTTCATTCATACACCTTCCACCTTCAAAATGTACAAAATAAAGGGACTCCACAACTCTCTTAATAACCTCGCTGTAAGAACGTAGGTTGTTGGTTGACTGGGTTGTGAGCACTGGTTGAGCAGCATCCATAATCTTTATCAGGATAAGAAACAAGCAAAACCCCCACCCCGCCACCGGCCCATAAAACGGAAAATACCCCGACCTCCCACCCCTGCCCCTAAAACTAAAACACCAACCCCTCCAACCCCCACCCCTTCTAAAACTGAAAATACTCGACCCCCACACCAGCCCCTAAAACAAAAACATCACCCCCCACCTCCGCCCCCACCCCTAAAACTGAAAATACCCCGACCCCCACCCCCGCCCCTAAAACTAAAACCCCGACCCCCACCCCTAAAACGGAAAATACCCTGACCCCCCACCCTGCCCCTAAAACGAAAACCCCGACCCCCCGCCCCTCCCCTAAAACTGAAAATACCCCAACCCGCCCCTAAAACTAAAACCCCGACCCCCACTTCAGCCACTTCCCCTAAAACTGAAAATACCCCGACCCCCACCCCCACCCCTAAAACTAAAACCCCAACCCTCCCCACCTCCGCCCCACTTACCTGAGTCGTCGCCTCGTCGCGTCGTCCTCGTCAGCCAACTCCCTTGTTTGTGCCTTAACCTCGCATGTGCGTTGTTCAGAACATGCATGGTTGAGGCACAAAACAACGAAGTCGTGGGTAAGGAAAGCTTATTTCCGCTTTCGTTGGCCACGACTTCATTGTTCCGGAGTCGGCCTTCAGGGCGTTTCCCAATGACAACACTCTTTCAACACTCTCCTCCACCAATAAGACAAATGTATGCTCCTAACCTAAATAAGAAACAATTCTCAAATATTTTCCCAGTCTCACACAACAGACTACTTTTAAACAAAAACCCATCCTCCTTCTCCCCCTTCTCCTATATTCACAACTCCCTTGTCATTCAATAAACTTAACTCGCCCATCACTCTCACTCAAATCCTACACACTAAGGCCCATATTTATAGTTTTTTAGCGATGCAGCATTTTCTGACGCAACAGCAGCGCAAACTTGCAAAATACAATTTTATTTTGCAAGTTTGCGCCATTTTTCGGTAAAAAAAGGACACAAATGCGGCGCAAAAGTAGTATAAATATGGGCCTAAGTGACTACCAACATAAGGGATAACACTACCTCACAAAAATCTAAACCAAACACACATAACAAATCTATTTGAACAAATCTTCACACCTTCAAAAACTCCCTACCAACCAAACATGCCTACACAGATGCACTATTCTCTGAATACAATCCACAAACACACAAAACTCACTCACCTGTCATTCACTGCTCAATTCAGAGCCACCACATGACCCTCATGCCTCACCACCACCCTTCATTCATACACCTTCCACCTTCAAAATGTACAAAATAAAGGGACTCCACAACTCTCTTAATAACCTCGCTGTAAGAACGTAGGTTGTTGGTTGACTGGGTTGTGAGCCCTGGTTGAGCAGCAACCATAATCTTTATCAGGATAAGAAACAAGCAAAACCCCCACCCCGCCACCGGCCCATAAAAAGTAAAATACCCGACCTCCCACCCCTGCCCCTAAAACTAAAACACCAACCCCTCCAACCCCCACCCCTTCTAAAACTGAAAATACTCGACCCCCACACCAGCCCCTAAAACAAAAACACCACCCCCCCACCTCCGCCCCCACCCCTAAAACTGAAAATACCCCGACCCCCCACCCCCGCCCCTAAAACTAAAACCCCGACCCCCACCCCTAAAACGGAAAATACCCTGACCCCCCCACCCTGCCCCTAAAACGAAAACCCCGACCCCCCGCCCCCCCCTAAAACTGAAAATACCCCAACCCGCCCCTAAAACTAAAACCCCGACCCCCACTTCAGCCACTTCCCCTAAAACTGAAAACACCCCGACCCCCACCCCCACCCCTAAAACTAAAACCCCAACCCTCCCCACCTCCACCCCACTTACCTGAGTCGTCGCCTCGTCGCGTCGTCCTCATCAGCCAACTCCCTTGTTTGTGCCTTAACCTCGCATGTGCGTTGTTCAGAACATGCATGGTTGAGGCACAAAACAACGAAGTCGTGGTTAAGGAAAGCTTATTTCCGCTTTCGTTGGCCACGACTTCATTGTTCCGGAGTCGGCCTTCAGGGCGTTTGCCAATGACAACACTCTTTCAACACTCTCCTCCACCAATAAGACAAATGTATGCTCCTAACCTAAATAAGAAACAATTCTCAAATATTTTCCCAATCTCACACAACAGACTACTTTTAAACAAAAACCCATCCTCCTTCTCCCCCTTCTCCTATATTCACAACTCCCTTGTCATTCAATAAACTTAACTCGCCCATCACTCTCACTCAAATCCTACACACTAAGGCCCATATTTATAGTTTTTTAGCGATGCAGCATTTTCTGACGCAACAGCAGCGCAAACTTGCAAAATACAATTTTATTTTGCAAGTTTGCGCCATTTTTCGGTAAAAAAGGACACAAATGCAGCGCAAAAGTAGTATAAATATGGGCCTAAGTGACTACCAACATAAGGGATAACACTACCTCACAAAAATCTAAACCAAACACACATAACAAATCTATTTGAACAAATCTTCACACCTTCAAAAACTCCCTACCAACCAAACATGCCTACACAGATGCACT
Source organism: Pleurodeles waltl (assembly GCF_031143425.1). Lineage (NCBI taxonomy): Eukaryota > Metazoa > Chordata > Amphibia > Caudata > Salamandridae > Pleurodeles > Pleurodeles waltl. Next base: position 645,501,268 of record NC_090443.1, on the reverse strand, counting down.
ATTCTCTGAATACAATCCACAAACACACAAAACTCACTCACCTGTCATTCACTGCTCAATTCAGAGCCACCACATGACCCTCATGCCTCACCACCACCCTTCATTCATACACCTTCCACCTTCAAAATGTACAAAATAAAGGGACTCCACAACTCTCTTAATAACCTCGCTGTAAGAACGTAGGTTGTTGGTTGACTGGGTTGTGAGCACAGGTTGAGCAGCAACCATAATCTTTATCAGGATAAGAAACAAGCAAAACCCCCACCCCGCCACCGGCCCATAAAACGGAAAATACCCCGACCTCCCACCCCTGCCCCTAAAACTAAAACACCAACCCCTCCAACCCCCACCCCTTCTAAAACTGAAAATACTCGACCCCCACACCAGCCCCTAAAACAAAAACACCACCCCCCCCACCTCCGCCCCCACCCCTAAAACTGAAAATACCCCGACCCCCCACCCCGCCCCTAAAACTAAAACCCCGACCCCCACCCCTAAAACGGAAAATACCCTGACCCCCCCACCCTGCCCCTAAAACGAAAACCCCGACCCCCGCCCCTCCCCTAAAACTGAAAATACCCCAACCCGCCCCTAAAACTAAAACCCCGACCCCCACTTCAGCCACTTCCCCTAAAACTGAAAATACCCCGACCCCCACCCCCACCCCTAAAACTAAAACCCCAACCCTCCCCACCTCCGCCCCACTTACCTGAGTCGTCGCCTCGTCGCGTCGTCCTCGTCAGCCAACTCCCTTGTTTGTGCCTTAACCTTGCATGTGCGTTGTTCAGAACATGCAGGGTTGAGGCACAAAACAACAAAGTCGTGGTTAAGGAAAGCTTATTTCCGCTTTCGTTGGCCACGACTTCATTGTTCCGGAGTCGGCCTTCAGGGCGTTTCCCAATGACAACACTCTTTCAACACTCTCCTCCACCAATAAGACAAATGTATGCTCCTAACCTAAATAAGAAACAATTCTCAAATATTTTCCCAATCTCACACAACAGACTACTTTTAAACAAAAACCCATCCTCCTTCTCCCCCTTCTCCTATATTCACAACTCCCTTGTCATTCAATAAACTTAACTCGCCCATCACTCTCACTCAAATCCTACACACTAAGGCCCATATTTATAGTTTTTTAGCGATGCAGCATTTTCTGACGCAACAGCAGGCAAACTTGCAAAATACAATTTTATTTTGCTAGTTTGCGCCATTTTTCGGTAAAAAAAAGACACAAATGCGGCGCAAAAGTAGTATAAATATGGGCCTAAGTGACTACCAACATAAGGGATAACACTACCTCACAAAAATCTAAACCAAACACACATAACAAATCTATTTGAACAAATCTTCACACCTTCAAAAACTCCCTACCAACCAAACATGCCTACACAGATGCACTATTCTCTGAATACAATCCACAAACACACAAAACTCACTCACCTGTCATTCACTGCTCAATTCAGAGCCACCACATGACCCTCATGCCTCACCACCACCCTTCATTCATACACCTTCCACCTTCAAAATGTACAAAATAAAGGGACTCCACAATTCTCTTTATAACCTCGCTGTAAGAACGTAGGTTGTTGGTTGACTGGGTTGTGAGCACTGGTTGAGCAGCAACCATAATCTTTATCAGGATAAGAAAAAAGCAAACCACCCATCCCGTTAGCTTGGCACAGAGCAGTCAGACTTAACTTGAAGGCAATGTGTAAAGTATTTGTGCAACACTCCAAACAGCAACACAGTGAAAACACCAAAAAAGGAGCCCACAACACAGTTAGAACAATAGATTAGAATTTAGTAAATAAAACAAGACCAAAACAAGAAAAATCCTTCAGTAGACCCTGAGATATAGAATTTTAAAGTTTTAAGTAAAAATAACCCCAAAAAGCACAAAGCAGGATTTGGGGAGATCTGGTCACGTTGGACTGGGAGAAAGTCACAAGTTCAGGCTGACCTCGATAGAGCATAGGCCAGCTACAGAGCCCTCTGAACAAAGTACCTTAAGTCATGGTTGAGGAGCCACGTGGATCCACGTCAAAGATGCATTGCATAGCCAAAGCAATGCATTGTTTCTGAGATGTTGTCCTATTGCATCAACACCAAGGGTCCCATCCACCGGGCTTGCAATGAGAAGGCTGGTGTCTGGGACCGATTTCCAGTTGAGGTGATTCATTGATTCCAAAAAGTGGTGAAACTGCGATGTGGAGTTTCAGCATTGTTGTTGAAGCTGCCTTTCATGAGAGATGCAAGGATCTGCTCTGAGGAAGCATCGTGCAGCAATAGCAATGAGTCTGTTATGCTTGGGGACAGCGCTCAGTCAAGGAGATGCATGGGGTCTAGTCTGGGATGTTTTTCTTAGCACAGAGGATGCATCATTTCCATGGGCAAGCAAATTTGGCCTACTCCCAAGGGTCCAGGTCTAGGGTGGCAGGATGGACTCACAGATGGCAGACCCCAAGGGGAGAAGCAGGGTTGTTGGAAGTCTGTTATGTTCCTGAGACTTCAGTTCAGGAGGCAAGCCAACTAACCCTTGGAATCACTCTGAGTTCTGGGTTCCAGAGATGTGGACCCAGTTCTTCTCACCCAGCCAAAAGGGCATCAGGCGGCGGGTCAGCACAGCAAAGCAGGAGCCCAGCAGGTTGTAATCCAACAGAGTGGCAGCAGCACAGCAGTCTTGCTTCCTGGAAGAGTATCCAAAGGTCCAGAAGTGTACTGCAATGATGGTGTCTGATGTCCAGTATTTATACCCAGTGGTGCCTTTGAAGTGAGGAGACTTCTAAAGATATGCCTTTGAAGTGCACAGATTCCCTGTCCTCTCTGCCCTGGCTCCAGACTAACTATAGGGAGTATGAAACTCTTTGTGTGGGTACAGGACAGATCTTATTCAGGTCTAAGTTAGGCTGGGTCCAGCTTCTCCCTCCTATCCTGCAAGTGACAGCCCATTCAGACATACCTAAGCTCCCACAGTTTGTGGCTGTCTAGGGTGAATACATAAAGCCCAACTGCCAACTATACCCAGTGGTGTTTTTCACTACCACAACATGTAAAACTTAACAGTATATGCCCTGTTTTTAAATACATTGCACACTCCCTTCTGGGTTGTCAATCGCCTACTCTAGGGGTCCCATATGTAGTAAAAGGAAGGTGTGAGCCTGACAAAAGGTTTTATTTTGCCAGGTTGAAATGGTAGTTTAAAAGTCTTCACATAGGTTCTGCAAAGGCAGGCCTAAGCACTGTTTTCAGGGCTACTTAAGTGGTGGCAAAATCTGTGCTGCAGACCCACAGTTCGCATTTATTTTACAGGCCCTAGATACATGTACTGCATTTTACTTGGGACTTATAAGTAAACTAAATAAGCCAATTGGGAATAGGCCAATATTACCATGTTTAGAGCACAAGAACTTTAACTTTGGTTATCAGTGGTAAAGTGTGCAGAGTCTTAATACCAGCAAAAATAAGATCAGGAAAATGGAGGTGGTAAGGAAAAGTTGGGGGAAAGATTACCCTAAGGTTGATAGGTCTAACACTTGCTCACCTTCTCTATTGCAAAACATACCCAAACCTAGTTTTCACTCACAACTTCACAGACCAACCCCTCAATTTTAATTAGACTCACCACCATCTACACAACCAGACACAACAAGTGCGTTCTAAACCTTTTGGAGGAAGATAAGCAATAAAAACACAACACTTGTACTGTCCTACAAATGTTCACACAACCAAGATTACACACCCACAACTTTAAAAGACAATACCCACCGTCCTGCAGCACAAATTCACTTCACAAGCACCATACATTCTTTAGATTGTGTACTAATAAATGCTTGTTCAAATTAAAAAACAATGAAGTACGGCATATTTGATCTATTGATAGACATAGAACCTAAATTACTTTTCATAACTGAATCATGGCTGGGGGAAGATACAGCACTGGTATTGCATGTAGCTGTTCCATCAGAATATCAAACTAAAACACAAATTCACACTGGCAAAAAAAAGAGTGGCATAGCCGTCCTTTTTAAAGAAAAAAAAACTCACCAAAGCTAAGGGTATTTATTTACAAGGGTGTGAGGCGCTCCTTATCAGATGCAACCCTATCCCAACCTTTTCATGTTAACTTCTCCTTCTCTACAGACCACCACCTAGCAATGCAACAATCCCAGACACATTGTTGTATACGTTCTCTAACCTTTTCTCAATATACTCAAACATATGCATTGTTAGTGAACCTCAACATATGGTTTGAAAAACCTAATATGCCATTGTCCAGAACCACCTTCACTGATCTCATCACTCTTAACTTACAACAGCTTGTTCCCAGTCCCACACACATCACTGGATACAAATTAGATATCGTCTTTGCCACCCCAGACCGAGTCACATTCCAAAACATTACTCCAGTCACCTGATCTGGCCACTACCTCATTGCCTTGCAACAAAAGACACCAAAACTGAGCCCAAATAAAATCATCTTGTCTTTAACCACACATCAACTTTGGAACAAATTAGGTTTGGAGGAACTAGAAAACCTGCTTACCTCCCACACAGATTTGATCACAGTCAATTCTGTACTAACACTCTATGATTTGCTCCAGTAAGATTTTGAACCTCTACTTCCTCTGAAATTATCAACATAACAAAAGAAAAGATGTGTACAGGTTTAAAAAAGACCAAAACTAAACTGCTAAACTTAAAGGAAAATTGCTCAAAACAAACAACCCTCAAGAGAAGAAGTGCCTACACAAACACAAGAAAATATAAAAGTCATCAATCAAAACAGCAAAACAACTACACTATGTCAACTGAATCCACAGTGCAAAGTGTGCTAATAAGAAACTTAATAAAATAATAACTGAATTTTGTAAGCCAAAATTCACAGATGCTACCTACCCCACCCCATTTCTCATGAATTTCATAACAGCCTGGCAAATCACTACACAACTAAAGCAGACATGTTGGATTCTTATTTGGAACCAATTCAAACACCCCACTCAACATGTGGCACAACACGATGGTCCGCTTCCTCCAATTTGCTGGTAAATTCTTGAACAATATGGCCTGTACCTTTTGAATATATCTATGCAGGCACCAACTCTTTATTGACAATCATTCTACTTGCATTAATTGGAAATTCAGGCCCTCATTCTGACCTTGGCGGTCTTTTCGCAAGACCGCTGAGTTACCGCCGCGGTGAAGACCGCCGACCGCGGCGGTATGCCGCTGTGCGCATTCCGACCGCTGGGAGCGTTCCGCCGGAAAACCGCCAGCAGCCACACTGGCGGTCGGCGGGAAAGTGGAGACTGGTCAACCTCCACCGCCACGCCAGCAGAACACCGCCCACAGAATTACGACCCACATTTCTGTGTGGCGGTCTTCTGTTGGCGGTCTTCTGTTGGCGGTCACCTCCCCATGGCTCCTGTCGCCTCCCGGAGGACCAACGCACAAGGTAAGTTGATCGTCCGTGAGGGGAGGGGGTGGGGGGGTGTTGTGTGATGTGTGCGTGCATGGGGGTGTGTGTGTGAGTGTGTAGAGGGGGTGTGTGAGTGCGTGCATGCGGGCGGGGGGTGCTGCTGTGCCTATGGGCAATGTGTGTAGTTCGGCGGGTGCGCATGTCGGCATGTATGTGTGCGGGTATGTGTCCCCGTTGTGTATGTGTGTGTGTAGGGGGTGTGTATATGTGCATGTTGGGGGTGTGTGCATGTCGGGGTGGGGGTGGGGAGGGGGTTCGTACCACCTCTGGGGGATAGCAGGGGGTGGAGGGTGTGGGGGGAGGACTCGGGAGGGCAGTGGGGGGTGGGGGAGACCCCTATCAGTGCCAGGGAAGGAATTCCCTGGCCCCGATAGTGCCTACCGCCATGGTTCGCATGGCGGTTCCTGACCGCCAGAAACCGCGGCGGTAAGCAGGGTCATGATACCGTTGGCGTTCTTGGGTCGACCGCCGGGCCGGAGTGCGCAAACTCCAGCCCGTCGGTCATGACCGCCGTGGCGGTCGGAGTGGGGAAGTGGCGGTCGGTCGCGGCGGTGACCGCCGCGGTCAGAATGCCATTTTTTTTACCGCCGGTCTGTTCGCGGTCCTACCGCCGCCTCTCCGCCGACCGCCAAGGTCAGAATGAGGGCCTCAGTGTTCACTGAAGCATCAGCAATGAATCAAGTTGCACAGGTACATGTGTTGAATTTTTGATGGAGGCAAGGTAAATTGTTTCACCTGTAGACATTTGTCTGAGTCTCTCACATTCTTTGAAAACTAGTTCAAGATAATTGTCAAAGACAATGTGCAGTTCTTGCAAGGTGCACACTGACTTTGATATCTGTAGAACAGTCTGAAGGACCTCTCAGACGTTTTGCATGGATGAAATCTTGACCATTTGCAATTGTGACATATAGTACACAGCAATAGTAGTGTTGAATGAGGATACCATTTCGAATTGAAATTCGTCAGGTGAAAGGTGTTTTTTGAGCTCCTGTACGAGTTTGTGCTTCACTGGTTTGGTTGCAGCATCTCCATCAAATAATGTGTTTGTTGGAAGAAGATCATGTGACAGAATATCTTTGATAAATTGACCCCTTTCTTTTGTTAATCCATCTCTCTATGTGCTTGCAAAATCCTGTTTTGTAGTGGCTGGTTGATGAAACTCTTACTAGGGCAATTAAAGCATGGAAGTTTTAACTTTAGTGATTATGTCAAACAGCTTTTTCTCCTTCAATAAGAATCTCTCCTGCTTCAGTTTGGCATACAGTTTTGATCCATGTTGCAGGACATCTTGTAGAAGTGTCTTTATATTGTTATCCACATATTGTTTGGTCACAAAGTTGTGTAATTACACAGGCTCAGTCTTTCAAAGGGGTTTCCTTACTGCTGCATGAAATTAACAAGACCGTCACCGTGTTTATTAAAACGTTCCTCTCTCTTTCCCACAAGTTTTTGGTGAAGAACAGTTTCACAATGGTCTATAAATTTTGAATTTGTCATCTCTCTGAAAACATTACTATAGAAAGAACTTCATGGTAAACTAAATGCTATTGAGCAGAATATTCACTGTTAGGTATATGACCAACAATTCCTTTGGAGCATGTCTGTGATCTTTGGATTGTCTGATCCAGTTTCATAGCTAAACCCACAGCATTGAACCTTCTCTCTCTGACTTTCACCACAAAATGTCTTTGGATGAATTTTCTATAGAGGTACGATTTTCTACCTCTAGCATCTTCACTCTTTCCAAATACGAGGACCCATATCTCAGGTAGTTTATGCGATCAAACACAGTAATCAGTGACTCCACAGTCTTCAACTGCAGCTTCCAATCACCTTTCCGATCAGCATGTACCAAGTTTTTCACTACAGCTATCATGTGTAATACACTTCCCCAGTAATTGCAAAGCTCTAATTTTTCTTCACATTCTTTGACAAACTCTACAAATTTGTTTTTCAGGTTTTCTGATTTTAAAATGAGTGTATTGAACGTTGCCTGGCTTTGCATTATGTCTGTTGAATGAAGTGCACCCTGTGACTTGTTCACTTCTGAGATAAGATATGCAAAACCTAATTTGTCATTCTTGTTCCAGAAAGCATTCCAACGCAATATTTCTATAGCCTCACATATGATAAACATACCTTGTAACAAACAACATAATGAGTTCCACTCGATACTGACTGGACAGTTTTGCTTCCAAGGTTTCAGCCTCAGGATGTGCATCGTCTATGCTACATCTACTGAGGTACCTTCCTGCACACCGCAACTCAAATTATGTTACGTGGAAAAAGGCCACCATTGGATCAAGATCAACAAATCCTACTGGATTGCTCATAAAAATTTCAGCTACAATACGGAAAACACCTCCATCACAGATAATTGGCAGGACAGGCTGGTCTTTAAGCTGATCATGCACATTTTGGAAATGTTTAGAACTGTGTTTACAGTTGCGTAGTTTGTGACTGGATATGATATTACTGGTAGAAGTCCAACTTTCTTCAGTGGACGGTAATCTGGGAGATCAGGCCATGAATTCCTGCCCATGGAGGAAATGGCATTTCTTCATCCCTCAGTCCACACTCAATAAACAATGTGATAAATTTGGTTAAATCAGTTTAGGGACCGCAGCATAAGGCAGAAGAAGATCCATGTCCTCAGTCACTTTGAAACTTCCTGGTAGACTGGGACATGTTGCTTGCAGTGATTTTGCACTTGTTGGCCAGGCAGTTGGGTTATAAATGTTTAGCTTTGTCTATGCCTACAGCTGACACATGTTTTCCAGAAGCTACTTCATTGGTACAGTCTTGAAAAAGCATCATGGTAGTATCATGTGTGCTGGGTGTTCCAAACAAAGAAGAGCTGTCCTCAGAATCAAAATTATCAAGAGCAGCAATTGTAAATCCTTTCCTGGTAAAGTGACGTGGAAGTAGTGTGCTGTTGAATCCACAAGATTTTATAGCATGAGCTGCTAACAAGTTCCTGCTCCATACTATGTCATTTTACCTTGTTGATACACCAGTCGTCCTATTCAATTAAATGATTAGCTCTCTAGTTTTGCAATTGACATCAATTTTGTTGGCAGTCATCATGTGTAGCAGAGTTGTCTTTTTTTCGTGACGTAATTCATAAAACATGATTTGGAAAAGACAGTACATTTGCACCGCATAAGCCTGTTGGGTCATGGGATTGTCTTCCACTTCTTCGCTTATATCTTCAAAGCCATCATCAATGTTGTCGGTTTCTGTTCTGAACTCCAGAACTTTCGTTTGTAACAGTTTTGCTCTACTGATATTAAACAATGATGTAAAAGATGTTAAGACAACATCAGGCATCACACAATGTGTCATTAAGTGCAAAATCTAAATCTTTCAGGATGTTTCTTAAAATGGTTCCTGCTGATTCTACTACATCCTGTGATCTTATTTTAGCAGCAAGAACTTCACGATTCGAATCAGCTGGGAACATCAGAAGTAGCTCATTCTTTTTGTTAGACTGACAAACACACATTCTGTCATTGTACATTCTCACCAGAAAAATCATTATTTCTCTCATTTCACTGAGTGTGAAGCTGTAGCCAGCACTCAAGAGTGGCTTTAAAACTTCATTTGCTTTTTCAAACAGTGCAAACTTAACTGAAGGGTGGAAGTTTTGTTGCTGCTGGGAGCTCATTGTATATCGGTATTTTCGAAAGTATGCGTGCATGCAGTTCGGGCGGGCATACAAATCCACTGTAAATACATTCACCTTGCTGTTTAGATCAGCTACTCGGCTGAAAACCTCATCTTGGAAGAAACTACCTTCATATTAAAACATGTTTGCCCTTTGAGACTCACATACTCTGTACTTTGTTCTTTCGTCAATCCCTTTGGCCCTTGTTATGGCTAAACCATAGATAACACATTGAAGATCCTATGCTTTCTGATCAGTTGCTGGAGGTGTACGAGGGGTAGCCATCGATCTTCCAAGTAGATTGCCATTGGGTTTGGTTGTGGTTGCTTTCTCAGAAGACTCGAATTATTGTTGTGATTCACTAGTTTCTGCTATTTTTATAAGAAATTTTTTCCAGGCTATTTCCATTGTATACAACTTGTAGCACTTGCTGTTACATGATAAAATATTTGATCCTCTTCACCCACCAGTTTCAATCTTTTGTGAACTTCCTCTTGCTGTATTTCTGCAGCATCTCAAATTCTCATCTGTCCAGCCACAGTTTTTAGCTTTTCCTTCAGATTAGTTTGCCACCTGACACATTTTTCTTTGCTGAAGGAGTCCTCAGATTTTGTAGTTAGCAAACCCTGTCAGGAAGTGAAGATCCTGTGCTACCACCTGCTTCGTTCATGTTTACAAATCTGAATCAAGGGAAATCCTCACACAAAAACAATATTAAAATAACTTACCTGTATTATGGCTAAGACACATCATTTTAGAGCCACTGTTTTGGAAAATGGTGGAAGGGTTGCTCTGAGGAGTTATTTTCTGTCTCCATAAGGCTACTTGACGCCAGAACCTATGTTTTGACACCAAAATGGAGTGTGTAGGTCTCATGGTACCTGAAATATTACATCATCACTGCAACACATCCGCCATTTAAAAAAATGTCATCCAGAATCATTTGGCCAGGATTAGCAATGTCTACCCAAGCTAAATTACTTCTCTAATGATACAAAAACACAAATAAAAAATGGAAATCTCTGGACAACAATTTTTTTACTGAAGTATATCAAGGGGCCAGGGCCAATCAGTGGCATAACGAAATTTGAGGGCTCCTCCTGCAAAATACATGGAGGGTGCCCCCACGCTCAGGACCCAGTAAAGAGCCCTCAGATAAGGGCTGTGTACAGTGCGGGAAGGGGCCCCCGGGAGCTCAGGGGCTGCAGAGGCTATTGTTATGCCACGGGGACTAATATAGAGGAATGGAGAGCAAGAGAAAAAGAAGGACAAAAGAGACAGAGACAGAAGAGAGAGAGATGGAAAGATAAGGAAAGACAGAAAAGAAAGAGGGGTAGAGAAATGAAGAGAGTGGAAAGATGTATATATAGAAGAGAAAAAAGACAGCAAAAGTCAGACAGAGATAGAGGGGAGAGAGAAGTGTGAGAGAGAAATTCTGGTAGGGTGACAAAAGAATTCACCAAACATTCCAACCATGGATTGTGTACCTTAATACAACATAAAATGTAAATCTTCTTAGAACACATTTCTATGTTTATTAGCTGTGACCAATGTCAAGAGGTCACTAAAGTGACCGTGTAATGTTTACTTCAATAGAAAAATATTGAGAGCTAAATCAGTTGAATCTACATTGGACACAATCGATCCAACCTGCATTCTTCTGAAGACAACCTTATGGGGCACACCTATTTCCACCAAATGATGTCATTGATACTGCCACATTGGTTCCATGAAATATTTTCACTTGAAAGACAATAACTAATAATTTAGAAAACTGCTTTGATTGTCAATACAATAGCCCTCAAAAGTGGTGCTCAAGAACTGTTTGTAAAGGTACAAGGAAAAGGACAGTCATTCCAAGCATAGACATCCTAACAAAATGTCATTTCTGATTGGTTCTTGCCACACCAAAAACATCTACTGATGACAATACATGAAACTCATAAAATAATGCTAAAACATGCATCAGCCCTCTTAGTACTAGTTTCACATTGGTCTCTGTTGATGTCAGAAATTGTCACGTGGTATCTTAAGCAAGAGGTCACAGTCACCCCACTCAATCTAAATTAATTACATGAAGTCAATCAAATGTCCGCATAATATTTGCCCTTCCTGAATGGCAAAGATTATGGAAACCATTTTCAAAGCATCAGCGTCTTCTATGACATCAAGCCTGGCCTCCTTGTGTATGTGAATGTTGTGCCTGAATTTATGTATGAAAGGTAATTACTACTCATCTTCCGGAGACAGGGTCTGGACAGCTTGTGCTTTGATTGTGCATGTCCTTGACAGATCAACAACATTCAATATAATTGATATTAGCACAAGAAAAGGTATGGAATAGTGCGGAATGCCCTTAATTGGTTCAAATCTAATACAATAATACTATTAGAGGTGATTGAAATTGTGAGCTTGTGCGACTCACAAGTATGTGGCTTTGAGGGGTGGCAAAGCCATACAGATGACAATTTCTAATGACTGCCCATTGCCATTGTTAACGCAAATGTTTTGATTAGAAATTATTAATGAATGTTTATGTATTCTGAATTATGAAAAATGAAAAAACATGATTAACATAGAAAAATAATGTGCACATTTGAAATTGTGCCCTCGGAGAGTGACTACCAAGATTCACAAATTATATTTAAAGAGCAACTAACATATGTGAAATGCTAAAATTGTATTAAAATAATGTAGTAGTATGTCATATTGAGAGATATAACTTATGTTTGCATTATATTGTACAGCTTAACTTAGCCAAAGTCATGGCCTAGTTTTGCCAGGCCTCGTGCAGAAGCTGAATATTAACGTTCAATGTAAGTCACTGACGGGCTGAACTAACCGTGAACTGCTCATTGTTTAATAAAATCTTCTTAGCTGAAAACCTTTGCGTGAACCAATGGACAGGAGATGATGGAATAAAAATGTAGCAGAAAGTGTGAAAAGCATACTGAGTCTACCTTTCCAGGACTCGAACAATAGAGACACTGACTGGAGAAGAAGATGCAACATTTTCGATACCTGATGAGCCGGATGATGAGGACATCGTAAAGTGAACCAATCAACCACATGGGAACTGAGTAATACTAGAATTCATAGATTTGAAATATGAGGGTTATTGGCTAAGGAAGAATCGTGTGATTAATTGACCAATTAGGATTTGGGGGATAGTCTGGGTGATTTCGGTATAACGCTGTGACAAAGGGAGAAAACTTCAGATGGAGATAGATGTTAGGAGAGCAGACCTTGTTCCGAAATTGATGCGATATTGAGGAGAAGAGATTCAAGATTCTGTCATTGGGTTCATGCTCTGGACAGCCTGATGTGATGCTGATCGATTGATGACCTGAAGACGAAGAATGACTTTGTTGCTGAGCCATACTGTGGATAGGTAGCTATGACAATGTGACTGAATTACCTTTTTGTGCCTTATCTTTCTGGGTACCAACTGCGCTGTCTAATAATTTTCTCTTAGCTAGATGTGTTTCCAAATTTATGTTGTAAACTGTTTTTGCAGAAGTCCCACATGCTAATGCTAATTTGGATTAGATGAGGTTCCTATTCTAAACCAATTACAACTACAGAGACAAATGATTGATGGACTGACTTGCTGAACTTGGCTACTCATATTGACGTATTCACCTTTGATTCATATGTTGACTTATGCTAATGCTTTAGAATGTATTCTGTCACAAGTTTTGATTAGGTTGGGTTATTGGTGGTTGCTAATGAATTAATCTTGATTTGAATCAAATAAAGTTTGAAATAATCTCATGATATAGTATTGTAACTAATAGGGAAATAAAATTACTAAAATTTATATTGAGTTGTGGTTATTCATGACTGAAAAGTCATGATGTGATGTTATTAACTGCTGTTAATGATTTGCTCAACGGGTATTGATTTTGTATATTGATTATTGAGAACCTTGGTCACACCGTAGCTAGGATACTCCATCCGAATCAAAAGGTTCATCGACCTATGAGTGTCCCCTTGTAAGTTTACTTATTAAGGAACAGGTGCACTAACACCATCAAAATCCAAATTGTACCTTATGCACCTGATTCACAAAGGTAAACTTTGTCTTTTTTGTTAATTTACAATTGTTTCCTATTCACCATGGTATCTTGCTAGTACTATCTTTCCCTTAGGAGTAGTATTTTTCCGGACTGCAGAGTTTCCACACATAAAAAGATAGGACTGTTCTATCTTTTTGTGTGCAGAGACTCCGCAGTCCCAAAAAACGTATACAAAGTGTAACTTTGCCTTTGTGAATCAGGCCTTAGGAGTTTGGACACGATCGTTCAGGTGCTGGGAACTGTTGTATCAACACTTGTTCTTCATTACTGTAGTTTTTTGGTCCTAAGATGTATATAGTGATAGAGTACGGGACACAGAATGCACATTTACGAAATGTGAGCCTAGCATTCTGCTCGCTCTGTCCTCATTGTTACGTAGAACGGTTTGCATATACACCGAGGATGCGAGAGATGCAGTCGTGTGCTCTTGTGTCTCACATCTGAACACTAAATAAAATATTTTTTTCAAATACGGCTGCGTTCCTTGATGTTTTCCCGCACACAATATGCACCAATATTCATTTTTAGGGACCGGGTTTTTTTCAGTATCAGATTTTCATCTTTCATTCAGAGTAGGAGTGATAAAGGCATGAATGGAAGAGAAATAAAAATACAAGAAATATGGAAATGTGACAGAGGGAGCAAATAGGCATGACAACGAACCTTCAAAAGTGAAATAAACAGAAAAGAACTATAGGGAGTAAAAGAGGCATTTCACAACTAGGCGGCCTTGGTGTTCAGGTAATCAGGCACTTGGCAGCCTCCTTAGAAGTAACCTTTTGACCACTCCAATTATTATTATTTTTTGTTTTACAAATTCATCACGGACTACAATGATGCCAGTACGGAAACTACTTTAATACGCAGTGGAGGGTGTCTTGAGGGGCCTATTTTGCAACATTTCTGTGTCCCATTAGATTTGCTCTTGTTTGAAAGGTAAGTTATCAAGAGCTGCTATATTTTCATACCATGAATCTGTCAAGTGTTGTTTTTAGATTGCAGCCGGCAATTCAATTTGCAAAACTTTTCTGTGGCTTGGGCTATTACATATGGCTTCTCAACTATCATGGCGTTTCTACATTTGATTTTAATTCCCACTAAAGAAAAGAACAATTACAGAATAATAGCATTCTGCGGGAGAAATTTCAAGACGAGTATAACTGTTTAGATAATCACCATTTTACACTGGTGAGTGTCAGCAACTTTAATCATCCATGTTTAATGGGCTTCAGTTAGAAACATTTACTGCTTGTTTCCCTAATTAGTAAAGTTCAGAACACAGCATTGGATACATTGTGGAAGCCGAAATACAGATGAATATAAAAGACACTTCTGTGAATTGGCTATTCATTATTCATGCATTGTAGCAACGCACAATTCAAAAAGCAAGTCATTAAAGAAAGTCGTTTGTCTCTGATTTTTGAGTCTTTGTGACAGTTTAAGCAATAGAATGGTGTAATCTCTCTGGAATGCAACAAGACATTTTAGTGACAAGGGCATGCAATAAACAGTACAGGAAATATATATTAATTTTGTCACGCATTTGTAATTTCAAGGACACATCATAAGTTGATAAAATTACAGTAATATAAAGGCATTTTTTTACACTCCTTTACATTAACCGGTATAGTTCCGTCTTGCCACAAACTGAAGATCTACGCACCAGAAAAATATTACACCTCGATCTCTAGAGACAAATGAAAGTTAAACATTATTTAAGATCGCTCTATATAATTCATTTACCAGTAAATTGAATAAGCAACTTGTAGGCTATGAGTTTTGACTCACAGTTTCTCTACCCTTGAGGAGGAGGGAATGGCAAG
The DNA here is from genome assembly GCF_031143425.1 of Pleurodeles waltl. Taxonomy (NCBI): domain Eukaryota; kingdom Metazoa; phylum Chordata; class Amphibia; order Caudata; family Salamandridae; genus Pleurodeles; species Pleurodeles waltl. The sequence continues at coordinate 645,486,217 of NC_090443.1, read as the reverse complement.
GTGTGGGAGCATAGTGTAGAGACGTGCCCCCTTAGGAATGCCAATCCTAAGTGAAAGGCGAGGCTGTAATGAAATGTCTTTCAGTGTCATTTATGTTGTGTGGAACGCAGATATAACAATTTGAGTATTTTGCACATGACGTTTCAGGCGACACAACAGTGGAAGAGAAAATTCATCCACCATTTAAGAAAAGTTTTCATTGTTTTAATTGTAATTTGCCATCACAACCAAGTGGTAGACAGTAGGGCATCATAATATTAGTTGCCATATCTCACCTGGCGTAGTAATTCAGGATTGTATCCCTCCTCAGGCCATCACAATGGTGAAGACCTTCAAAGAAAGGTAGAGGCCTATTAATTTACAATAGATGCATGTTTTTAGTACATTTCTTCTCAACATATTTAATAAAAAATATGAATGACAACGTTCAGGTATTACAAATTTTCTTCGGTTTGTTAGTGACACTGTTTTGAATAAAGTATTCCTCTTGGTTGATAAGGCTGTGTGTAGGCCTGGTTGTCTCCCTACATGAGCAGAGTCCATTCTTGCTCCAACTGTTACTACACTGACGAGTATGGAAGCTATGTGTGAGTGAGATGTGTGCCCTTCTCTGGGGGAGGGAGGACAGTATAACGTGAGTAGGTGTAGTAATCATGGATAGGTAGATGAGTTCCGTTTATTAGGTCTACTGACTTTAGGATTTCCTGGAAAAGCATGCTATGAAGGAGGATGAGATGAAGGCTGGATTAAGGCCACCTCTAGGTAAAGAGTTTTTCACTTGACACAGGGGAAAATTTCTCCATTACCTGCCTTCACTCAACGTGCCATATTTTAGGTCCCCCACAGTACATACTCCATCCCTTATGCATTGACAGTGTCTTTTACTTCCTGCCATATGGGCACTGTCTCCACACCACTGAGGGCGATGGAGGCATACACTTTAGTTTCCAGCAGTTATCTTCAATGAAGGGAAATACAAGGCTGTCTCCATACAGCAATCACACTAGCTGATGGGAGTGTGTGGACTGATGTTTGGCTGGCACCGCCAGCCAAGCGCCACTCCACACACATCGCCAGCCAAGCGCCACCCCACTCACACCGCCAGCCAAGCACCATCCCATGCAAACCGCAAGCCAAGTGTCACCCCAAACACACCAACAGCCGAGCGCCACCCCACGCACACCACCAGCCAAGCGCCACCCCATGCACACCGCCAGCCAAGCGTCACCCCACACACACCACCAGCCAAGCGCCACCCTATGCACACCGCCAGCCAAGCGCCACACTGCCAGCCAATCGCCAACTCACGCACACTGCCAGCCAAGCACCACCCCATGCACACCACCAGCCAAGCACCACCCCAGGCACACCGCCAGCCAAGCAACACCCCATACACATTGTCATCATTATTTTTGTTTATAAACAACAAAGACACCACTAACTAATTATAAAATAAACACAACACTACAAACACAAAAGCTCTAACTGAAAACATGACAGAAATGTGAAACTGAACATCTTAAAATATAAAACAGGCAGTTTACGCTCACGGTATTTCCCCCAAAATATTTTTGGTGTGGTAACTCCTGAAACAGCTGGCCACACACAGCCTAGGCTTTGAAGGGCAATTGGGGCAGTACATCCGGCTCTCCCTCCGGATACCTCTTCGGGCACATTCTCTACATTTCTTAGTGGGCAAGTCTTTTTTGGGAGTGGGAGGAATGTGATCTGGAAAGTGGCGATCTTTCAATCTAGCCACATCCTCTACCACTGGTACTCTAGGAACTCTTGCCTGTTCCACCACAATAAGGCTCTCTATCACTGACTCCTGAAATTTAACAAATGTCATCCTTGACTCAGGGGAACAAGCCTTGAACACAATAAAACATTAAAAGTTGCCAAATTAAATAAATGTATGGCCAACTTCTTATACCACACGTAAGACTTATGAAGAGCAGTGTAAGGTTCCAACCTCAGATCTACTCTATCAACACCACCCAGGTGCTTGTTGTAGTCCAAAATGCACGCAGGTTTGTGCACTTCGACAACCTGACCCCAAACAGTCACAGGGGAATTACTCTCATCATGGATGGTAGTTAGCATGTACACATCCCTCCTGTCTGATAATTTCAGAGCTAGCAGCTCATTATTCAGCAAGGCACTGCACTGTCCCCTCTCAAGTTTTTTAAAGACAAGCTCCCTTGGATAGCCTTTCCGGTTAGAACGGATTGTGCCACAAGCAACAGTGTCCACTCTAAACAACTCCTTGAACAACTGCACTCCAGTGTAGAAATTATCTATGTACAAATGGTGACCTTTGTTAAACAGTCATCTACCAAGTTCCCACACATTTTTCTCGTTAACTCCAAAAGTGGGTGGACAACCAAGGGGGTCAATAGTGGAATCCCTATCAGTGTACACCCGGAAATTTTACATGTATCTTGTACTACATTCTGACAGCATATAAAATTTAATTCCATACCGTGCCCTCGTGCTAGGAATCTACTGCTTGAAAACCAAACGCCCCTTGAACAGGACCAAAGACTCGTCCACACTTATCTCTTTGCCTGGAACATACATCTCTGAAAACCGATCTACAAAATGATCAAGGACAGGCCTAATCTTAAAAAGACAGTCACAGTCAGGGTGATCTTGTGGGAAGGCTTCAGCATTGTATACAAAATGGAGCATCCGAAGAAGAAACAAATAGTGATTACGAGTCATAGTTGCAGGAAATATAGGCGTTGCCATCAAGGGACTAGTAGACCAATAAGAAGCCAGTGACGGCTTCCTTATCAACGCCATCAAAAAAGTAAAACCTAACTTTTTCACCTCTTCCAGATTTGTGGGAACCCATTGGGTAGCTCTAAACTGAGGCCTAAGTCTAGCAGCATTGTCCCTCAAATATTACTCCACATACAAATTAGTCTGCTCAACAATCTCTTCCAAAAATACATTATCCATAAACAACTGAAAGAAATTGAGAGGCAAAAAGTTTTCCATATTAACTCTATACCCTGGGAGACCATTAAATGCAGGTAACTGTGGCTGCCCCATGTTTGGGGCAATCCGGGTATCACGTCTTCTAATGGGAAACCCTTCAGCCCCAGGCTGCTGCACTCTTGGCACATCAATGTCCTCCTCTAAAACAGGCCCTTCATCTGCACTGAGAGTGGCTTACTCATCAGAAGAATCCTCTCGGACAGAAAACTCACTGCCCGAATCTCTCTCTTCCTCCTCTGCCTCAGATGCAGAGTCAGGGGGTAATTTTGACCTTGGCGGACGGCGGAGGCCGTCCGCCAAGGTACCGCCGCTGAATGACCGCACCGGCGGCCATTCAGACATTTCTTCTGGGCCGGCGGGCGCTCTCCAAAAGAGCGCCCGCCGGCCCAGAGGAAATGCCCCTGCAACGAGGACGCCGGCTCAGAATTGAGCCGGCGTAGTTGCAGGGGTGCGACGGGTGCAGTTGCACCCGTCGCGTATTTCAGTGTCTGCTTAGCAGACACTGAAATACTTTGCGGGGCCCTCTTACGGGGGCCCCTGCAGTGCCCATGCCATGGGCACTGCAGGGGCCCCCAGGGGCCCCGCGGCACCCCCTACCGCCATCCTGTTCCTGGCGGGAGACCCGCCAGGAACAGGATGGCGGTAGGGGGTGTCAGAATCCCCATGGCTGCGGAGCGCGCTCCGCAGCCATGGAGGATTCACAAGGGCAGTGGTAAACCAGCGGGAGACCGCCGGTTTACCCTTTCTGGCCGCAGCTGAACCGCCGCGGTCAGAATGCCCTCGGGAGCACCGCCAGCCTGTTGGCGGTGCTCCCGTGGTCGGTGACCCTGGCGGTCACCGGCCGCCAGGGTCAGAATGACCCCCTCAGTCTCATAATCATGGTCAGAAGATGACTCAAAAAGCATGCCAACAACCTGCTGAGCGTCACTCAGTGGCTAGCAATGATCCTTTCTAACAACAAATGGATTGCCAACAACAACCAGCACTGTCTAAAATAAGTAATAACCAAAGTGTAGCTTTATCACAAAGTGGTATGTACTAAAAAAAACTATACCATTCACTTGCCTGAAAAAGCTAGACTCACCAGCAACTACTCTGCACCGACACAGCAATCACCAATGATATCCCACTAAAAAGAAAAAAGCAAAAAGCAAATTAGACATAAGACAACACAAATATCATTGTGCACAAGTCTAAGGACAATTTCACATATAATCCTACATTTAGTACACCACCTACAAACATGTCATTCATTTTTGTCAACAATACTCCTCTGGAGTAAATTGCTTTTACTTATCTAAAACATGCAACTATGCAAACCGCAGGACAACTTCTGCCAAAACCACAACGATCCACAGCAAAGGAAGCAAAAGCTTTGAACTAGAACAAAAAGAAAAAATAAACTGTTATAATCACAAATACAAATACTTTGTCAGTTGACAAACACCCCGCAACCATGAACTTACAAATTTTCCCTGGTGACTAAGTGGCTTCTGACCCCCTTGTGGGCCTTAAAAAATAGGCCGATCTGCCCACAAGGGGGGCAGAAATGGCCAACAGCTCTGTGCCCCCTTAGGGGGTGACCCTTGCCAAAGAGGGTGAAAGGGGGTGCCCCAGCACAAAAAAACAAAGGGGAACACAAAAAAATCCCTGATGTCTTGGTGGCTTCTGCCCCCCTTGGGGGAAGATGGGCTTAAAAAAAATAGCCTGATCTGCCCCCAAGGGGGACAAAAATGGCCATCAGTAATGTGCCCCCTTTGGGGGGTGACCCTTGCCAAAGAGGCTGCCCCCACACAAAACATACGCACACAAGATCCCTGGTGCCTGAGTGGATTCTTCCCCCCTTGGGGCAGCTGGGCAAAAAAAAAGGCTGATCTGCACCCCTTGGGACAGAAATGGGCAACAGCTCTGTGCCCCCTTTAGGGGCGACCCTTGCCAAAGGGGGCATAAGGGGGCGCTCCCAGCACAAAAAAACAAAGGGGGACAAAAACAATCCCTGACTTTTTGGTGGCTTCTGCCCCCCTTGGGGACAGGTAGCCCTAAAAAAAATAGGCCGATCTGCCCCCAAGGGGTGGCCCCAAAACACAAAACACACACAACACACAATCCCTGGGGCCTAGTGGGCTTCGACTCCCCCAGGGGCAAGATCGGCCCAAAACATGGCCGATCTAGCCCCAAGGGGGCTGAAACATATAAAAAAATATTCCCCCCGGTGCAGCGACCCTTACCTAAGGGGTTGCTGCCTGAAAGCATAATAAAAAACATAATCCCCGGTTCCTAGTGGGGTTCGACCACCCCGGAGGCAGATAGGCCGAAACAACAGCCGATCTGCAACCAGTGGGGGCTGAAACACGGATTTTTTATTGCCCCCAGGAGAGCGACCCTTGCCCAAGGTATTGCTCCCCAAAATAAATAAACTTGAAATCCCTGGTGCCTAGTGGTGGATTCCTGCTCCATGATCGTTGGCCTCACCCGCGATCGTGGAGCAGGAATTCATTGAAAACAGGCACAGGGGAAAGGAAAAACTCTTTCCTTTCTCCCGTTGTCTGTTTTCCCCCCAAAACCTCCCGAAAGAGAAGGACTCACCTGTAGACATTCTCTCTTCTTGACGCGCTGGAAGCAAATGGCTTCCAGTGCGTCCTTGGCAGCATTTGATGACGTTGGTGCGCTGTGAGCGACTGGGGGGTTTGGGCTGGGTGCAGGACGAGCTGGTCTCATCCCAGGCACACAGGAACCGTGTGCCAGGACGAGACCAGCTCGCCCGCAGCACCCAGCGGGTTAAAAAGCAACAAGTGTCTTTTGCAAGAACAAAGTACCTGGTATGCGTCAAAATTACATGCACGGAGACCGCAGAGGAGGGAATGCAAGGAATGTGAAGGGTGTGCATTGGATTTCCGGGTGCATACAGATGCTGCGTCAATTATTTTCCACTCGGCAAGGACTTTGCATCGAATTCTGGTGTGCAGGCTTGAATCTTCTTTGCGATGCGGGGTCTTTTGATGCCCAGGGACGATGCATGGAAATTCTGGGCATGCAGGTTGAAGTCACAGATGCTGCGTTGATCCGGTGGGTGATGCGTCAGAGTTTCTGTCGCACTGGAGGCGCTGCATCGATTCCTCCCGTAGGACTTCGGGCTGCGTTTTCCGGCTCGGCGATGCATTGATCCAGTGGGCTGTGCATTACAGTTCCAGTCGCAACGCTGGTACTGCGTCAATCTCCACTCGGGAAGCCGGGCTGCATCGTTCTGGTTCAGCGATGTGGTGATTCTTTCACCGCTATGCAGGCTCTGCATCAATTCTGACAGGCTGTGCGTCGATTTTCACCACACAAGGAGTTCCTTTGCAGAGGTGAGGTCTTTTTGCCCCTGAAACGCCAGGAAACAGGAGGAAAGCTCAATCCAAGCCCTTTAAAAGCACTTCTCAGCAGAGCCAGAGGTCAGCAAATCAGCAGTCCTTCACAGCAAAGCAGTCCAGGTGAGTCCTTTGGGCAGCCAGACAGCGCCTCTTGGCAGGTTGCAGAATCTGGTTCAGAGTATCTGTCCTAGGAAGTGTCTGAGTTGGTAGGGTCAGGGACCCAGTTTATTTACCCAAAAGTGCCTTTGAAGTGAAGGAGACTTCAAAGAGTGGTTTTGAAGTGCACCAGGTCCCATCTCAGTACAACCCTGTCTGCCAGGGTCCCAGTAGAGGGTTTGGCAGTCCATTGTATGGGGGCAGACCAGTGTCCTTTGAAACGTAAGTGTCATGCCCTCCACCCTTCCAGCCCAGGAAGACCCATTCAGTATGCAGATGTGTGCAGGTGTGACTGAGCATTCTGTATTTGTGGTTGTCTGGGTGAAATGCATAAGGTAGCTGTCAACCAGCCCAGACATGGATTGGAGACAGGCTGTAAGGAACAGAAGGATTTCAGTAAAGAGAAATGCTCACTTTCAAAAAGTAGCATTTCTAAAATAGTAATAGAAAATCCAACCTCACCAATAAGCAGGATTTTGTATTACCATTCTGGCCATACTAAATATGACCTGTTTACTCCTTTCTGATCAGAATCTACCACTCAAACAGTATATCAGGGTAGCCCTAGTGTTAGCCTATGAAAGGAGCAGGCCTCACTGCAGTGGAAAATGAATTTAGGAGTTTTCCACTTCCAGGACATATAAAACACACTGACATATGTCCTGCCTTTTACCTACACAGCACCCTGTCCTCTGGATTACCTAGGGTCTATCTTAGAGGTGACACATGTAGAAAAAGGGGAGTTTAAGGCTTGGCAAGTACTTTTAAATTCCAAGCCGAAGTGGCAGTAAAACAGCACTCGCAGGCCTTGCAATGGCAGGCCTGAGACATGGTTAAGGGGTTACTTATGTGGGTGGCAAAACCAGTGCTGCAGGCCCAGTAGTCGCATTCAATTTACAGGCCCTGGGCACATGTAGTGCATTTTACTAAGGACAAGTTAATTAAATATGCCAGTTGGGTATGAGCCAATCTTATCATGTTTTAGGGAGAGAGCATATGCACTTTAGCACTCAGTAGCAGTAGTAAAGTGCACAGAGTGCTAAAGCAGGCAAATATGAGGCCAGAAAAAGAGAAAGAGGAATGCAAAAAGTTTGGGGTTGACCGTGCAGAGAGGCCATTTCCAACTGTGTCCTTTTTTCCTCACTTAAGATGTACTACACAAATACAGTACAAAAACAAGGAAGTCTATTTTTACCCATTCTCCTCTTCATTCACAAATTTAAGTGGGAAGGAGCCTCACCAATATGTTCTGCCTGTGTATACATTCTACAATCCCAGAGATAAGCTAATCACAATATTGAACCGTGGCAAAATACTCAGCTAGCAGAATTGTGAATAGAAACACTGGTTTGTCAAAAAATCTGACAATGTAAAGATATTTAGTCATCCATTCACATATCAACCAGAAATCCTTAAGGGACCATAAAGCAAGCTAATTGTGACTTCTCTAAGGAAGAAAAAGAATAAAGTAAACCCTTTAACATACTGTTCCTTGTACACTGTGTGTTGGTGCGAGCACACTTTGAGTCTTGTGAAAAGTAATGACTTGACGATAAAACATAGTATAAGGAACAGTCGCAGGACATCATTCCCTTAGTCTGCTGTTTGTGCCACAAATATAATATATTATATCATAGAGAGTGACTGCGCCTGTGACATGTTCCCCATATAGGTCCTTAAACAATGTGTAATAGTCAAGAAGCAAAATCACAAAGGAGGTCATTACATATTGGCGGTAAAAGCCGCTTACTGCCATGCAGAAGACCGCCAACACACCGCCACGGCCGCGGAATTCCGCCACGGTCATTATGACCCACAGCTCAGAATCCACCAAAATCCAGACACCCACACAAGTCTGCCACACCAAAGGTCAGCGATAAACTGGCGATAACAAAACCGACACCGTCACGCCAACAGGAATATGCCCACACTATCACGACCCACGAATCCACGTGGCGGTCTTTCAACCGCGGTATTCCATTGGCGGTACACACCGCCACGCTCAAAATACACACACATTTACAAAACACAACCACTTTGGACATTTTGAAATATACACACACCTGATACGCATACACACACCACTCCCACACACCCAATACAATATAAAACACACACTCACATCACCCACAAACCCTTGCGTCAACAATTGCGACTCAGGGCCAGAGAGAAACACCACCATCTACAAACTAGCATCCACAGGCACTCCACACCATCACTCACACAACATCCACGCACATCACACAACACACCTCTAAATATCACCCCACACATCACAAGACACACCACCCCACACATCACCCACACCACCCCATGGCACCTCCAAAACATCCCAGGTTCTCTGAGGAGGAGCTCAGGGTCACGGTGGAGGAAATCATGCGGGTAGAACCACAGCTAATCGGATCACAGGTGCAGCACACCACCATAGCTAGGAAGGTGGAGCTATGGTGAAGAATCGTGGACAGCGTCAACGCAGTGGGACAACACCCAAGAACTAAGGATGACATCAGGAAAAGGTGGAACGACCTACGGGGGAAGGTGGGTTCCGTGGTCTCAAGATGCCACATCGCGGTTCAGAGGACTGGCGGCGGACCCCCACCTCCTCCCCCACAACTAACAACATGGGAGGAGCAGGTCTTGGCTATACTGCATCCTGAGGGCCTCGCAGGAGTAGCTGGAGGAATGGACTCTGGTAAGTCAAATCTTAACTATTACATCCCCCACCCACCTGCATGCTATCACATACACCCACCCTCGCCCTCACCCCCATCACACCAACTCCTCACGTATGTCCCAATATCACAAACCACACATCCCAAACTCAAGCCCTGCATGTAACACCAAAGCATGGATGCCCATCACCAATGCATGGACACTACACATACCCATACACCCCCCTAAACCATTATCACACAAGGTCCTACACAGGAATGCAAGCACTGGGGTACACAGTCACCCACCCATTACACACCATGGCACACACAGATGCAATAATCATGCGTTTACACCCCTGCAGGACCCCTACCCAATGTCACCAGACAGGAGGGTCCAGATATGTCCACTCCTTCCACAGAAGAGGCCCACAGTGATGACAGCAGCTCTGTCCAACTGGATCTAAATGACCAGCCCGGCCCATCTGGGACCTCGGGACAGTTGGTTCCCCTCACACTGGCACAGGCCACTACAGAGCTTGCCTCCTCTGGAAACACCAGCGCAGCACCCACCCAGCGGGCCCATACCTCTGTCCCCAGGACACGTCAATCAGCAGTGTGTCCACCACTACAGGGAACCCAGGCTAACCCACCACCCCAACAACACCAGGGACCTGGGGGCAGTGGTAGTGGGCACACGGTTCAGGGGACAGAGGCCCAGGAACACAGAGGAACTGGGAGGGCTGCTGTGCGACAGGGGGAGGACAGGACCAGGGAACCCACTCTCCACAAGGCCCTCTCCAACATCATGGGAGCCTACCACCATTTCCAGGAGATAATGGCAACAGTACTGGCCAAGTTTCAAGAGACCCAGCGGCTGCAGGAGGAACAGTGTTTGGGCTTCAGGGAGGAACTCAAATCCATCAATTCCACCCTGGGCACCATTGTAGGGGTGCTGAAGAAACTTGTCAACACCAGGAGGGACACTGTGGCACAACAAGGGGCCCCTGACACTAGCCTGGACGATGAACTGCTCACCACCTCCGCCGGTGCTAGTGGACAGGAGGCACCGCCACAGGACCACCACACCAGCACCCCATCCCCTGCAGATGGAGAACCAACCCGCAAACGGTCCCTGAGATCCAGGACAAAGACAGAGAACAATGCCAAGACCCCCGCCAAGAAATGAGATCACCCTGATTGTCATCCTTCTGTCCCACATTGTCACCCTGTCCATACTTAAACTGACCCAAATCCACTTCCTATGCCCCTTTGGACAATGCACCTGTGAGACTAATAGACTGGACTCTGCCATGGACATTCCTCCACCATCACCCCTGACCATTTTACAACCCCCTCCACTATTGAGCACTTAAATAAACACCCTTAAATCAAAAAACAATCTGGAGTCAGTCTGTGCTTTCGAAAATGTGTATTTGCAATAACAGTGGCAAAATGCTATATCAAATGTAATGTCAACATACCTATGTCACACAGCTCTAGTCCGTGCGGAGACAAAGCAGATGTCACACAGTGGGACCCACATCTGTGAAATCGTAAGGGAAAGTGACAACTCAGTGACCATACACTGCGTGAAAATGACAGACAAATGTCTTCTGCTTCCTTGTCTTCACTGTCCACAGGCTCCACAGCTGCCACAACACCTCCATCTGGACCATCCTCCTGCAGAAAAGGCACCTGTTGTCGCAAAGCCAAGTTGTGAAGCATACAGCAGGCCACGATGATCTGGCACACCTTCTTTGGTGAGTAGAATAGGGAACCACCTGTCATATGGAGGCACTAGAACCTGGCCTTCAGGAAGCTGAAGGTCCTCTCTATAACCCTCCTAGTTTGCCCATGTGCCTCATTGTAGCGTTCCTCTGCCCTTGTCCTGGGATTCCTCACTGGGGTCAGTAGCCATGACAGGTTGGGGTAACCAGAGTCACCTGCAAATGGCGAGGGACAACTGTTAGACACACACTAACTCATAAGGACATCCCCAGACCCAGACAACTATTCACACTGTACTGGGTCCATGTCCTCACCTAATATCCACACACGGTGCCTCTGGAGTTGCCCCATCACATAAGGGATGCTGCTTTTTCTCAAAATGTAAGCGTCATGCACTGAGCCAGGGAATTTTGCATTCACATGGGAGATGTACTGTTCTGCCAAACACACCATCTGCACATTCATCGAATGGTAACTCTTCCGGTTTCTGTGCACCTGTTCACTCCTGCGGGGGGACCAAGGCCACATGTGTCCCATCAATGGCACCTATGATGTTGGGGATATGTCCCAGGGCATAGAAATCACCTTTCACTGTAGGCAAATCCTCCACCTGAGGAAAAACGATGTAGCTCCACATGTGTTTCAGCAGGGCAGACAACACTCTGGACAACACGTTGGAAAACATAGGCTGGGACATCCCTGATGCAATGGCCACTGTAGTTTGAAATGACCCACTTGCTAGGAAATGGAGTACTGACAGCACCTGCACTTGAGGGGGGATTCCTGTGGGATTGCGGATAGCTGACATCAGGTCTGGCTCCAACTGGGCACACAGTTACTGGATTGTGGCACGATCAAGTCTGTAGGTGATGATCACATGTCGCTCCTCCATTTTCGACAGGTCCACCAGCAGTCTGTACACTGGAGGATGCCGCCATCTCCTCACATGCCCCAGCGGACGGTGCTTATGGAGGAGAACAGCGAGCAGAGAGTCAACCAACTCTGAGGTACGTAATCAGAGCTTACTCTGAAATATTAGCAAATCGACATATGCCTGTATGAGTGTTTAGACAAGGCCTAGATATGTGTGACGCAGTCCAAAATAATGGCATGTGGGCCCATGAAATGGCGGCTGCCTGACCTGTAAAGTGGGACAATAGGATATGAGGTAACTGCGCTGGCGTTGTACACCGTTGCGGTAGACGGTCGAAGACCACGGCGCAATCCTACATTGGTTAACTTTGGACCCTATGGGTCCCAGGAGCCAATGACGATGTACGCTGGCGGTGACGGTACGTACCGCCGCAGACGTGACCGCCATTTTCTCTCTGTTCAATCACTTGATACCTGATCTTTGACAGGAGAGGACCTACACTGCAAGTGCTGCTGTGACCTCAGTCTGGAAGAGAAAATGGCTCGTGTGTCTGGGGAAAGGGCCCCTGCCTTCAGCACGGAGGAGTTGGAGAAACTTGTGGATGGGGTCCTCCCCCAGTACACGCCACTCTACAGTCCTCCAAACAAACAGGTAAGTACACTGTGAGCATGCTGTATGGGCAATGCCTGTGTGGAGTGGTGTGGATGAAAGATAGGCGGGGTGAGAATGAGGCATGCATGAAACGACGGTGAGTGCATGTGCATCATGGCAAGGGTAGGGATGCGGGCCAATTACTGTGACGGTGCGGACGGTAATAACTTCTCTTTTCCCCCTGTACTATTCAAGTAGGTCAGCTCCCACCAGAAAAAGGACATTTGGCGTGCCATCGCCAAGGAAATCTGGACCCTGGGGGTCTACCACAGGCGGAGCACCCACTGCCGGAAAAGATGGGAGGACATTCGCCGCTGGAGCAAGAAGACGACGGAGGCCCAGCTGGGGATAGCCTCCCAACGTGGGAGAGGTGCCCATCGCACCATGACCCCCCTGATGTTCAGGATCCTAGTGGTAGTGTATCCGGAGTTGGATGGGCGCTTGAGGGCATCACAGCAGCCACAAGGGGATGAGTACACTCTCATTCTGCTGATTCAGCGTGCATTGTAGGTGTCTGGGTGGGGGAGGTGGGCTGTGGGTTCCCCTAGGCCAGGGCGAGTTTAGTAGGCAAGGACCCTTCTTAAGGCAGGCCCTGTGGCAACCCACCCCACCTGTGTACAGTTCCAACTACACCTAGTCAGGCTCCTGTGACATCCATGTGTGCAGCAATCAGGCATAGCCTTGTAACCCATGTCCCTGGGATTGAATAGGGAACTCCAAGTGCGTGGCGTAGTACATGGGGCTTCTGTGTCGGTAGTGTCCGCCAACGGTAGCGGTATTGCATGCACTCAACATGTCTTTCTTCTGTCTCCCCCCCCCCCCTTTTTCTGGTCTCCCTGTTCTTGTGTGCATTAGCATCATCAGGCGGAGGAGCAGTGGCACCGGAGCAGGAGGGAGCTGCATCCCACATGGCCCTGGAGGGCGACACTACGGAGTCTGAATTTACCAGTGGGACGGAGGGCGAGGGGAGCTCCACGGCGGGGACATGAGCTGACACCAGCGATACGGACTCCTCCTCTGATGGGAGCTCCCTTGCGGTGGTGGGCCCTTCTGTGCCCCCCGCATCTACAGGTACAGCCGCCACCCCTCCTACTAGCACCGCCCTCCCAGCAGCCCCTCAGCGTGTGTCTCGTGCCCGCTCACCCAGGAGGGTGGGCATCTTCTTTGCCCCAGGCACCTCAGCCCCTGCCCCTGTCAGTGAGGAGGCCATTGACATCCTCAGCTCCCTCACTGTTGGGCAGTCTACCATTTTTGAATGCCATCCAGGGTGTAGAGAGGCAGTTGCAACAAACCAATGCATACCTGGAGGGCATTCACTCTGGTCAGGCAGCCCATCAGCGAGCTTTTCAGACTCTGGCCTCAGCACTGATGGCAGCCATTGTCCCTGTGTCCAGCCTCCCCCCTCCAACTTTCTCCACCCAGACCCAAACCCCAGTACCTCAGCCTATCCCAAGCACACCATCAGACCAGCATGCACACACCTTAACACACAAGGGAATCTTTGGCAAACATAAGCACCACACATCCCACAAGTACTCACGCAAGCATCACACACATGCAGACACACCAACATCCACTGCCTCCACTGTTTCCCCCTCCTCGTCATCTCCCTCCTCCCTCCCTGTCTCATCTCCACTCACACCTGCATGCACTACATCCTCAGGCACCACGTCCATCACCAGCACACCCACCAGCACACCCCGCTCACGTGCAGTCACCACCCCCACTACCCTTCACACGTCCCCTGTGTCCTCTCTCAGTGTGTCTGTGATGCCACCGCCCAAGGTACACAAACGCAGTCACACACCCACCCAACAGTCATCCACCTCACGACAGCCTCCAGCCCATGCACCTTCACCCAAAGTCACCAAACGTACACCTCATACAACCACTACCTCTTCCTCCACTCCCAAACCCTCTCCAGCTACCCGTCCCAGTGTTCCTAAGAAACTTTTCCTGTCCAACCTTGACCTCTTTCCCTCACCTCCCCCACCCCTTCAGTCTCCTAGGGCCCATCTCTCCAGGTCCCAACCCAGCACCTCAGCCACAACATCTGCGGGACCGGTGGTGCCAGTAGTAACCGGATACCCTGTAGTAACACTGGCTGCCCTGCTGCGCCAGGCAGCAGGGCAGCCAGTGTGGCAAGGAGCCAGAGCACGGACAGTCCCCCACCTGAAAAGCATAAAAAGTTGCCCAGTGCCCGGCAGGAGAGGGGAAATAAATCAGCCACCAAAGCCGCTCCGAGGGGTACAGTTGGGGGTGTGGAGACAGTTGCGCCACCATCCAAGGTGAGGAAGGGGCACAGTAAGACTGGCAAGTCTGGGAAGATTTGCACGGTGGACAAGACCGCCACCAGCCTGGCTGCCCAGGACACCGACGCCACCAGCCCCGCTGCCCAGGACACCGCCGCCAGCAGCCCGCTGCCCAGGACACCGCCGAGCACCACTGCCCAGGACACCTCCGCCAGCAGCACCGCAGGCCAGGGAGCGCCAATGATTCCGACGCTACTGAGGCCGCCACGGGGAGGAAGAAGCACTCTGGGCACAAAGCCCCCTCCAGAACCAGTGGAGAACAGCATCCACTACTCCAGTCCTTGGCAGAATGAAGCACTCTGGGCACAAAGACCCCTCCAGAACCAGTGGAGTATCACATCCACTCACACAGTCCTTGGCAGGATGAAGCACTCTGGGCACAAAGCCCCCTCCAGAACCAGTGGAGTATCACATCCACTCACACAGTCCTTGGCATGATGAAGCACTCTGGGCACAAAGCCCCCTCGAGAAACCAGTGGAGAATGTTATCCACTTGAGAGACTGTGGCTTTGCACTCCCCAGGATTGAACAGTGGGCAAACCACCCACTGTAGAGACTTGAGAGACTGTGGCTTTGCACTCCCCAGGATTGACAAGTGGGCAAACCACCCACCCCCCTCGAAGTCCACACCCTCTTGGACGACTCCCTCGACTCCGCCAAACTCCTACACTTTCAAATCCACACAGACCCCAACACCACCTTCAGAGGAAGGCTCGTCTACAGACCTCCTGGACCCAGGGCACTATTCAGCAATGCCATCGCCGACTTTGCCAGCACTCACGCACTAGCCTCCACGGACTACATCCTCCGCGGGGACATGAACTTCAACCTCGAAAACAATAACGAGATCAATTCCACCACCCCGATTGACAACCTCACCAACCTCGTTCTCAGACAGCTCGTCAACGCACCCACTCACACCGCCAGCCACACCCTAGACCTCATCTTCTACACAAGCAACCACATCTCCTTCAATCACACAACCTAACTCTACTGGACCGATCACCACTGCATCCACTTCACCTTCAAGAAACAAACCGAACACCACCACTCCGAGCAACCACCCCGTCGTCGCTGGAACAAAGTCACCGAAGACCAGTTGACCACCGCCCTAGCCCAAAAAAACGCCCACCAACCCCACCCACCCTGACATCGCCGCCCTCAACCTCAAGTGGATCGAAGACTGCGCCAACGCCTCGCACCACTCAAGAAACCCTCCAACAGCCAAACCAACAGAAAAACCACCTGGTTCACCAACGACCTCCAAGCCTCCAAACGCAACTGCCGTAAACTCAAGAAGAAATTGCTCCACGAACGCACACCTGACAATTATACTGCTCTTAAGGACGCCACACGCAGGCATCACCAACTCCTCAGGCTAGCTAAAAGATCCTCCTTCAAAACCCACCTGGAAAACAACGCACATGACTGCAAAGAACTCTTCAACATCGTAAAGGAGCTCTCCAACCCCAGCGCCACCGTCAACGACATCCCCCCTCCCAAGAAATGTGCGACGCCCTAGTCACCGCTTTCCACAGAAAGATCACTGACATCTATGACAGCTTCAACACCCCTACTACCCCAAACTCGCCAGCCTCCCCCTCCACGAACCCCACCCGCACCAACCACCTGACCTCCTGGACCAGCACCAACAACGACGATACTCACAAGACCATGTATTCCATCCACTCCGGAGCACCGTCTGACCCGTGCCCACACCACATATACAACAAAGTAGACACAACCATCGCACCACACCTACGAAAGGTCATCAACCTCTCTTTCGAAACAGCAAAATTCCCGGAGACCTGGAAACACGCCAAAATCAACGCCCTACTCAAAAAACCAAAGGCGGACCCCAAAGACCTGAAGAACTTCCGGCCCATCTCCCTGCTCCCATTCCCGGCAAAAGTCATTGAGAAAATCGTCAACACACAACTCACCCGATACCTCGAAGACAACAACATCCTCGACCCCTCCCAGTCTGGATTCAGACGAAACCACAGCACCAAGACCGCTCTCCTCGCCGCCACAGACAACATCAGAAGCCAGCTCAACAATGGAGAAACATCAGCCCTCATCCTCCTAGACCTGTCAGCCACCTTCGACACAGTCTGCCACCACACTCTGAAATTCCGCCTCCACGAAGCAGGGATCCAAGAGAAAGCCCTCTACTGGACCACATCCTTCTTCTCAGGAAGAACCCAGAGAGTCTGATTCCCCCCTTTCCAATCCAAAGCCACCGACATCATCTGCGGCGTACCCCAAGGCTCTTCCCTCAGCCCAATACTGTTCAACATCTACATGGCCCCCCTCACACAAGTGGCCCGCCAACACAACCTCAACATCATCTCCTACGCCGACAACACCCAACTCATCCTATCCCTCACCAAGGACCCTCACACTGCCAAAACCAACCTCCACGAAGGCATGAAGGCCGTCACCGACTGGATGAGAAGCAGCCAGCTGAAAGTGAACTCAGACAAAACGGAGGTCCTCATCCTTGGGCCCACCCCCTCCGCCTGGGACTCGTGGTGGTCAGCCTCGCTGGGTACCCCTCCAACACCAACTGACCACGCACGCAACCTTGGCTTCATCCTCGACTCATCCCTCTCCATGTCAAAACAGGTCAACGCCATCTCCTCCTCCTGCTACAACACCCTCTGCATGCTTCGCAGAATCTACAAATGGATCCCAACCAAAACAAGAGGGACAGTAACTCAGGCCCTCGTCAGCAGCAGGCTCGACTACGGCAATGTACTCTACTCAGGCATCCCGACCACAAACCTACAACGCCTCCAACGCATCCAAAACACCTCCGCTCGACTCATCCTCAACATCCCCCGCCGCAGCCACATCACCCCCCACCTGAGAGACCTGCACTGGCTCCCCGTCGACAAAAGGATCATCTTCAAGCTCCTCATCCACGCACACAAAACACTCCACAAAACCAGACCAGCCTACCTTAACAACAGACTCAGCTTCTACACCCCCACCAGGCAACTCAGCTCTTTCATCCTCGCCATCGCCTCCATCCCCCGCATCCGAAGCAACTCCTCCGGCGGCAGATCTTTCTCCTACCTCACCGCCAAGACCTGGAAAACCCTCCCATCTGACCTCAGACAGATCCAGGACCTGCTCACCTTCAGAAGACACCTCAAGACTTGGCTCTTCGACCAGTAGCAGCACACCCCCTCCCCCTTTTCTCTCCCCCAGCACCTTGAAACCCTCAGGGGTATCTAGTGCGCTTTATAAATAGTCTGATTGATTGATTGATTGACTGTAGAGACTTGAGAGACTGTGGCTTTGCACTCCCCAGGATATAGCAGTGGGCAAACCACCCACTTAGAGATTTGAGAGACTGTGGCTTTGCCCTCCCCAGGATATAGCAGTGGGCAAACCAACCACTGTAGAGACTTGAGAGACTGTGGCTTTGCACTCCCCAGGATTGAACAGTCGGCATGGAGCCCCCTCGTGGATCTGGTGTCGTGCACTCATTCGGCTGAGGTGCCCCCCCATTCCCTTCCCCCTGAGATGCCTGTTTAATTTCTATCTGATGCCCCAGCAGTGTTCTCTCCATCTTGTTCGGGTATTGAGTGTGGGCCTTGCCCATGCCTTTTGGGCCCAGTGGTCCACGGACTATGATAGTGGAATAACTTGGTGTATTTATTTGTTTATAGTGTGAATATCTTAATATATGTATATATTTTTGATTACTGTCTTCGTATATATTACAATCATTCGACTCATTTCCTTTTGTCCTTGCATTCTTCCCGGGGGGTTAGGGGGTGTAACTGTGATTTATCATGATGTATTAGTGTGTGTGTTGTCATGGGTGAGTATGGGGGTGGCAGTGTTGCGTGTGTGTCACTGTTTTTTCCCTCCCCCCTCCCCTATGTCGTAGGTGCAGTACTCACCGTGGTCTTCGCCGCCGGCGTTCGTGCTCCTGGTAGAGGAGCAGGAAGATAAGGGGTGGAAGAATTTGAAGTTCCGATTCCATGGCGTCCTGGTTTCTCGTGGGATGTGTAGAGGTGAGCGTTTTCCCTTCCAAGTCCTGTTTCCGCCGTGTTTTTGTTCACGGTGTATCCGCCTCGGAAAAGGTGGCAGATTGGTGGCTTCTAATAATGTGGGCGGTACATTGTCTTCCGCCTGTCTGTTGGCGGTTACCGCCGCGGTGTTTGTTTGTACCACCTTGGCGGTCGGAGTGTTAAAGTGGCTGTCTATGTTGGCGGTTTCCGCCATGGTCGTAATTCCATTTTTTTTCCGCCGGCCTGTTGGTGCTTTTACTGCCGCATTAACACTGACTGCTAGGGTTTTTATGACCACCAAAGTATGATAACCATGTATTAGCCGTTTGACAAGCTAACCGGAAAAGGATTTATAGTTAGTTGACGACAACAAATAAACCTACACTATAGCTAATAGAGAGGGGTTCCACTGGCATTGCCGCTGAACACAGAAGACATACGAAATAGTCCTAAGCCATATTTTGGAACAAATACTTTTTGGGCCATATGTACCAAAGCATTTTCCCATTGACACTCAATGGGTAAAACCCTTTGATACATCTGGCCCTTTGTTTTTGTGCTTATCAGTAAATATGCAGATAATGTATGTACTGTATGATATTTTGTGGTATTCATTTGTTTGACAAACGTGTCATAATGTTCTCGCACTACAACTAGACAATTTAGATTGTATGTGCTAACTTGGACAAATTGTGAAAAACACAACCCCTGGCTACTTCAAAGTAGAATTTTGCTTTCCATAAGCGTGTGCATCCAGTATTTCCGAAATTGATTACAACAATGAAATTTATATAAAATACACTAATATTTTGATTTGCAGACAATGCAAGTCATTGCCATGTGGCAGAAGTTCAGGCGGCTCTTTCAAATTACTTGGCAGTCTCTGTTGAGCTTTAGCACGGAGCTGCCCACATTTCTAATACCACATTGTAAACTAAATTAGTTGGCATCGTTTGCAGATGTATGAAGGCCAGTTTGAAAGGAGATTGGCAAATCAAATTGCTGTCTCATTCCTTATGAGCATACTGGCAAGAAAGTTGAAATATTAATGCTTTGCTTAGCTTCTATCTTCTTTCATGTCAAAGAGCCTGCATTTATCAACTGGGAAATAACATTTGATATCACTTTTGAAAATACGGAATGGACATAAATTAGCTTTTGAATATTACGATCCCCCACAAATGAACTTGAAATATATGATGCCAACCTTCAAGTTTCTTATTTCATTTACATGTTTTTCCAAATATTGTATTTTGGTTCAGAGGTTGGTCGGAAGGCCAAACACCACGCTAGTTCTAATGTAATTTTGCTGTAGTCTTATTTTCCTGCACAGTAGGTTGCAAAGAGGCCCGGAAGTGAAGGGATTGACTATGGTAATCCCCGTACTTACACTGGCAGGAGAACATGACGTTCTGCATTTTAATTTAGAAGCTCAGTGCACTCTGAAATATACAACCAGCAGCAATTCTGTGCAGCCCGTTGCAGAAGAGGGGTCAAATATTACAATAGACTAATCGATTCCTCAGTCTACTGCTCCCATCATGCAAGACCCAATACAGTTATGCTAAGAAGGTTGCTTTTATTTCTCACACCAGGTTGTCGCTCTTTCTCCCTGCAGAGTACTTTCTGCAGCATCAACTCACGTGGTAAAATAAAACAGTATTAAAACTACTACTTTACTATTGTTTTTGCCATTTGGTACTTCCACCCTGATAGAAAGTAGGAGCAAGATTTACTCTACCAAATATAGGGTCTGATTTAGATTTCAGCGGAGGTGTTACTATGTCTCAATGGTGACGGATATCCTGTCGACTGAAATCTACATACCATTGTTTTCTATGGAATTTAGATTTCGGCGAATGTGATATTCGCCACCCTTGAGATGTAGTAACCACTCACTCGAGATCCAAATCAGGCCCATAGTTTCCCAATGTAACCAATGTGGCCTTTATTGTGAAAAGAAGGCAAGATATAGGGTTAATTGTAGTCATATTGGACTGGTGTGATATGCATTTTCAAGGGGATACTTGGTTCTGTGACTTATAAAAAAGATGGATTTTCATTTAAGTGACTAGTGGAGCCATAATGTCTGTACAGTATTTAATAACAAATAGGTGCCTGGGATAACGAGGAGATACCAAAGAACCTAGGTTTAGAAGTATCTGGTTGACATGTTCCATTATTAGTGGGAGTAATGAGTCCAATGGGGCCTACCAAAGAGCTGGGCATCAGACAATGAAATCCATTGGAGAGCACTTCCACTAACTGTGTGCAAGATCATGCAACACCGCAGTTCTCCATTCTGGCAGGTCCAGATAGAACATCGTGCTGCTGTTTCATTAACTGGTAAAGTTGGGTGCTCAGGGGCTGTTTGTGGAAAGCAAGATTTATAATGCACTGTACTTAATAGTTAATGACAACTTCTAATTAAAGGCTCACATAACTCCCACATACCAGCCTGCTCACTATTTCAGCAATGCCTGTTTTCTTTCCTACAGTTTGTCCCAGAGTACTCTGCTCTGATATCTTTCAAAATGCAGAACCCCGACACAGTGTGCAGAACACTTCATCCAGGACTGCCTTACTGAATTGAAGACTGACCATTGCTGGATTTGGAAATAGGCTATGTCCAACTGTGAGCAGATAGCTAATGGCTGGAGAGGATTCAAATTCAAAAGCCTTCCCACAATATACCCTGTTTACTACAAACACAAAAAACTCCGTGGCCTTAATTTTTTCTTTTGTGATAACATATGTGTCACTATTCACTCCCGTCTCCTCTCCCCGCCATTCCATGATAATTGACTACTCCTCTCAAGTCTTCCTGCCAGGATACCCAGGTCTGTTGTCTCTTTTAAGGAAGTTTTTAGACAGAAGAGCTCGGCAGATATTATTTGAGTACTGTCACTGCTTGCAGACAACAGAGAACAGGACACGGTTAAAAAGAAAAACCTTTGCAATACATGTATCAAACAAAATACCTTTATAATTAAATAGAATTTGAAAATACAAAAAATCTGTTAATTGGCAGTCTGTCTTTCAGTAGTACTTTCCCAGCATGGCATATACAAAAAGTACATTTTAAACATAGGTAGGCCTCTAAGTAGGAAAAGCTTCAGTGCCCATACAGTGAAATATCTCATTTGTAGCTATTCACTGTAGAGACATACTATTAGTATTCTTAATGTTTTTCATGTTCCACATATATACATCCAGCATTCAGACTTGTGGGCTACAAAGTACCCTTACTACGTGGCTAAACATTGTTTTTTTCTAAAAGTCAAATTTCTCGACACATGCTGCTTTAATGTTCTGCGGTGCTTACACACAAGTTGCAGTGGTAGACATGTGGAAGTTGTACAAGGGCACTGCAAGTAAAATGACATTTTGTTTTCTACCAGTATTGCATGTACTGCATCACGTTACTGTGGCCTTACTTAAATAATGATTGGGTATAACTGAACGATCACTACCAAGTGTCAGAACATATGTTCAAAGAAGCTAAATGGCTGTTTACCAAAGTAAACAATGCTAGCAAAGTATAAAACAATAGGTGGGGATCACTTTATGCACCACCATACAGTGAAAGAATGTCATTGTTGATTTTGACACTATAAGATTTTTCACATGTGATTAAAAAGGAATTGTTAGACATGGCTCCTTCTGCAAAGTTGTCTCCAAATGTTTTGCCTTTGCCCCTCCTATTTTTGTGAATTTGATTTTGTTGGCCTCAGGACTTTGTGCACATTAACACTGTTAACCCATGCTAAATTGCTTGTGGTCACTTAGAACATTGTCACAATGTCTTACATCTGATTGGCATATTTATTTTACTTATAAGTGCCAAGTAAAGTGGTATACTATGAACGCATGGTCTACTAGTTGACCTGCAGTTTTAAACTGGCAGTTTAACTTGCCAAAATGAACTCATTGCCAAGCCTTAAAACACCCCTCATATTGCATATAATTCACCCCTAAGTTAGTCCCTTTGTAGCCCATAGTGCAGGGTGCATTGCAATTAAAAGGTTGGGCATGTACCTTCTAAGTTTCACATGTCCTGGTAGTGACAAATCCCCCAAACTTGTTTTTAACTTCTGTGAGGCCTACCTCTCCATTAGGATAACATTGAGTTTCCTTATTACATTTGTATAAGTGCTAACTTGTGATTGAGAACAGGTAGGGATTTCATGAATGGTGTCTGAGAAATTATAATCTAAAATCCTCCTTAATGGTAAAGTCAGATTTTAAGATACAATTTTGAAAATGCCACTTTTAGGAAGTTGGCATTTTCCTGCCGTAGATATTTGGTGCCTGCCACCGGTCACAGGACTGGGTGTAGTTGGCATTTGGACATTGTATATTCCTTCCAGACAGCCACAAAATAGAGGGATCAGATGTGCCTGAATTGGCCATCAGTGACAGGATGGGTGTGCACAGCAGGGCACAGTCCCACTTGCAAATCAATAGGATGTCCATGCCTTTACACAAATAACTTCCTACTAGTCCATTGGAGCCAAGCGACGGGAGGCAGGAAATTCCAAGCACTTCAAACAGAATCTATTAAAACTTCTCCCTACTTCAAAGAAGGCATTTGGTATAAAAATAGAACCCTCAGACCCACTACTCAGTTCACTTTCTGGGCCTGCTGAAGGACTCTAAGATGAATGCTTGACGCTGTGGTGTGCTGTGTAATTCAAAAGACAGCAAACATGGAACTCTCCACCGCACCCTTGTCCAGCGATTCTCTGACGGCAATGCCTCCTCCTAGAACACCGCCTGAAACCTTGCCCTGTTGAACTTTACATTCTCAAACATTTTTCCACAAACTTTCTTATAAGACCAAAGGACGGCAACGACTGGGCTCAATCCATTTTTTGTTTCCGACCCATGCTCCATCACATTTGGCCTGATTTTCGGCTTTGACCCGTTCTCACATGGCTAGATGTCCATGGTTGGTGCTTTGATTTTTTAGGTGCTAGTTTTGTCCTTCACCATTTAAAAATTCATAACACCAGTTTTACTGATTACATTTTTGACATTTTGGTGACAATGAATTAAAATGTACCATATTTTTCTAACTTGGAGTGGCATTTTTCTTCTGTAGTTTGCAATGCCTCCTCCTAGAACACCGCCTGCAGCCTTCCCCTGCTGAACTTTACCTTCTCAAACATTTTTCCACAAACTTTCTTATAAGACCGAAGAACGGCAACGACTGGGCCCAATCCATTTTTTGTTTCCAACCCATGCTCCATCACATTCGGCCTGATTCTCGGCTTTGCCCGGTTCTCAAATGGCTAGATGTCCATGGCTGGTGCCTTGATTTTTTAAGTGCTAGATTTGTAGCTCAACATTTAAAAATTCATAACACCAGTTTTACTGATTACATTTGTGTCCTTTTGGTGACAATGAATTAAAATTGACCATATTTTTCTAACTTGGTGTGGCATTTTTCTTCTGTAGTTTCTTCACTTTATTATGGATTGTGTGCTGTATAAATACTTTCATATGGCGTGCAAGTTAAGCTGGACTGTTTTTTTCCTTAGCTACCAGAGTGTTAAGCACAGGTTAATTTAGTGGCTTTAGTGATTCTCCCTGATCGGACTCGTGGCTGTTGCCTGAGCAGGCTTTCCACCCCACTCAACCAACAGCCCAATTTCTCACAGGGCTGCTTTGTTTCATGCTGATTCAGGGATGTAGAAGGGATACCCAAGCTCTTTAATGTTAGTCTCATCCTATCACCTAACATCCTAAGAGAAGATACATTACCACAAATTATGAATGTAAGGGCACATTCAATAAAAAATAGTTTTTTGCATATGAAAGGCACCATATACGCCTTAACATTTATGAATGCCACTATAACATATAATTTGCAATTGCTGTACAAACATGATCATGCATCATGAGCTGCTTCAGGTTCTCCTCTATTTCACCAAGGTATATTTGTGGTTGCAGTACAGATAATGACAATAGTCACATATTGAGATTTCAGCATTGCTGAAGGGAAGAGTAGCATTTACAAAGAACTCCAGATTTCAATTGTGCATACCTGCTACTATAAAATGTACACAAAAATATTATTATATTGGTCAGTACATTTTCTATGTGTACTGTTACAAGTAACAGTGCCAGCAACAGCAATTACACCAGAAAAAGGTTCAGTGCATTACTGCCTTTACTTTGTTACTTAATTTAAATTAAGTTTTTAGTCTTGGGTGATATAATACACAATACCAAATCTAAAAGCAGCAGGGGTCATATTCTTGGCACCAACACATCAATTTGAAAACAGGGAGAGCTTACTAAACAAATAAACAATATCAGAGTGGGTGGAGGTGAACTAAAATACTGGAATCATTTGTGGTCCAAAGTGAAATCAATTCCCCAATTCACAAAGTTGAAATTCAAAAGATGTGCGTAGGTTTCATATTTCATAACATTTAAAAATCAAAAAATATTTAAGAGCAGTTTCTTGTATGTGTAGCTGTTTTCATGCCAAAAAACAAGCGCTCAACTGTTGAATAAATCAATTGAGCCACGGTTGAAAAACATTTAGTACCATTACAATGCTTCATTCTGAGACATCTGTCTGTTGAAAAATGAGCAAAATGCACAGCAATGTGGTAGGAAATCAGAGTGTTGTTTTATATGGGTGTAGTCAACAATAGTTCTGTTGTTAGTGCAGATGGAGCTTTTACAAGAGTCAAACAATCTAAATCATTAAGATAAACTGCTTTCTGTAAGACATTCTTTGTTACCAATGGTAGTTTTCACAATAACAAGTAAAAAAAATTGTTAAAATGATGAAACTTTAATAAATAATCAACACAATCATATATGAAATTGAAAAAAAGGATTATCGGAAACATGGAAAACAATAACTTACCCATACTGGATTGGTATGCCCCAGTTCAAAGATGCCAGTTGCAGGTGGTATACCACAACTAAGCATCAGGTTCACATACAAATGCTCAATTCAAACTCAACCACTGGAATTCTTCACAGACACCATGAGGTTTCTTTATTGCAGGGACATTCTGCACTATTGATACAAGGAGGAAAGTTTCATAAAGTTTCCAAGTTGAGGAAAATTCTCCAGAAGGGTAAACATTCTAAGTCTTCCTTCTTCCAGTTTTAAATAATCATGATAAATGTTTTTATCATTCTTTCTGGTGATGAAACAATTCCAGAGTTGTGTGCATCCATATGCAAAGTGGGCATACACCTGGTTAAAATCTGAGACTCTCTCCTATCCACCAGCAGTACTCCTGTCCCTCCCATGGCTTTGAACTAGGTGTAAAAGGAAATATCCTCTAAGCCATCATTTGATTTAAGGATCCAATTGTGCTCAGCTTCAGGGATGTCAGGAAGACTCCTGTTGTACACAGAACAGTTGCCAATGAGGCCTATTCAAAATGTGGGACATCTCAGTTTCCAGAGATTTGCTTTATCCTGCCTGGCTATTGTGTTGCTTATCATTTGAAATAACAGATGTCCAAACCAACTACCCAGAAGGTGTGATAGAGGAGTGATCCCAGACAGAAAAGTGTGTTGTGAGACAACATTTGTATAAAGCAATATACCCCTAATAGAGCCAGGCCATAGTATATGGTAGTTAAATAATAATTTACTCTGTCTGATGTGCTTGGTTTTTAAGAGTATGGGTTTATAGCGTGGCCCTTGTGGGAAGAGTTCTAGCATCCTGCATTAGTTTCAGAAGGGTACTTCAAATATATTGTGGTGATCTGATTGCTGCACTTCTACATTGACAGTGGTAATAAGATTTATGGGAGCTACAGTTGTATTTGCTTATATATACCTTTGCTGAGCACCAAACATGTGCAGTGAAGTTGCCATTGTGCTTACATGAATAGTAAATAGTAAATGTGAGAGTCATCTATGGGGGAACATTACGATGTCATGGGTGAGCACTGGAGGAGTGCTTCAAACATGCAAATAGTGTTTGTCACTGTGTTTATGTTTTAAGTGATGTAAGGGATGGTCAGACAGATCAGTTAGCTTGGTGAGTATATTTAACATTTTTGCCAAAACTGGTCTTTTTTTAGAGGACATTAGACTTGAATAATGAAAGGGTGGGAGGAGTCAAATGTCTTCAATTCAGTTTCAAGGAGCTCCATTTGAGCTGTTAAATGGTATGGCTGTGGATATCATGATGGACTATACTGAATAAAACAGAGATGCGTTAATCATCCTCCTTTCAAATGGAGTCATCTGTTTGTTAGCAGTCAAGTCTTTACTGCTTCCCTGAATTGCTGTTGATCCTGAATCACTAATATTGTTCCTTTTAGAAAGTTTCAGAATGTGGCTTATAATAGAGAGAAGAAAGTGCCAAACATTTGTATTTTCTTAAAGTGTGAGATGGTCAGAAAAAGAACAACCTTGAATGGATGGTCTTTTCTGGCTGAATTGTTGCATTGTCAGCTAGATCAAGTAAGATATGTTGCTGTGAATGGTACTACAGAGGACTTTTAATAAGTTGTGTCTGGTCACAGGTTTAAGTATTCTAGATTCTCTGAAATATTTAGAGCCGAAACTTGTGACTACAATGTGTACAACAATGAAAGGGTCTAGGCTCCATGGATCCCAGGGGATGGTTTACTGGACAGATGCAAAAGCGTAAGAATGACTTGATTATGATCAAGACCAAAGTTTGTTGGTTAATCATTTTGGTACATAGAACTACTCCAAGCCATTCTCCTCACCGGTCCTCGTGCTGAAGACAGCTCCATGCCGTCCTCGCACCTGAGTCAAGAAATCCCACTGGTGTGAGCACTAGAGGTATTTAGTTTTATCTAAAATACCCCCAGGAGCTGGAAAAAAGCTTTTCCATCTGCCAAGGCCATTTTATTGTTTTCTCTGAAATGACAATCAACATGTGTGGAGCACTGACACCATTTTAGAGAAAGTTAAATGAGCTGATTGGCTCAATTCACTTTCACTGCTTAGTGCTCAGGGGCACATCTCAGCCCCCAAGCATTAAAGCACATGGTATTATTATCTCCCCTTTCCAATGGTACTTTTTACTGAGGATCGCTGCTTGCGGATCTCCCTGGGAGGTTGATCCCCAAGAAGGGATCCACTCCACTGGACACCAGGGATTATATTTAGTTGCAGGGAGCAGTTCCTTGGAAATGGGTGGCTTCAAATTACTGGGGCATTATTTTTACCATTTACTGCCCCTTGAGGGTAGATCGGATGTATTTTTAGACCGACCTGACCCCAAAAGAGGCAGAAAACTGCTAGACACCAGGGATAGATATTTTAGATGTTGGAGAACGGCCCCTTGGGCAAAGGCTGTTCCCCATTATCGGGAAAGTGTTTTGGCCATTTTCGCCTCTGAGCCATTATTTAGTCCGATAACCACTAGACACATTGGAATAAGTATATGTGTGTGTGAACTGCAGTTTGGCTGACAGTTTGTGTGTACTGTTGCTTGGCTTGTGGTGTGTGTGGACTGGCGCTTGGCTGGAGGTGCATGTGGAGTGGCACTTGGCTGACAGTGTGTGTAGTCTGGTCCTTGCCTGGTGGTGTGTGTAGACTATAATTTCGCTGGTGGTGTGCATGGACTGGCATTTGCCTATTGGTGTGTGTGGCTGACAGTGTCTGTGGACTGGGTTTTGGCTGCCAGTGTGTGTGTATTGTGACTAGCAGCAAGTCTCTACACTAACACACTGTTATTGAAATGCCAGTATACACATTCTACCAACTTCCAGGCAATATGATTGTTGTGTCTGACTAGTTTCTGGCTGGTCATGTGTGTGGGCTGATGGTGTGTTGGTAGCTGGTAGCCAGTATTTGTATTGACTTGTTTGAGGTACGTTTGTAAATTGTCTGATGTTTTTAATGTTTGCGGGTTTGGTGGTGTGATTGGTGTATTAGTCTTGTTAGAGTATGAGGGTGATGGGACCTTGAATGGCACTTTTTGTAAGTGTAAATGTTGTATTGTGTTGGGCCCTCAGCTGGCATTGTGAATGGTTTTCTGTGTCTAACGCATGAAAGGCATGTGAATGGACTGTAAAGTGGCCTTGATGTGGCTTTACAGCTCACAAGCTGAAGATCCGTGGTTCTCTATTCTGATGTTAAAAATATTAATAATGACTTTTGCTGGCTTCATTTCATAAAGTCTTTGGAGAATAACTTTTTTTTTTTTTAATGAACCATTTACTTACCCTAGTGCCAAATCCAAATTATGCCTCAGATGGACTATTAGATGGGTGTGCAATAATGCTTTAGTGTTTTTTTTTTTTTGCTTTTTCACTGTCAGTGCATACTCTCTCTGTAGTGAACACCTTCTCCCCTCACATCTTTTTGGAAACTGATCATTAAGGGCATAACATGTATATGTTATGAAACTCACCGGCTCCTTTTGACTACCTGGTGGACTTGCTGGCAATGCTCACTTGCAGTACCCGCAAAGCCACAAATACCTACAACGAAACAGAAAAGGGACAAAATATTAGAGGAAACACTGACTTATCCCTATAGGAGGAGGGGTGGGGCCACTTTACAGAAAAATGAAGCATAGAGGTCAGATGGCGTGCAACAGACTTCTGGGGTCCATTCCAGAAGGAAACATTCTGACACAAGGAGAGCAGGACCTGAGGAGACAAGCCGAAGGATGAGGAAGACACCTATCACAGCCCCAAAGAGATGCTAGTGTCGTCTGAAGAATGCAGCACGAGTGAAGATCCCCAGAAGACCACCTGCGAAAACTAATGGATGCTGCCAGACAGTATGCAGCAGCCTCCCACAACTCAAGAGAGTTGCAGTCAGTGCAGTGAGTGGACTGGAGTTAGGTCCACACGGGGAAGGAGGCGCTTACTGCAAAATACCACCTGGGTAATGGAAAAAGGGCCCCAAGCCATCATGATACACAGGAGTCTGTTTACCTTACCTATTCCACCACCAGTGTGAGACACTTACAGTTGGTAGATCGCTTCCCATTCCTAGATCGGAGAAGGGATAGGAAGAGGAAGACTTTCCCATAGTGTCAAAGTCTATCAAGGAGAACTCCATTTTGGATTTTCTTGTCCCAATTTGTCCCTGTGTGTATTGTCATTCTTTTGTTTCTTATTTTTGTTCTTGTTCCTCTTCCCTATGATATGTGTAAAGTCTTTGAAACATAAATGGAACAAGGGATATGACAAAAGCACATGTTTTGTGGCACACAGGTGTTTTGGTGAAAGGAACATGACAGTATTAGGGGAGCGCTCTACTTACCACATTGTCCATATTTTTGTGAGGGTGCTGGAGGTGGCAACCATCTCCTAAACACTGAAAGAGAAGAAATAAAATCCCATCACTGCGCCTGTCAAGATGTCAAATATGGTCACTCAACTGTACCCCTTAACACTCCTCCATCTATCATTTTTGTGTTATTCTTACAAAAAAATCATTCTAGTATCAAGTGAGCCAATAAAAAATTCAAAATATGCAAAACCCACAAGACTCCAAAGCCATATTTCCACCCGTACTTCTCGCAGGAGGTGTCAGAAATGGAATGTGGAAACAGAGGCTATGGTGACAAGTATGGCGGAAGGGCAACAACGGTTGGAAATAGTAATGGAACAATTTATATTCACAGCAACTGAGGACGCAAAACATTCCAAAAAGCTGTGACTAGTCAGGCTGAAAAACTTGATAAGGTTGCGCAGTTGCACGATGAGGCTATTGGCTAATGGCAGGCGTGTTGGGCCAGCAACAGTGTCACACTGCCCTCCCTTCAGTGGTGTTACAATAATATTTGAGGGGAAGACCCCAACAGGGTATGTTGGGGCCCTGCTCACAGGAGATTTACAGACTGCCTTTTAGGCCACCAATCCGTGAGGATCTGTCCCCTATGTGGACATTAAAAAGAACATTTTAGAGAGGTTGGGGGTAGATTGTGAAACATACTGATTCCGGCTAAGAGAAGTTAAGGGAGGTATCCATGAAATCCCTAGAGCCCTTTAGTACTTAGTGAAAATATGATGGACAGATGGCTCAACCCGGAGAACGCCACCAAGGATGAGATAATGGAAAAGATATATTTGGAACTTCTTTTAGCTTCTTTGCATCCACCAGTACAGAAGTGGGTAAGACAACATAGTAATATAACTCTTGAGACAACAGTGGAGATTTGCTAGTGCCTATATCAGCACCCAAGACTCCCCAAAAGGGTAAGAGGAAAGTGGAAGTTGGGGCAGGGGTCTTGGTCTTGTGAAATCCAGTAAGCTCCAAGGCCCCCAGAAGCTAGAAGTTGTTCCCTTATTGCCCGGATCCAGTCCAAGACCTATGCAGCTTGGACCCCAGTGTTTTAACTGTTGCATTATGGGGCACATAGCCTGTCTTTGTCCTCAAAAAGGGGAGCCAATAGATTTTGGGATAGCAAGACCATCCTATTATGCTACTTGAGGAACCAAACCATCATGTCATTGTCTTTCAAAAGTAAATGGAGAACTTGTTCCAGCTCTATTGGACACCAGCAGCCATCAAAGTGTCATTAGACCCCAGATCATCCCAGGTGGTCCATGGGGACAGGAAGAAGTATTAAGTTAATAAGATTAATATGCAACACGAAGAAGACTGCATGGTATCTCTGCAAGTTGGGTTGATACCCCAGCTACCAGAACCATTTATTTTAGGCACACTTTTTCCCGACTTGTCAACAATAGTACAGGAAACCTGGAGAGAGGATGAGTCATGGTAGGAAAGCAGTACTTTTTCCAAAATGGAGGACAATGAATGGCTCCTTCTTAAGGATCAACTGAGTAGAAAAAAAGGAGAGCAGACAAACAGAAGACACTGAGGGAGATTCCTGTCCACTGGGAAAGGATGTCTGGGAATCTGATAACAGTTTTCAAGCAACCCAGAGGGAAGAACCACAGTTCCAAGAGACATGGAATACGGCTAAGGAAAAAGAGAACACACAAGCGGTAGGTGTCCAATGTTTCAAACAGGGGCTGCTGTATCGAAAAGGGGGGAACCATCCTAAACAATTACTCATACCCATCCCCTTTAGAAACAATGTCTTGTTCCCAGCCAATAGCCATCTATTGGGGGGTCACTAAGAGCCAGAAAAAATCAAGAAATTTATATTGGAGTGATTTTAATGCCCAGATATTTACAGACATGTGAAGAAATACTGTAGGGAATAGCTAGCTTGTCAAAAGCATAGCCAGTCTCAACCTAGTAACGCCCCCTTGCATCTTTTGCCCATGATTGATGAACCCTTCTCACAAGTAAGGATGGATATCATTGGCCCATTGATACCCACCCAGAGTGGTTGTCAATATGTACTAGCAATAGTGGATTCTGCCACTTGTTATCCAGAGGCTGTTCCCATACATCACCTGAACACCACACACCACAGCTATGATTGAGCTCTTTTGAAGAGTTGGTTTCCACAGATAAATATTGACAGAGCAGAGAACTTCTTTTACCTCCAAACTGATGAAACAAATATGGGAGCAATTGTGTGTAAAACACAAATGTACTTCTGTTTACCCTCCCCAGATAGATGGTCTAGTAGAATGATCTAACACTACTTTAAAAACCACATTAAATAAAATATTAGATCTGGAGGCTAGAAAGTGGGAACAGATGTTACCATTAACCCTATTTGTTATCAGATGCCAGGAGCAGAGCAGTACTGGGTTTTCACCTTTTAAATTAGCATTCGAGCGAATGCCCCATATTTTGTTAGACATTGCCAAAGAATCCTTGGAACAGGAAAAAGATGACTCCAAAACCTTGCTGGAATACGTAACTGGATTAAACACCCATCACAACCATGTATGGGACGTAACTAGTCTGAACTTAGAAAAAGCCCGACAAGTCCAGAAGAGATACACCGATAATTGTACCAAGCTCCCAGAGTTCACTGTAGGGAATCCAGTACTGATGATGTTACTCTATTCTGAAAATAGAGTGTTGTGCCAATGGCAAGGACCGTTTGCCATTTTAGAAAGGGTTACCCTAGTTACGTACAGAGTGGAGGTTTACAAAGAAAAGAAAGAGTCCCAGATTTATATTGTAAATATATTGAAGAAATGGGAGGACCCACACCTGGCTCTTTTCAGGGCAACACCAGTAAAGCCTAATCAGCCTCTAACAAAGATATATTGACCATGATCTGGAGCCAAAGCAACAACAGGACTTGATTGATCAGATAGAGCTGTATCAGTGGGCTTTCTCCACCACCCTAGGGAAAACACAAATATTATATCACTTGATTAGTACTGAAGCCCTATAGAGTACCTGAGGCCTGTAGATAAACGGTTGAAGAAGAGGTTCAAACCATGTTGATAATGGGAGTTATTGAACCCTGTGTGAGTGAATGAAACTCACTTGTCGTCCTAGTTCCAAAACCCCGATGGCTCCACAAAGTTTTGCATTGATTTCAGGGAGGTAAATAAGATTGCTAAATTAGATATGTACTCCAATCCTGGAGTCGAGGGGAGGATAGAGGAAGTAGGACACTCAAAATACATCATTACTGCAGAACTGTGTAAGGGTTTTTGGCAGGTCCCTCTTAATACTAGGGATAAAGGAAAGACGTATTTTCCGACCCCTAGTGGGGATATACCAATTCACTATTCTCCCTGTCAGTTTGCGCACAGCACCAGCCACCTTCCAGAGCATGATGAATGTCTTTTTGAAACCTCACACCACCAACACAGTGGCCTATATAGATTACATAATTATATACAGTCTCTTGTGGGAGGCCATATACATCATTTGCAAAGTGTTCTCCAGCTGTTAGGTTCTGGAGGCCGCAGGATGAACCCAGTAAAAAGCCATCTAGTAACCAGATGGGTACAATACCTGGGTTAGTTGTTAGACAAAGGAGTAATACAGCCCATGGCAGACAAGATGTCAGCCATTCTTAGAGTGCCATTCCCAAACACTAAAAAAGACCTTAGGGCCTTCCTTGGCCGGTAGGCAATTATAGAAGGTCCATACCCCATTTCTCTCAAATAGCCACTCCCCTGACTGACCTCTTGAAGAAAAATAAAGAAGCTGTTGTAGTTCTACAACATTCCACTCAGCAAGTCTGAGATTCTTTCCATGCATTACAGAATACTCTCACATCACAACCTGTTCTCCGCAGCCCTGATTTCATGCAACCATTCATTCTACAAACAGATGCCTTCAGGGTAGGCCTTGCTGCATTCCTTCCACAAAAAGATGAAGTGGAAATTCAAAAACCTATTTTGTATATTTGTCTAAAACTGTTCTTACAAGAGAAAAGTTACACCATTGTGGTAAAAGAGGCACCAGCCATAAAATGGTATATTGAATCCCTCAAGTATTTTCTTGAAGGACGAGAATTCACCCTATATACTGACCATGCCCCTCTTCAGCGGATATTTCGCAGTAAATGTAACAAGACACACATTTTAGGGTGATTCCTGGCCCTTCAATCCTTTCGTTTCAAAACACTGCATTACAAGATAAAAGAACATGTTAATGCCAACTGTTCAGACACCCTTTGGATCCATCTCTTCCACTGAAGAAAGTAGGGGAGAAGATATGTGGCCCTTGTGTGTCTGAGCCTCGTACCCTCTTCAGGAATGGATCACACCACGATCAACAATAGCCCTCTTGCAAGGAGTACTGATGAACCTTGTGTGATCCATTCCAGTCATGGACACTATGCCCAGGCACACAAGTGGGGTGGAATTTTTATTGGGACAAGGGGGGGAATGCTGGGTGGTAGGAAGTTTGTGGGTCCCTGCACATTCCTGTAGTTTACGTCACAGAAAAATTATAATTTTTAATCAGTATTTCATTTATGCAGGTTATTCTGGGTAAGAAAACTTTAGGGGATCTGCACAAGCAACACCTCCCTGAACTCTCCTGGATACCTACTGTTCAGAAATGTCTGGGTTTGATATGTTTCTCTATATGTTTTCCGACCCCAGGACTAATTAGTACACCTACTGCAGTTATTTTTATCACCACAATATGTTTTGGGTCCTTCCCTATTGCACCCACTTGGCCCGCCCACAAATGTGAAGTACCTTTATTATCAGGATACCTGGGGGAATGTTGGTTGGCAGAAAATCTGTGCTTACCTGGTGATCCAACACCTTTCTCACACAGAAATGTGAGGAAAATGGATTTTGTTTTAGCTAAATGTGGGGTTTGCAGGGGATTCTGGGTAGGAAGACATTTGTGAATACACACAAGCCACACCTCCGTGGACTCCCTCAGGCGCCTATTTTAAAAAAATGTGTTGATTTAATAGGTTTTCTTAGGAGCGGGCTGAGCAGGGCCCGAAATCCGCAGCTAGTTACATTGCAAAACAAGGTCAGTTTTCAGAGGAAAATATGATGCATCCATGTTGCATTTTGGGCTGTTTCCTGTTGCGACCACTAGGCCTACCCACACAAGTGATGTACCATTTTTATCAGAAGACTTTTGGGGAATGCTGGGTGGCAGGAAGTCTGAGGATTGTCACAGGTTCCAGAATTTTACATCACAGAAATGTGAGCAAAATGTGAATTTTTTAGTCACAATTTGAGGTGTGCAAGGGACTATGGGTAAAACAGCCTAGTGAGAGGCACCCAAATCACCCCATCTTGGATTTCTAGTTTTTAAAAATTTACATGTTTGCTAGGTTTGCCCAGGTGCCGGCTGAGCTAGGGCCCAAAATCCACAACGAGGCACATTGTAAAAAAAGGGTCAGCTTTTAGTGGAAAAATGTGATGTGTCCATGTCGTTTCCTGTCCTGGCACTATGCCTGGCCACACAAGTGAGGTACAAATTTTTTCAGAAGACTTCGAGGAATGCTGGTTGGAAGGACGTTTGTGGCTTCTTGCAGATTCCAGAACTTTCCATCAAAAACATTTGAGGAAAATGTTTTTTTAAGTCAAAGTTTGAGGTTTGCAAGGGATTCTTGGTAGTAAAACCTGGTGGGAGAAGCACAAGTCACCCCACCCTTGATTCTCCTAGACATTTAGTTTTCAAGAATGTACAGGTTTTCTAGGTTTCCCCAGGTGCGGAGTGAGCTAGTGACCAAAGTCCACTGTTAGGTATATTGAAAAAAGGGTCAGTTTTCAGTGGAAAAATGTGATGTGTCCATGTTGCATTTTAGGGCTTTTCCTGTCACTGGTACCGGCCCTACCAACACAAGTGAGGTGCCATTTTTATGGGGAGCCTAAGGGAAATACACAATAGTAGAATAGGTGTTATTACCCTTTATATTTTTCTGTATTTGTCCCTTCCAAAGTTGAGCCAGTGTGTAAGAAAGGAGACATTGTGAAAAATACCTTCTTATTCACATGCTAATATGGGTATCAACAAATGTAGAGGTGTAAAATAACCACTTCTCCATATCCCGTGCCCATTTCTGAAATATATAAAGGTTTCCTATGTACCTATTTTTCACTTCCTATGTTTTACCATGTGAATTTCTCTATACCCATTACACAATGAAAAGCCATTGCAAGGTACAGCTCAGTTATTGGCTCGGGTACCTTGATTGCGTGCAAAACCCACAAACTCTAGATATCTCCACAACCAGAATGGTCAAGCAGATGTAATAGTATATTGGTTTTCTAAATCAGCCATTGTGACAAGAAGTTACAAATGAAAACGGACATTTTTCCTACTAATTATCAACATTTGTTTTACTTCAAGAGTTAGTTTTCTTGGGAAAACTTTGAAGGATCTACACAAATCACCCTTTGCTGAATTGTGGCTCCTTTTAAGAAATGTATAGTTGTCTGGGATTTACTATGGGATTTATGTTTCTACTACAAACTGCAAGGATGCTGAAATCACAACAAATGTGAAAAATAGGCTAACTCCCAGGAAAATGCCAAAATGGTGGTAAAAATGTGTTTTTAATTCAAGTCTACCTGTTCCTGAAATCTGGGAAGTTGTTGATTTTAACACTACACACCTTTTGCTATTGCCTTTTTACAGGAGACATTTTCTCCTGCAGCACTTTCTCCCATTTTTCCCCAGAAAACATTTTGCTAAATTTTGGATAACTTCTCGGTCCCCTCTAGAGGAACCCACAAACACTGGGGCCCATATTTATACTTTTTGACGCTAAACTGCGCTAACGCAGTTTAGCGTAAAAAAATTTAGCGCCGTCTAACGCCATTCTGAAGCGCCATGCGGGTGCCGTATTTATGGAATGGCGTTAGCCGGCGCAAGCAGACCGGCGCTGCCTGGTGTGCGTGGAAAAAAACCACGTAGACCAGGCAGCGCCGGCGTTGGGAAAAAATGACGTTAGGGCGTCTTAAAATGGGGCAAGTCAGGTTGAGGCAAAAAAATCGCCTCAACCCGATTTGCGCCATTTTTTTACGACGCCCAGACGCCATTTCATGACTCCTGTCTTAGTAAAGACAGGAGTCATGCCCCCTTGCCCAATGGCCATGCCCAGGGGACTTGTGTCCCCTGGGCATGGTCATTGGGCATAGTGGCATGTAGGGGGGCACAAATAAGGCCCCCCTATGCCACCCAAAAAAAATAAAAAAATATAAAAAATTATACTTACCTGAACTTACCTGAATGTCCCTGGGGTGGGTCCCTCCATCCTTGGGTGTCCTCCTGGGGTGGGCAGGGGTGGCAGGGGGGGTCCCTGGGGGCAGGAGAGGGCACCTGTGGGCTCATTTTGAGCCCACAGGCCCCTTAACGCCTACCCTGACCCAGGCGTTAAATAGTGGCGCAAATGCGGGGTTTTTTGACCCGCCAACTCCCGGGCGTGATTTTTGCCCGGGAGTATAAATACGACGCCGTCATTTTTTTAGACGGGAACGCCTTCCTTGCATCTCATTAACGCAAGGAAGGCGTTCACGCAAAAAAATGACGCTATTTGCCAATACTTTGGCGCTAGACGCGTCTAACGCCAAAGTATAAATATGGCGTTAGTTTTGCGCCGAATTTGCGTCGAAAAAAACTACGCTAATTCGGCGCAAACGGAGTATAAATACGGGCCTGGGTACCTTTAGAATCCCCAGGATGTTGGAAAAAAGGAGGCAAATTTGCCGTGGATAGTCTATGTGGTAAAAAGAATTAAGGAGGCCTAAGCGTTAACTATTCCAAAAAGCATACAAAAGGCTTAGTACTTGGGGAAAAGGCATGGCAGAGAACGATTTAATACACTTCATCAAGTCAAAAGTGAATGTTAGTATACATGTCCATCAAAAATGTTGTTCTTCATATGTAATACTAGCTCTGAAAACCCCAAACCTGTGTAGAACCATTGTACCTTTTTTGGGGTGCTGCAATAATCAGTGATTGTCACATTTCTTTAAATAATTCTAATTTTCTAATGTGAATAAGCAGTTTTAAAGCAACCTTGGATATTGTATTCATACCAGTATGATTAACTTTTGAGTTGAACAGCTTCATTTTTGAATATGGAAATTATTACCATTGTTGAGTGTGGGCAGGTGCCCGTACGAATATTTTTTCTCACATAAATTTTGTGGTTTGTTCTAAAAAAGGTGTTATTAGACCGCGCACCATTCACTGCCATGGTATCTATCTACTTATCTATCTATCTATCTATCTATCTATCTATCTATCTATCTACCTACCTACCTACCTGTCTACTACTAAACCCTCTAGGACAAGAGCAGAAGGACAAGAGTGGAGAACCATGGGAGTCGGTGCGAAAGTAGAAACAGTTGAGACGTTCCCAGAACGAAGCAGCCAATCCAGAGTCACGAACATGGGGCTTTCGTGGCCTTTCCCCTATTATGTTTTATCTTAAATAGAATGAAAGTGTAAAAATTAGCAATTAGCAGAACATGCATTCTTTAGAAAAACATTTCCTTGGAAGGGCAACAAACAAAGAAAATTCAATGCTTGTTCATCTATATTGCCAGAAATCTGTTTTTTATTTTCTTAGAACATTAGTAAAACCCTGAAAACTATAAAGCTCGGACCCCATCGAATGCCGAGATCTTATCTTTTTATCAGGAAAAGTCTATCGTTGTTTGTTAATACCTTCAAGTAGTTTCTCTGTAGTAACATGCTAGCTGCGTGTGCTATATAAAACGGGCAACACTGCGCCCAAACAGATTAGCAAAATGAAGCTGAAAATGTGTTTGTAATCTTTTTGAAGTTAAGATCCTTGTAAATATCCATGCTGGGGCAGAAATATAAATGTGGTGTGAATTAGTAATGGCAGCTACAAGCATATTTCTGGATACCACATTCTAGAGTTGTAATCTAAAGTGTGGTATTAATGCATGTGTATGAATCTACACAATAGGAACTCGGTGTTCAATATTAAAATATAGCATGATGATGTACCTATATACGAAGATTGATTGTGGTACTTCTTCAACTTTACAGAAAATACAAAAGAGGTAACAAAAGGCTGGCTCAACACTCCTCTGCAGTATTTGACAAACTCAATTCTGTGGATTTAGAGAATCTAGGGGAGCTGTTGTTGGGGCAGCAGCACAGCATTGCCCCTTCTCATCACCACCCAAAGATGGACCAATGGAATCAGGTGCATTCTACATCTACATAAGTTGGTTTCATACTGTGGTACCTAACAATGATATGTTCCTAGTTGTTTTGTTCCATGCATTGCTTTGGCTTTCATCTTAGAATGACTACAGGGATTGTAGCTAATCACTCTGTGATACTAGCATATGCTGTTAAGTGCACTTCTTTGATACTTCCACATGTGAACACCTGGACACTGTTCTGAACTTAAACTATTGTTGACCTTCAAGATACTGTAAAATCCTGTTTGACCTTTAATAGCATGGGTGAGTCTGTGACCCTAGTTGTATTATCCCAGGGCTCTGTTGATGGGGGAGATATGTCTGCACAGGAAAACTACTGCTATTTTTACCATTGTTATATTGATAATAGTACATGATCACATTTGCATGTGTTCCCACCAACATATGTGGCCTCTGTGACTCACCTAACAATAAAAAATCAGCAGGTATCCCACTTTGGGACATGGGCCTAAGAGAGTCACAGAGAAGGCACATGTATTGTACATACAGGATTACTCAGTATTAATCATTCACCACTTGGGGCCGTATTTACAAGCAATGACGCATCGCTGCATTTTATCAGCGATGCATCAAAATAACTGGTGCTTTAGTACATCAGAATCCTATGACATGGATGCATCGAATTTACAATACAGTGCCCCATGGCAGAAGTATCCTGGCTGTGTCAAATAAATGACATATCTGTGTGTACCATGTCATAGAGAAATCTGACACTCCTGCTGCAGGAGTTGCACAGGGCTGACTTGCGCCACGTAAAGTGACACAAATTGACCATGCGTCATTTTGAGTGCTGAAGGCATCAAAAAGTTGCAAAAAATATATGGTTTTGGAAAAAATTTACACTCTTCACAGAAGGCGGCCATGGAGCAGGCAGCAGCTGCAAGGAGAACAAGCCCAGCACCAGCCAGGATGTCCAGACAGACTCCTGGGGAGGAGGAAGAGGAAGTGCAAGTTCAGTGAGAAGGATAATGACATCCTAATTACTGAGATAACAGAGCACCAACATCAGCTCTTTATTACTTCTAAATTGCCACTAGGGAGGAAAGGCGCCATTTGGCAGTCCATATTGGAGAAAGTCAACAGTGTGGGACAAGTGAAGAGAACTGCCACCAACTGCAAGAAGCACTGACGTGATTATAAGTGCTGGTAAAAGAAGAGACTGGCCAAGAACCTGAAGGAAGCGATGCAGACATGAGGAGAGAGCCCAGCGCCCCCGGAGGAGCTGGATGCCTTGGAGAAGAGGGTGGCAACTGTCATCCCAGATGAGTTGGTGGCTGGAGTCCCTGGACACGACAGTGCAGCACATGAGAAACAACCACAGATATAATGTAAATATCAAGAAGAGGAGATGTGGGCAGAAAAGTCATGTTGTGCAGTGCTGCTAGCTATGTCTCAGCACACCACTGCACAGTCTGCAGGGCAAAGGGCAGGAATCTAGACCATGTCCCTTGAAATGTCACAGAAATGTCACTCACACCACCCAGTAAAATATTGGACATCTCAGTCAGGCTCTGTCATGTTTATCTATTACATGTGTGAAGTGCAGCACTATTCCAGGTCAACCTGTGTATACTGGCACATGTAGTGCAATGCACAACATGAGTGACCAGAACTACATGTCAAACAATACAAAGTAAAAAAATGGTGGCTCAATCACAAGGTAAGTGGTGCAGGGCAGCGAAGCAAATCACCCTGCTGTGCTATCCTGAGCCACATGGAAAGCGGAGGAATGGCCTGTACGGACAATATAACGTGCATTCCCGTTCTCTCTACCTGCACTGATGCACACTGGGCTTTCTATCGTCAGACACAAGCACCCTTGTACCATGTTGCAAGGATGCCTACATTGCAGACATGGTTGTCCCTGTGCAAGAAGGAACACCTTCCTGCAGAAAAACAATCATGTCAGGCTGTGTCCTCTTCCTATATATGATTCAGAAAGCAGCACACATTGAAAAATGAAGAAATAAGGTGAAGAGAAGATACTCCTTGTTATGACTCCCCTGGGGAGGTGAAAGATTTCCCTGTTCACTGATCCTTGTAAAACCATGTGTTTTGCAATTGAAAACCCAGTGCAACACCCATGCTATGCCCCATTGATGCTGAGTAAAGCAACACAACAACTTGTGCTACCTTGCCTCAATCCATATCTACAAGGCCAGGTAAAGCCATGCAAAGTGGTCTTTTCTGGCCTTGTAGAAATGCGTCTGCGGCTTGCTCTGCTGTTGTGTCACAAAAAGTGATGTACTGGGGGTAGAAGCGACATGCAAATATGACCCATAGGCTGGAATAACACACCATGCATGGACACATGGGCCCTATACAACCTGACAGTAACAACGCAGGCCACCTTGCACTATGCAGCCACTGTGTCTTACATGGGCCCAAAAACATAAGTAAAGTACTGTAATGGAAACCAAGGCATGCGTTTGTCAAAGGAAGAAACATCTCACCTAAAAGGGTGATCAGGTTTGGCGTATTGAAGTATCAACACATAGGAACATGCCAAGAGCCACGTGTACATTAACTGGCATGACAATACATAGCACACTGCTGCCCTGAAGAGACCACACAGGTGTCAGTTGCCATGGTAGGGATCACCAGAACTCATGCCATGTACTAAAAATGACTGGGTCAGGGTTAATTGATACATATCAGAAAACTATGTGTGTTGAAACCAAAACTGTTGTGTTGCCCCGGTGGGCCCATGGTTGTGCAGTGCATTGTAAGTGATGACTGACTACTTCGTACTGCCACTGTGTCAGAATGGGACACATTGCCTAGCAAGAAGGTCAGAATAGATATGTGTACTGCAAAGTAGCCAGACCAATACAAATGCACTGCTGTATCTGACTGTGTCACACTTGTGTTGCAACTGGGAAGGGGTGACAGAGAAGAGCCAATTGGGGTACAACATCCTACATGTGATGTGGTCCTGAGTAAAGATGTGGCCCTTGGGAGGAGGAAGTCTAAAAGGAAATTGTTTCACTATGCCACATATGTCTCAGTTAGAGGATGTGAAATAAGGATCTGTTAAGGGACATAGAAAGTAGTCTACCACCACAAAGGGAAGGAATCAGCGATGGTTGGAGACTGAGGTGGATGTGCCCAGTCATGTAGCAGACCTGGGTAGATACATGTCACTAATTCCAGCACTACTAACATGTGGGGTACAGCTTGACCCATAGCCCTCTATAGCAGCCGGCCCTTTCAGTACATTGGACATGGTCACGCATATTTCTTGGTGTTGTAGGCACATGAAAGTCAATGTATGATCTGAGTCACATCACTGTGTGGCAGTAAGTTGTGCCCCTGGCCCTAAATGAGGAGTGGCAGAGAAGGCATGTGCATGTTCACGTGAGCTGGCCTGACTTAAAGGATGTGTCACACTATGCAGACACCCAAATCTGTCAATTATCAACTGGGCTGAATGTGAGTGATAGCAATCTACCTAGTATGACATTGCCCATAGCCTCCGATTTGGTACACAGTGACCATTGTCCCCAATTATGTAGCAAAAGGTATAGCCAATCAAATCAAATAAGGAGACAGAAATAGCAAATACATGGTAAGTACATGCCTTCACACATTCCTGCAGCCTATCAAGGTATTTTTGGTGTGTAGAGTTGTGCAGGGTAAGTGTTACAAAATCAACTCTTGCCGACATGAATACACAATGTGCATGGTAGACAGCAGAATAAGGCAGAGTGCCATAGTACACAGTGTGAAACCGAGACGGCAGGATCATTACAAATTTGTGACCAAACCCACATCACCTGCATAAGAGCAGTGGGCTGAATAATGGCCACAGTGAATGCAGGCAGCCCCAGGATTAGATGCAATTGGAACACTACAGGGGTCAACATATTAAAAGACAATTATATAGGCATCAGGAAAAACAATGCAAATCACCTTGGCAGATGTGGACCTGACCCTGCCCTTAAGTCCAGGAAGGGTAGTCCCAGTGACCTGTATAACTCTGTTGGAATATGTGTTGTGAGTCAAAAAGTCTGCTTTGTCACACAGTGGTTGTATTAAGAATGCAGAGATACTGCCATATGAAAGGCAACTACAGTGCAACTTGGACAAAATACCTCCATGTAACAGACATCTTATGTTGTATTGAAAGTCAAACATTAGCAAATCAGATTGTTAATCAGATTACTCATGTCAACATCTAACTTGACCGGGGTGACGATCTGGCTGAGGATGACAGCCTGCCAACCCTTGACCAAGACACCCTCCATCAAATCCTGGCCTCTTTTGACACACCGTCTCCAGGTATGGGAAGGGCTGGCAGCACTTCGAAGTCTCCAGAGGATCCACCCAGCACCCAACTAACACCACCTGCCACCCTAGCCCTGGAATCCGAGGACTCCAACATAGAATTTCAACATTGTGCGATAGAAGTCCAGTGGGAGTTGCTAGCTATGTTTCAGGCAGGGATGGAGACCATGGCAGGTACTCTAAAGACAGTCCATAAGGGCCTCAGTCCAATTAAGGACACCTAACCTCCACTCTGTGGACTCCAACAGTCCCTCACTGACAATGCTGGGGTCATGAGGCAGAGGCATGACCAACTACCCTGCCAAAGTAGCACCAGTAAGGTTGCCACACAGCTGGGGGTAATCTGCAAGACCCTGGAGTCCATGGACCAGAAGCAAGACACCACAATTGATGGGCCAAATTTCCAGTTCCTCCTTTTCCCGGTGCTGATAACCATGCCAGTGTCCTTCAAAACTGGTCCTGTCCTCCTTTTGCTGTCCCTCCTGTTGGTCCCACCCACTGTGGACTGTCAATGTGGCCTATCTTCCATATTGGCTATGTGTGACATCCCTTTCTCACTGAAACACTCCCCTTCTCCACATGTCACATGCAATATATCACCCATGGACTCTACCTGGACATTCAATGGCTCAAACAAACTTTTGAAGTTGTTGCCCTAATAGCTGTGCCAGTGAGCCTACTAATTGTTGCACATGTACATAAATGCACTGAGCTTAACCTGTGTGTTGCATGTCTGTTAGAGTCTAGACTAAGTA
Organism: Pleurodeles waltl; assembly: GCF_031143425.1. Lineage (NCBI taxonomy): Eukaryota > Metazoa > Chordata > Amphibia > Caudata > Salamandridae > Pleurodeles > Pleurodeles waltl. The sequence goes on along the minus strand of NC_090443.1, from coordinate 645,441,912 downwards.
GAACATGGTGGATTGTGTGAGGCAAACACACCAACTACTCCCAAAAGGGACATTGTGTAATGGAGCCATGGACACAGCTACACAGGCAGTGGGAAATGTATTTTGTTAACCATATCTGTATATAGACTAGCAAGTAGTTACTCAAGGTCACAAGCATAAAGTGCAACAAGCAGCTTGCAGTCAATGTTGATGATGAATGAAATCGCAGTACTGATGGGCAGTCTATGAATAACACTGTTGTGGCAATCAAATGATACATGGGTCAGTGTGCAAGGGGCTGGCATTAGTGTATGACCATACAACTCCTTCACTAGTGACAATGGTTTGACATTACAATTAATTATTTCACTTATTCACACATGTCTACAAACACTTCTAACAAAGTCAACTGCATGTAGTTAACGTTTCCTAGGCAGATATGCTAACTCCTACACAGTAAATCATAAGGGAGACTTTTATGTAGAAACACTTATATTTAATGTAATTATAAAACTTCTCCTACATAAAACTACTTAACCTCCACTACCGTACCAACTAACCTAACCCACACCTGAACTAAACTATGCTACCTAAACTATCTTATCCTAAAAACAACCAAAACTACCTTATCTTAACTTAGCTTACCCTACACATACATCACAACAAATTAAACAGCCCATTTAATACATATTTTCAAACAAAAACAACAGCAACTACACCCATACACATACTACCTAAACATGTAAACTTCAACAAAGATATATTATTTTCTATTTTTCTGTTTTTGTTAGATAAAACACAAATCCTACACTTCAACCCCACCACCCACTAACTCCCTACACACCCCTAGACCTACATAAATAACCCATCCAGCCTAAAATGATAAACTACTCAACCTAAACTATGTGTACACTACTATCGCTAAACTATGCTATAAAAACAGTATATGAAAATCAAAAACTAAAGTATGGCTGCAGCCAGAAAGGATCCCTGTGGCCTGCATTTGTCTTGGAAATGTGGTCCACAGGCTGCTGCAGAGTTTATAACAAGTGAAGCACAGTGTCCATGTTATGTTCAAGGTCAGTCACCTGGAACTTTAGGTCACACATGTCCTTCATCATCATTTGTTCAAAGTTTGAACCATGTCCTGTGGTCTGTGACTGGGGCACCGCTGGTACTGTGTGCTGACTGCTGGATGTGCTTGCAATGGGTTCTAATGTACCTTCCTGGTCCACTGCATCATCTTGAGTTTTGCCTGGCTGGGCAAGTTTGGCTGGGCCCTCGGGTTTGATGTGCCAGGTTTCAGGTGCCCTCACCTTCAAAAACTGTTTAGCCATTCTCAGGTACAATTGTGCTACAAGGCATATTTGGCAATAACATTTGGCATGGATGAGGTGGGCCTTTTTCTGTTCAGGGGTCATGTTGTATGTTGGAGCAAATAAAAATCTATCATACAGTGTGTAACTGGGAACTGGGTCAATCATCATAATGATTAATTTAGTATTAAATATCACATGTGGCATCACTAAAACTCAAAATTCATATTCAAGGATAAAAAATTATTTTTCGTCGCCAAATTTAATGAGGCTAAAGTACAAAGGTGTTGTAAATGTTGGCTATTGCAATTGCATTGTCTGCCCAAATCTAGGTATAACCAGGTTGGTAGGGAATATGCTTAGTAACAATGTAGTTATGTAGACATGGTATGGGACACATATCCCTATGACTGGTCGTTCGTGGCCCTTCTGCAGCCTGCAATGGGCTTGATTCCATGGCCATTCACTAAGGTAAGATCAGCAATGTCTGCTAAGTACATGTATTGTGTCTCAACATTGTATACCCATTAAGGGAAGGACAAATCTCCGGACACATGGCTACATAGATTTACCATGTCCCTGGTTTTGGAAATATGAATGAGGCTGGCTAGTTAACTCACATCAAAGCAGATGTTAGATACATCTCCTATATTGATTAATGTAAATCCATGGCTGACCATGCAATGGCTCATCACATGCAGGCAAAGTAATAGCATGTTTCCCTCTACATGGCCTAGTGCCTGTTCCTTCATGTCAGTGATTAATGTCACCTAGCTGCACATCATCATGCAGCATATCCATGTGATGGGTGTGTGCATGCATGCTGTACATGTCATCTGCACAGGTATCCTGTCATATACGTAGCATGTGTTAGCCAAAGTGTAAGCCTGGGTGAGATCTTTTTGGCAAGCCGTCATGGGTAATACCACCAGAAGGTAGATTGTGTAATGGACTCTTTGTATGACTATGCAGTGCAGACATACCTCTGGTCAAACACACTTTGGTATTTCTGTTAAAAAGACAGAATAGAGGTATGTCTATGTATCCAATAATGTAAATGGGGCATTATACGACAAGAGTGAGGCCTTCCACTGCATTATCAAGTGTGGAATGCTGACATATGGGCCTGCTACACTTGCTCATTCTGTCTTCACTGAGGTAGGTGGACTAGCCATACAAAATGGACATGGAATGCACTGTGGACGATTACAGTAAGAATATGAATCTGACATCTTTTTTGAAGGTTAATTATTCCCAGTCATGTTCATCAGTGAATCGGCTACCACATATTTTCACAGACTATGGCATTTTGGCCATGGCTCCTTTATCAGCCCATCTAACATGTTGGCCTGCAGAGAATGGCAATACATTCACCTTGACATTAGTCAGAAGCCAATGCATGTGCAACCTTGACATTTTATTTATGATGTACCATGTCTGTAATTTATTATTCCATTGGATTTGGGATAACCATTGAACATGTCATTGCAAACATTATTGAACATCACACACAATCCTTGCACAACACATTAAACATTCAGGTACCATCATTGGTAGCATCCGGATCCCTGAAGCTCTCCACCTCACCTGTTGTGTGGTGCTGATCCACCTACAAGACACAACATACTACATTGAATGTAAAACATATACACTGTGGACATGAGAAGCACAATACATTGAACTAGCAATTGGCTATGTAACTCTGCATGTTCATCATGAAGCATATGGCACAGTTGACATGGCTTACTGGTACACATAGGTAAGCCAGGGTGAATTGTACACTGATATGATGTGCCTAATCATGCATCTGATGCCCAGATTGTGGAACAAGTACAAATACATTACTACTCACGAAATGGCACAAGGGTGCCTGCCTTTCATGGGTCTGTGAACCCAATAATTTGACATACCACACTCTGGAAAGTTTTACATTAGCTGTGCCTTTCTCATATCTTTATATACCCTTATTTTTTAGTTTTTATTGATCATAATTCCACATAAAAATCCATACAGTAATCGGAAACATAAGAAAGCACCCCAACACATATACATTATACTGTTAGTGAATGACATTAGCTATGCATTAATTAATTGAATCTCCTTTTCCTTCCCAATTTGTCCAAATTCTGTTAAATCGCTTGTTAGCGCCAACCCTCTTCATGTACAAATTCTCCTGAATTATTACCGTTACTATTTTTGCGTACCATTTAGCAATAGTAGCTTTGCCTCTTGATTTCCAGTTGGCTAAAATAAAGGACTTGGCTACTAAAGTAGCAATAAAGCAACACTTGATAAGCTCAGTCTGGAGAATATTTGCTACAGATAGGATACAGAGAATAGCCCGTAAAGGATTAGGGGCCATTGCCCATCCCAGCCAAACCCCTGTCTCATTGAAGAAGCTGGTCCAAAATGTGCTCAGTTAAGGGCAGATAAAGATCACATGCAGCCAGCCCCCAGTATCAGACCCACATCTAAAACATCTACCATTGGCCCCATCATATATCAGTTTGATTTTTTCTGGAGTATAATCCAGTATCCATTTACCATAAAAGGCCATGCACTTGAAATTATCTGTGCAATTGTCTTTTCATGTAATCTGACTACCGCACGATCATTGGGCTCTAGCTACTGCACAGCCCGTGATAGTCGTTATTTTGTTCAAATGGTCCGGTGCAAGATTTATCCCTAAAATCTGACATAATACTGTATACCAATTTCAAATAGCGGACAGGCGAGAGATTACCTATTTTCTGAACCATCTCAGGCACCTCCACCGGATAACTCCTATATAGATGCTGTACATGAATGAAGCTAAAATACAGATTTGTTCCCCAGAGTAAGCGTTTGTCAGGAGACCAAATAATGCTGCCTCAAAACTCTCTCAATCACGAAAGCCAAGAGCTGCCCATCTACTGATCGAAATTTAAACCAACCCTGAGCAGTGCTTAAGTTTTCAAACATTGTGTGTTGTGTATTCGGAGGCACATGAGGGAAGCAACTGCTATCCTTTAGGTATGTCTCCTGCAGAAATAATATGTCTGCCTTTAAAGATCAGAAACAAGCTAGTATACCTTGACGTTTTACACTGTCATTTAAGCTATTCACATTGCATGACACTTTTCTGAATCTATAGCAAGACATTGCAAAAAATCTTTCCATCTGTTTACTGCACGTTTTCCCACTACATCTGCCTCACCCATTGAACCTGTCCCAAACTCCTTCCTCTTCCTCTTCCTCTACCCCCTCTCATCTGACCCTCAGTGTCCCAAGCCCCCACAACCCCTACCTTTAGTTTGGTGCATTGACATGGCACCAAAGGGTCCTCTGAGGCTGCTAAATGCACCTGAAAAAAGAAAAAGAAAACAACATAAAGGATACCATTCTTTCTCCCACCTACTATCCCCAGAGTGCAAAGCAATATTTCAGTTATTTTCACATTGTTATACCAACTTTAAATTCTGTACTGTAGCGTGCTGGCAAAGTGGACATATCAGAAAAAAATTGAAAGCAAAGTAATCTGATAAAATGTATCTTTTATAGCGGCAGGAAGGATCAGTTCCTTAATTCAATAGTCCCCAAAGTTTACTACTATGATCTGAGGATACTTGGTATTTGAAGGGTATTTCCTAGGACCACAGTATGCTTGGGTAATAGTTAGAGCCAGAGTTTGAGCGTCAGCATCTGGATAGACATATTTTTTCACTAAATCAGAAATCAGATTGACTAATGTTTGTCCATTTTTCCACCCATCCGGGATACCAGTAAGCCTTAATTTTGTGCAGCAAGATCTATTCTCCGCATCATCAATCTTAGACTGCAGATCTATCAGTTTAGCGTGAAGTTTAGCAGTATAGGTGTCCTGATGCACTCTCATATCCGCTAATTCTGATACCCGCTGTTCAACCTCTGATAAACATGCAGTTAAATTCTTCATACTCTGAATAATGAGGTTGAGCTGTTGTTCAATCTTTTTATTAGCTTCATCCTGTGAGACCTTGATTGTTCATAATTCATCTAGAATTTGAAGAAGAGATTTTGAAGGCAATGTCTTATCTTTTTCTCTTTTATCTGCTTGCATTGCTGTCTGGCGACACTCAAGACCAGATGGACTCATCTTATCCGGTGGAATATCCTTGTTTGATTCCAGTTGAATCTTCAGCCTCTTTGGTGACCCTAGAACAGAATCTGTCAACAATATCTGCTGAAGGTCAAGATTTCTTCATATTCTATGAGGAGCTAAGTTACTTTCCATCTGATCTGTCACAGCAGAATTAGTAGTCGGCCTCAAGGGGGCTCCCTCCTAAAGAGGTTCCTTTATCTCAGATCCCAAAATCAGAGGATAAGTCTGGCCTTTCATAGTCTTATTAATTGTGGCTTTTTTCATCCTTGCTGGAGTTGTAATACTGTTAATGGTTGCCTCTGTAGAAGTCTTAAGAGCAGGGCTGGGATTTGGGGCTCTTGCATCAGAAACATGGTACACTATGTCCTTTTCCATGAAATCTGTTGTGCTAAGCCCCATCTTCAGTTGTGCTTGCAAGTCCTCTTTTTTTGCCATGTATATGAGCATAACAAAAGGTCCAGGGAGGAGATGGAGATTACATTCCTGTTGTCATAGTCGCAAGTCCCTGACCCTTCTCTGCTATGCTGTTTCACTGCTCACGAGCTGACCTTGTAGTTGTCTTGTCTCCCTTAATGAAGATAGTGTTAGGGGGGTTTGGTAAATGAGTCACAAGAAATCTGCTTCATAAAATCTAGCTCTGCTTGCTAACGACGAGCATGGGGATTTATCCTGGACTCCACATGCAACACCTCTGATTACACAGACCGCTTCCATAGCAACCAGGTGTCTCCCCTCCCTTAGGAAGGCCTAGTGCACTCCTCCAGTGATACGATTCAGCAACTGAATGAAATAAATTACTTTGTCCAGCCCCCATCAGAAAAAGCATGTTGTGTCTGTTAACAAGTTGGGTATAATCAATTTCATAGGCTGCTGTGGTCAGGAATGTGCACTTTGTAGATCTTCACTTTTGAAGCTTAAATAAGCATATATTTTAGAGTCACATTCATGTTCTGAAGAAGCGGAGAATGGAAAGGTTTGAAGTTTTAAGAAAGTCAATGAAAGAGGGCTCATTTCAAACCACTGAGGGCTTAAACTGTATTTAAGAGCTGAAGGAAGTGTTTTAAAACAACATGCACTCGCTCGAGTTTGATGTTACTTCAGTTCAGAGGGGATACGGTTTATCACTGTGGATCACTGAGCATTCACAGGCTAGGTCCCAAGGACACTCTGCAGGACTCGTAACCCTTCACCGCTTCTATACCTCTTCCTCAGGTCAGAAAATGATTGTGGTTGATAACATTCCCACAGCCATGGGACACCCAGTGCTGCTGCGTGTCCCTCCACCAACCATAATGTCTTCGGCTACCATCAGAAAACTCAGCTGCAGAGCATGATGAGAGTTCTGTACACAGCCCAATCTCATGTTGTCATATCTTTATATGACCATGACAATGCTATACACATGAGACAGTAGCCATGCTTGTTCCTTGCCCTTATTGAGCACAGTACTTGTCAATGCTGCAAAGTAAATACACATTGTCCATTCATGCCCTGTACAGGCACAATCAAGGATTTTGAACATCTAAACACCAACATGTATGAGAAATGTTCAGATGTAGCTCAAAAAGGCCTGTCAGACATTTGGAGATAAATACATGTGAGTGGGTTCACGTGTAATATACTGTGGGCCTCCTTTACAAGAGGCCTGCACCACTGGAGGATCTTTTTTTTTAACCGCTCCAGTGGCTCAACCCTCTCAATCATATCTATGGGGCTATGCAAAGCCACCCTGCATGGCTTAGCATGCCTTCACCAATATGGTCTCCAACAAGTAGCTCATGAGCTACTAGTACCTATCGAGCTACCCATAAGTAGCTCTTCTGTATGTAGCCCAGCCTACAAAACTGTAACGGTTATATTTAAAACAACATGCAAACTTTTCTGATGTGGTCAGTATTAAAATTCTAACAATATTCGTAGCTCTGGATGATTTTCATCAACATAAGTAGCTTTTAGTACAAAAAAACTCCATTAAGGAGTAAGGCAAGGCAACGCACAGCACTACATAGTCATAGTCTACATCAAGGAGGCATGCCATATGCATTCTGTTCACTTTTCCAAAGCAACACACATACGTTTTGATACCTCCCCAGATTCACAAAAATATGCAAACCTGGTAAGGTATCATTACTGCGTGCGTCCCCAGGGGAGGCATAATGAGGATGAGCATCTTCATTTATCTTTGTGTTTTTCAGAATTCTATGTGTGCCCCATATATCATTAATAAGGGCTAGTCCTGTCCTTCGCTCTTGAGGCAGGGGAGAGCAGCAGGAAGCTTTGGGGATGGCATGCACTACCTGGCCTGTGTGGGCTAATGCCAGCCCAGTGTTTAAATGCCTCTGTGGAATGCTTCTCCTTTTCAACATAGTTTGGCGTCTTCCTTTCCTGTGTTGGGTAGCCCATGACAACCCGACCACAACTGATAACCATGTTTGTTAGGTAGTATGTAAAGAGCCACAGGAACCCATCAAACTCTTGCTCTGACATATTGCATGTCCTTCCCGGCCCTAACTTGTCCCGCCACAAATGAAAATCCCCTCAATTAACCCTAAACTACCCTGAGTACCCCAAACTACCCATAACAATATAAAATACCAAAAAAGACCAACACCTGACAATACACTGGACAAAACTATACAAAAAACAATTACAATATACAATATACAAGGTTAGGGACACAACAGGGATGACGACGATTCCAACAAGGCCAAAATACAGCAACATACTGTCCAGCAACCACAAGAAACAACCTTCAGCAAGTAAAGACAGAAAGAGTGTAATGGAACGTTGCAGTAACTTCACACTTCCTGGTTTGCAGCAAGGCAGACCCACTGCATCATTTCCAGGACAGATGCATCACATTTTCACCAAATGTTTTGTTTTTTTAACTACATTGGAAAAATAGGCAATAAATGATTTTAACACAAGACATGACAAGGCACAATGCTGTATTTCTGATGCAGCGGCTGAGATGTGTGACATCCGGCTAATGAGATGGGTGCAAAAAATAATGCATTATGCTAATGAGTCTTTTTTTTAAGCAATGGGCTGTGTTTTATAATGTATTCTGTGGTGCAATGCATGTAAACAATTACAGGGATCAGTATATTGACTAAGAATACTTGAGGGGGCTTGCTTGATGTATTTTAATGTGTTGCATGTGCATGTTGACAGTGTACATATGCATTACTGGTGCCCTATTACTTATAGGGCACGCTTCCTTTGTTTGTGTAATGTCACACCTTACAAGAAGTGAGCCCTGGGCAAACTGAGAAAATTTACTATTAAATTGCATTCACTTCCCCCAGCACTGGCAGAAGCTTGCACTGCACTGGTGGCAGCGCATTTAATTGTAAAGTGGAGCACCTTTAGTAAAGCTGCTCCATGTTGCACAGTAGATGCACCAACTTGTCTGCTATTTAATGGTGGATCACAGATACCCTTACAGGCGAGTGGAGTAAGTGACTGCACCCACTGCAAGGAAATGTCTGGGTGGGACCATAGGAGCCCCTACCCCCCCCCCTCCAAAGGGCTACCATCAGGGGGCGCACTGTCAGTGCACCTCCTGACATTCTCTTTTCCTCTAGGCCCGCATCTTTAATATAACACAAGTGCAGAGGCAAAGTAATTCCCTCATTTGCATGGAGCCACTCCACCCTGCAAAAGAGGGATCACCCTCTGATGATAGTGCAGGCACTGTAAGTGACTCTGCCCTATTGCTTTTTCATGAAGGGCCAAACAGGCATCAGCAGCTTCTTCTGGCATTCTAAAGTGCCCAGTGGGGTGAGCAAAGAAGGTGCAAATACCTATTATTCCCCTGCAGCACTACTCTAATACAGCCCCTGGTGTGAATACTGGGGCACACAAAGTATAATTTTCCAATTTGCTGGAATGTGAAGGGGCCCCTTGACTAATCTTTGACACATTGCAGGGCAGCAAGCAAAGTTGATGCACTGCGTTGTGTGAAAAGGAGAGGGCAGACCTGCCCCATATATAAAAGATATTGAACACTTCCTCTGGCTCCTGGCACACGCTGATGCACTGCAGGAGGCCTAGTACCAGCACAGCTACCCTTGCACCATGGTGCATGGTGCCAGCATTGCAGAGAGAAGCGTTTTTGTGCTGGAAGGGATACATTCCTGCACAGTAGCAAGTTTTCGAGGCACTTTCCTCCTTCTATGTGATCAGCAGAATGCAGCTCTCATAGCTAGAGGAAATGACAAGGTCACAGACATATTTCTCTCATGGTCACGCCATTTTTTGTGATGCGTGGAGAAATCATGCATTCCCTGGGGTAGAAACCTTGTCTAATCTGAGATTGCATGAAATCCATGGGTGGATGCATGGGAACGCCCATGTTCCCCCCATGGAATGCCTTTCAGAATGTCAGGTTACATAATGCAGCATTAGACGCTGACTCGCATTAACTCTTTTCCAAGCCCACGCAAGGTGTGGCAGATTGCCCCTTGCCTGGCTTTTGAATTCTCTACTAGCATTTTGTGTCATGAATTTGCAGTAAAAGTGGTGCAAAGATGACACAAAATGGTAAGAAATCTAGACATGAGTGTTCTTCAGTGGTTAGCATTAGGGCGCTCACATACAAGGGTCCTGCCCGATAGGAGACTCACTTTTGTGAAAGTTGGTGGGTGCAGGACTCTCACTTATACTGATGATGCAATGCAAAGCCACCTTACATGCCTAAGCATGACCGCACAATCATTGCACATGGCAAGACAGAGTAAATCATTTCATTGCTTGTCTCTGCATAAAAGAGATGTTGCATATGCCTTGCAGTGGGTTTTCACATGCAACACCCATGGAATTTGACACTGACCCAGTTTATCAGACTCACGTAAACCTGGTGCTGCCCAATGAATGTACACATTCCCAGAAGAGCTATAACATGGAGAAATTTGGAAATCAACCTTGCCTTTTCAATTTCCGTGTGTGCTGCAACCTTCAGCACACACAGAACATGTCAAACAAGTCCATGGATGGCTTATGGGCAGGAAGGTGCAGTGAGGAACACAATGGAACATGATGTCAGAATGGGTGAAGGCATTAGCCTTTTCTACAACACCAGGTTTACATCCACGAATTACATGAGTCATGCTGAATATCTATGGGTGTTACCTGGCAGCCCCCCCCCCACCGATCCCTCCCCCAAAGCTCCTGTAATACACCCCTGGGTCCTAGAACTCACCACCAGCCTCGGACGACTGACCACTGGGAACGGTAGCCATGTCAGCGGTGGTGCCACTGTCTGAGGACGTCGCGGGGCCACTGGCGGTGCTTGCGACGGTGTAAGTCACGGTGGTACTTGCAACAGTGTCTGTGGTGACGGTGCTGGCTGCGGGGTCTGTGGCGGCGGTGCTGGCGGTGGGGTCTGTGGCGGCGGTGCTGGCTGCGGTGTCTGTGGCGGCAGTGCTGGCGGCTGGGTCTGTGGTGGCGGTGCTGGCGGTGCTGGCGGTGCTGGCTGAGGGGTCGGTGGCGGCGGTTCTGGTGGCGGGGTCTGTGGCGGCGGTGCTAGCAGCGGGGTCTGTGACGGCTCTGCTGGCTGAGGAGTCTGTGGCGGCGGTGCTGGCGGCGGGGTCTGTGGCGGTGCAGGTGGTGGTGCAGGTGGCGGTGTTCTCCGCCGTACAGGTTGGCCTCGACGTGGACAGAAGGTGTGACACTGGTCTCTCAGTCGGTGCCACCATGCCGTCTCCTGACCTGCCCTTCAGTTTTTGGCCCTTCCCCACCTTTGATGGTGGCGCAGCTGTCTTGCCACTATCCCCGTTTTCCCTAACCCCTTGGTGGCAGGTGTTTTTGGCTTCTCCCTCTGGGATGTGGGCACCTTTTTCACCTTGGCAGGTGGCGGAATGTCCTTGCCCTCGCTCTTTGGCACACTGGCAGCCCTGATGGGTGGCACACTCCATGACCCCGCAGTTGCTGGCACCACTGTGCCTGGGGATGTGGTGGCTGAGCTGCTGGGCTGGGACCTGGAAAGCCTGGCCCTAGGGGAAGGACGGGGGGGAAGTGTAGGGAAGAGGTCAATGTTAGCCAGGAAAGGTTTTTTAGACATACTGGGACGGGTAGATGGAGGGGGTTTGGGAGTGGAGGTAGAGGTAGTGGTTGTAGGAGGTGTAGGTCTGCTGAATTTGGGTGAAGGTGCATGGGCTTTGTTTGTTGCAAATGCCTCTCAACACCCTGGATGGCAATCAGAATGGTAGACTGCCCAACAGTGAGGGATCTCAGGAGGTCAATAGCCTCCTCACTGAGGGCAGCAGGGCTGACTGGGGCAGGGCCTGAGGTGCCTGGGGCAAAGGAGATGCCCACCCTCCTGGGTGAGCGGGCATGGGACACTCACTGAGGGGCTGCTGGGAGGGCAGTGCGGGTAGGGGGGGTGGCTGCTGTACCTGTTGATGCGGGGGGCACAGAGGTGCCCACCACCGCAAGGGCGCTCCCATCAGAGGAGGAGTCGCTGTCACTGGTCTCTGCTCCTGTCCCCGCCGCGGAGCTCCCCTCACCCTCTGTCCCACTGGTGGCTTCAGACTCCTTTGTTTCGCCCTCCAGGGCCAAGTGGGATGGAGCTCCCTCCTGCTCCGGTGCCAGTGCTCCTCCGCATGATGATGCTATTGCACACAAGAACAGGGAGACCACAAAAAGGGGGGGAATACAGGAGAAAGACATGTTCAGTGCATGCAACATCACTACCGTTGGCGGACACAACAGACACAGCAGCTCTCTGTACTATGTCCTGCACTTATAGTTCCTAGATTAATCACATGCCCATGGGGTACAAGGCCTAACCCCGATAGCTGCACACCTGGAAGTCACAGGAGCCTGACTAGGTGTAGATGGCACTAACCACTAGTGGGGTTGGGGTGCCACAGAGCTTGGCTCACAAGGGACCTTGCCTACCAAGATCGCCCTGGCCTAGGGGAACCCACTGCCCACCTCCCCCACCCAGACACCTCGTAATGCGTGCAGAGTCAGCTGAATGAGAGTGTACTCACCCCCTTGTGGCTGCTGTGATGCCCTCAAGCGCCCATTTAACTCTGGATATGCCACCGCCAGGATCCGGAAAATCAGGGGGGTCATGGTGCGACAGGCACCCCTTTCACGTTGGGAGGCCATCCCCAGCTGGGCCTCCGCCGTCTTCTTGCTCCAGCGGCGCAGGTCCTCCCATCTTTTACGGCAGTGGGTTCTCCATCTGTGGTGGACCCCCAGGGTCCGGACGTCCTTGGCGATGGCACGCCAAATAGCCTTCTTCTGGTGGGCTCTGACCTAGAGGAATAGTACAGGGGGAAAGGAAAATCTTTACCCGTCCGGACCATCATACTCATTAACCCACGTTCCCACCCTTGCCCTGATGCACATACACTCACCGTCCGCACATGCAGGCCTCAGCCCCCCCCCCCATTTATCTTCCATCCACACCACTCCAAACAGGCAGTGCCCTTGCAGCATGCTCACAGTGTACTCACCTGTTTGTCTGTAGGACCGTACAGTTGTGTGTACTGGGGGAGGACCCCATCCACTAGTTTCTCCAACTCCTCCGAAGTGAAGACAGGGGCCCTTTCCCCAGACACATGAGCCATTGAGCTTCCAGACACAGGTCACAGCAGCACTTTCAGTGTAGGTCTTCTCCTGTTGAAGGTCAGGTATCAAGTGAGTGAACAGACAGAACATGGCAGTCACGTCCGTGGAGGTGTGTACCATCACCGCCGGCGTGCATCATCATTGGCTCCTTTGACCCATAGGGTCCCATGTCAACCAATGCTGGATGCACTGTGGTCTTCGACCGCCCACCGCGATGGTATACAATGCCAGCGCAGTTACCTCATATCCCCTTGTCCCACCTTACAGGTCAGGCAGCCAACATTTCAGGGGGCCACATGGCATTAATATTAACTGCGTCACACCAATGTAGGCCTTGAATACACACAGTTACAGGCACATTGTGGATTAATAAATGTGTGCAAATGACATTTTGTGATGCCTCAGTGTTGGCTGACTCTCTGCTCACTGTTCTCATCCATAGGGCACGTCTGCTGGGGCAGGTGATGAGATGGCGGCATCCTCCGGTGTACAGACCACTGGTGGACCTGTCGACACTGGAAGAGAGGCACATAATAGTCACCTACAGACTTGATCGTGCAACAATCCATGGACTGTGTTCCCAGTTGGAGCCAGACCTGAAGTCAGCTATCCACCATAAAACAGGAATCCCCCCTCTAGTGCAGCTCCTGTCAGTACTCCATTTCCTGGTAAGTGGTTCCTTTCAAACAACAGTGGCCATTGCATCAGGGATGTCCCAGCAAATGTTCTCTAATGTGTTGTCCAGAGTGTTGTCTGTGCTGCTGAAACACATGCGCAGCTACATTGTGTTCCCTCAGGTAGAGGATTTGCCCGCAGTGAAAGGTGACTTCTATGCCCTGGGACATATCCCCAGCATCATTGGTTCCATTGATGGGACACGTGTGGCCCTGGTACACCCCCGCAGGAGTAAACAAGTGTACAGAAACTGGAAGAGCTACCATTCTATGAATGTGCAGATGGTGTGTTTGGCAGACCAGTACATCTCCCATGTGAATGCCAAATTTCCTGGCTCAGTGCATGAAGCTTACATTTTGAGGAATAGCAGCATCCCTTATGTGATGGGGCAACTCCAGAGGCACTGTGTGTGGCTAATAGGTGAGGACAAGGACCCTATACACTGTGAATAGGTATCTGGGTATGGGGTTGTCCCTACGGGTTAGTGTGTGTCTAACAGTTGTCCCTCCATATTTGCAGGTGACTCTGGTTACCCCAACCTGTCATGGCTACTGACCCCAGTGAAAAATCCCAGGACAAGGGCAGAGGAACGCTACAATGAGGCACATGGTCAAACTATGAGGGTGATTGAACGCACCTTCGGCCTCCTGAAGGCCAGATTCCGGTGCCTCCATATGACAGGTGGTTCGCTCTACTACTCACCAAAGAAGGTGTGCCAGATCATCGTGGCCTTCTGTATGCTGCACAACCTGTCTTTGCGATGGCAGGTGCCTTTTCTGCAGGAGGATGGGCCAGCTGGTGGTGTTGTGGCAGCTGTGGAGCCTGTGGACAGTGAAGAACAGGAGGCAGAAGAAGAGGATATCAACAACAGGAACAACATAATCATGCAATACTACCAGTGAGACACAGGTAAGAAGATGTCACTGCCTCCCATATCTCAAACTATTTTTGGAGCTAGCATAAGTCTATTATTTTCACTCAGTGTATGGACCCTGACTTGTCACTTTGCCTTTCCATTTCACAGATGAGGGTCCCACTTTGTGCCCTCTGCTATATTTCCTCCTGGCCTACAGCTGTGTTACATTGGTATGCGCACAAGTAAATTGTCATTGCTACATTACATGGTTATTGCAATTAGACATTTGGGAAAGCACAGACTGACTCCAGATTGTTTTGTGATTGAAGTGTGTTTATTTCTGTGCAAATAAGTGGAGGGGGTTGTAAAATGGGCAGGGGGATGGTGGAGGAATGTCCATGGCAGAGTCCAGTCTATTTATTTCACAGGTGCATTGTCCAAAGGGGCATAGGAAGTAGTGGAGCAATGGCAGTTGAAGGATGGAGAAGATGACAAAGTGGGACAGAAGGGTGACATTCAGTGGGGGGGGGGTCATTTCCTGGCGGGGGTCTTGTCAATGTTCTCTGTCTTGTTCCGGGATCTCAAGGACTGTTTGCGGGGTGGTTCTCCAGCTGCAGGGGCTGGGGTGCTAGTTTTGTGTTCCTCTGGCGGTGCCTTCTGTCCACCAGCGCCAGCGGAGGTGGAGGGCTGTTCATTGTCCAGGCTAGTGTCAGGGGCCCCTTGTTGTGCCACAGTGTCCCTCCTGGCGTTGACAAGGTCTTGCAGCACCCCTGCAATGGTGACCAGGGTGTTGTTTATGAACTTCCTCCCTGATCCCCAGATAGTGTTCCTCCTGCAGCCGCTGGGTCTCCTGAAACTTGACCAGTACTGTTACCATTGTCTCGAGGGAATGATGGTAAGCTCCCATATGTTGGAAAGGGCCTCGTGGAGAGTGGGTTCCCTGGGCCTGTCCTCCCCCTGTCGCACAGCAGTCCTCCCAGCTTCCCTGTTTCCGTGTGCCCACTGCCACTGCCACCAGGTCCCTGATTTTCTTGGGTTGGTGGGTTTGCCTGGGTTCCCTGTAGTGGTGGACACACTGCTGATTGACGTGTCCTGGGGACAGAGGGATGGGCCCGCTGGGTGGGTGCTGTGCTGGTGTTTCCTGAGGGGGGAGGCTCTGTGGTGGCTTGTGACAGTGTCAGGGGATCCGACTGTCCCGAGGTCCCCGATGGGCGGGTTGGTCATCTTGAGCCAGTTGTGCAGAGCTGCTGTCATCACTGTGGGTCTCTTTTGTGGGGGGACTGGATGTGTCTGGTACCTCCTGTCCGGTGACATTGGGTTGGGGTCCTGCAGGGGTGTAAAGGCATGATTATTGCATCTGTGTGTGCCATTGTGTGCAATGGGTGAGTGACCCTGTACTCCAGTACTTGCATTCTTGGCTTGGTCCTTGTGTGATATTTGATTTGGGGTCTGTGTGGGTATCTGTAGTGGACATGCTCTGGTCATGGGTGTCCATGCTTTGGTGTTGCATGCAGGGCTTGGTATTGGGATGGGTGGATTGTTATAGTGGGGCATATGTGAGGTGCTGGAGTGATGGGGTGAGGGTGAGGGTGGGAGTTTGTGATGGCATGCAGTTGGGGGGGGTGAGGTAGTAAAGATTTGACTTACCAGAGTCCAGTCCTCCTGCTACTCCAGCGAGGCCCTTGGGATGCAGTATTGCCAAAACCTGCTCCTCCCATGTTGTTAGTTGTGAGGGAGGAGGTGGGGGTCCACCGCCAGTCCTCTGTACAGCAATCTGGTGTCTGGAGACCACGGAACGCACCTTCCCCCGTAGGTCGTTCCACCTCTTCCTGATGTCATCCCTAGTTCTTGGATGCTGTCCCACTGCGTTGACCCTGTCGACAATTCTGCACCATAGCTCCATCTTCCTTGCAATGGAGGTGTGCTGCACCTGTGATCCGAATAGCTGTAGCTCTACCCGGACGATTTCCTCCACCATGACCCTGAGCTACTCCTCAGGGAACCTGGTGTGTCGTTGAGGTGCCATGATGTGGTGTGGGTGATGTGTGAGGTCGTGTGTGTTGTGATGTGTGAGGGGATGTGTTGGTGTGTGTTGTTTGAGGTGCGTGGATGTTGTTGTGTGTCTGTGGATGCTGGTGTTGTTTATGGTGGTGTCTCTCTCTGGCGATTTTAAGAAATCTGGTAGTAAGGGTTTGTGGGTGATGTGGGTGTGTGCTTTATATTGGATTGGGTGTGTGTGTGTGGTGTGTGTATGTGTGTCAGGTGTGTGTATTTTGAATTGTCCAATGTGGTTGTGTTTTGTAAATGTGAGTGTATTTTGAGCGCGGCGGTGTGTACCGCCAATGGAATACCGTGGTTGGATAGTGTGGGCGTATTCCTGTTGGCGTGACAGTGGAGGTTTTGTTATCGCCAGTTTATCACTGACCTTTGGTGTGGTGGACTTGTGTTGGTGTCCGGATTATGGCTGATTCCGAGCTGTGGGTCGTGATAGCTGTAGCGGAATTCCGCGCGGCAGCACGGTTGTAAGCGGCATTTACCGCCAGGGTTATAATGAGGACCATAGTATTTAAACTTCTATAAGAATCAAGGAGTATTCACTAGGATGAGAGGTATCCCTGTAAACCCCGAAATTAGAAAATGTGTGTTCCTTGTGGCATTCAGTATCCCGGGGCATAGCTTCAGGGGTGTTTGGGGTGTTACACTTCCTGATAATTGTATTATCTAGTAGTTAGTTGGGTACAGGTGCTTTTATTCAGGCATTGTAAGGTGTCTGTCAGATTTCCCTAGGAATTTTTACATACACACACAGACAAAAACACACATGCATGCACTCTTTCTCTCGTCTCTGTTTGAAGGTCTTAAAAAATATTGCTTATTTTATAAAATATTGTGTTTTAGGTGTGGTCTGGCCACGGAGCGTGATGGCCGTCTGATCTGCGCGCTCCGCGAGACGGCTTGGCCTGGCCGGAGACGGGGGCACTGCGGGGGCACTAAAACTCCCCCCTAGGGGCACAAAACAGATCGGAGGATGCCTTGAGCGCTGGGTCACCTCCTGGGAGCACCGCGGAGCAGGACCACGGGAGAAACCCGCGACGAGACAAAGCGGCCCGTGAAAGAGAGCCCGTAGCCACGGCCTCTGATGCTACCGGGGCCCCGCGCCGCCGAGGACAATCGAGCGCCCCAGGAGTGGAGAGGGCACTCCTGGGTACCAAATTTCTGCAGACCCCACCCCACCCACTGATGCGCCAACCAGCTTTCCACCTTGCCGCTGAGGCGCTGCTTATGGTGGGGGCAGAGAGCTCCGTGTGTCTGGGGTCCTGGAGCTGCGACGACCTGGGAACTGACGCCAGCTTTTTGCAGCCGGGGGGGGCGTCGGGAACCAGTGAGAGTCTTGCGCTGTGCTGGGGGCCCTGAGGGACCCTGCCCTCCTCTCCCACTGGGGGCCCACCTACTCTACTCACGCGCCTGCCTGCACCCCCATCCACCCGACTGACAAAGAGTGGGGCCGCAAACCACCAGGGGCCAAGACGGAAGATGGAGAGGCAGGTCGGCCTATTTCCTACTTCTTACTTTCTGCTCCTTACTGATGGATACACTGCTATGTCTGCTAAATGGGGCCTCCGGAAGATGACCCATGTCACGACAATAAAAGAACCGGTACTCCCTACCCACCGGAGTACCTTTGCTCCGGCTCGTTGAGTCCGCGGATCGCGCTCAGTCGTCCCTTTGCTATTGTGCAGGACAGACACCTCCCTCCTCCGGACTGTGACCTCATTCCACTACCAGAACACGGACGACGCAGCGGCCCCCGCTGGGACTGAATCACCCACCGGCTATGCCACAGTGAGACTTGGAGTACTCCAGCCTATCTTCCCCCCTCTCCCACCCACCTACCCGTCCACGCAGAGTGGGACCAGCTGCAGCTTTGGGAGAGGACCTCAGAGCCCTCCGGCCCCCCCCCCTATGCAGCTACTACCAAGCCCTGCGATGGTGGCCAGAGATGCCAGGCGGACGATCATCCCACAAGAACACAGGCAAGCTGGTGAGGCAGTTGGTCTTCTCTGAGGCCTTACTCCAGGCGAAGGGAGTTCCTCCACCGATGGTGACGCAGCCATCTGCCACACACCAAGATATGTCGGACCCAGCCCAGGAATCCACAATGGACCATATCCTTCAGGAAATTTTGGCAGTTGGCCGTAGACTGGAGGGGATGGATAGTGCCATGGTTTCATTGGCGGCGGAAACTAAATCCATCCATACGGAAATTGTAAGCTTTCAGACTCACGTCCTGGGATTGGAATGAGTGTCAAAAGTGGAGGCCCACGCCTCTTCTTTCCAGGACTGAGATCAGGCCTTGCCTTGCGCTAGGACTAGTACAGTCCGGGTATAGACCAGCAGATTAAAGTTTAGGTTCCCTGGGGCTTTAGTTTGCTCCACTTTTCTCCTCTCCCCCTTTTTTCTTTTTTCTTTCCCCTTCTTTTCCTTTTCCGTTTTTATTTTCTCTTCTATTTCCTATTTTCATTCTCCTCTTCCTTCTCCCCTCTGCTCCCCCCTTCCCTTTCCCCTCCTTGATTCTTCTCTTTCTTGAACCTCCGCCTATCTCTTTCTTTCTTCTTTTTTTCCGTTTGCTCTTTGCTATCTCCCCTCTCCTATCGAGGCTGGTTCTGCTCTGGTGTATCTATCTCCTCGCCTATACTTTGCTGCCCTCCCACCCTACCCCTCCCTCATAACCGCTTTCTTTCCCCTTCCCCCTCCTTCTACTCCCATTACTCCCGTCCATACCTTATTCTACATTCTTGCCTTCTGCCTCCTGTTCGCTTCTTCTCCCTTCCCTTCCTGGTATCTCCTTCTATTTTGCCCTCTTCTCCTTCAACTCCCCTTCACACCCTCTTCCCCCACTCCCAAGTCACTCGGTCCTATATTCTGTAGCGTCCCACACCCCCCACACCCCTCCCCCTATCCTTTTACTTCTCCTCTTCACACCGCTCGCCCCACCGCTCTTAATAGCTTTCCCCCATGGCTGGACGTCCGTATGCCTCGTCTGCCCCCTTATGGGTTGTCTCTTGGAACATCAACGGCCTCACCCACTCCATTAAATGGAAGAAAATACTTTTGTACCTCAATACCAAGCAGGTGGACATAGCCCTCCTTCGGGAAACCCACTTGACCAGGCTCAATTCTGATAAACTGCGAAGGGACTGGGTGGGGACTGCGCTCGCCAGCTGTAGCACCCCCCCCCCCCGCTGGATGACCAGAGCACGATGCTGCGGAAATGTGGAACTACAATATTGCTGCAAAAGAGTCTGCCCTTTACAGTTACCAAGTCATGGGTTGACCCGGAGGGGCGATACATATTTGCCAAACTGAAGCTGGGAGGCGCCTTGGTATGCGTGGGATCCATCTATGCCCCAATAGGTCCCAAAAGACAATTTTTTCTCCGCATCAACCATCTCTTGACAGAGATTGGAGCTGCCCGGTACATTATCGGAGGGGACTGGAGCCTAGCCCGAGATGCCATATTAGACAGGACCGGGCCTATGGACACCATCAATAATGGAGACAGACCCTTACAGTCTGATGTAATGCATGACAACGGCCTGGTGGATCCGTGGAGATTGATGCACCCGAGTAATAGGGAATATACCTTCCTATCCCCAGTCCACGGCACCCAATCCCGACTGGACTACTTCCTTATTTCACACAGCCTTGTAGCACAAACGCAGGACTCTCACATACTAAGTGGGGGCTTGTCAGACCATTCCCCGATCTTCCTAGCTGTTCAGCTGGGCATGGTGTCCCCAGGCTGCAAACCATGGCGATTCGTTGCCCACCGCTACCGAACCCCTCAGGGGAAGGCGCAGCTGCAGGCACACACATCCACATATATCCAGGACAAACTTGAGTCAGTGACATCCAAAAGGATTACCTGGACTGCGGCCAAAGCAACGATACGGGGACAGATGATGCGCAACTCCGCACTGGCAAATAAAGACAGGGCATAGTGGCAAACGACCTTAGAAACTGATATCACACGCCTGACGGAGCGCTACACGGCCCGCCCCTCCCTCTCCACCTGCAGGGAATTGGAGAGAGCCCATATGGCCTTGAACGAACTCTTTACCTCCCAGGCTGAATACGCGCTGCAACGCCTGCAGGGACGGCACTATGATCAAGGGGAGAAGGCTGGCTGTCTACTGGCCGCACAACTTCGCCAAAGAGCGTCAACCCTAGCTATACCGGCTATCAAGGCCCAGCCGGGGGAGATTATCAGGCACCCGCAGTACATAGTGGAAGAATTTGCAACCTTCTATCGCCGCCTCTATACTTCGGATTCACAGTCCTCCCCTGCCCAGATAGAGCCTTTTCTCAGTACTGTCACCTTGCCCTCCCTCTCCGATGAAGGGCGAAAACTGCTGGGGGCGGACATCACCCGCCAGGAAATTCTGCAGGTCGCCACCGGTCTCCCGACCCACAAGTCGCCAAGAGAAGACGGATTACCAGCGGAATTCTATAAATGGGCAGGGGAGGAGACACTTGATGTTTTACACGGGGTGCTGAACGAAGCTTGTCAGACCAGTTCGCTGGGTGCGATATCCAACGCCGCCGTAATCACTGTCATACCAAAACAGGGCCAGGTCCCTCTGCATTGCGGCAGCTAATGGCCCATATTTGTGTGGGGATCCACATGCACCGTCTAGCATCGGCCAAGCTCATAGCACGTAGGTCACATGGAGGAATGGGGCTCCCTTTGGTGAACATTACGCTCTAGCCCTCCATCTATCACCACTAGCTGCCACATTGTCTAGCCCTGCAGCCTCTCCCATAGAGGAGGCCTTAACGGACTGTACCGCAGGACCGCTGTTCCCCCGAACCCGATCCTGAAGGCGACGGGTGTAGCATGGCAGGGGGCCCACCGCCTCATAGGGGTCCACCCCTCCCTCCACGCCCAGGCTCCCCTGTGGCACAATGATACTCCCCCCTACGCCACTACACCCGAGGAAAGGATTGTGGCTATGATTAACATAGCCAAACATGAGAGAGTCATCTACAACCTTCAGGATCAGGCTGCCATCTTTGCTCAGGTATGGGCTCCCTTCCTTCCTGATGTCTAATCGACATCATTATCACTACTGTTGCTCCCCAGCGGACTTCATGTATCTCCTACTCTCCTTTTTTATACCTGCTACCCCTCCCTTCTTTCCCTCCCTCTCTTCCCACACACACTCCCCCTCCTACCCTTCTATCATCCCATACCTTCCCTCCTTTTTCTTTGTTTCCCTAGCCCTGGGACCATTGCACTTGGTCGATTGGTTTCTCTGATCTCCCTCACTTCTTCTCTATCTCTCCCCTCTCATCTATCTATGTCTTCCTTGATGCTCTCTTCTTCCTCTTCTTTCTCCTTTCTTCAACACCAGATCCCTCCCATTCCGTTCTTCCAGCCCTCCCTTTATTTTTATTTTTCTTTTATTTTTCTTTTCTTTTCTTCTTTTCTTTTCTTCTCTTCTTCTCTCCTTCTTTCCTCTCTCCTCACCCCTTGACTAACACTATAAGACCTGGACATTCTACTTTCCTGCCACCCTTGCCACCGCAACCCTTACTACTGAATTACCCGACTATCATGGAGCAGCATCCATTATCCCTACTCATGCAATTTCAGATAGCCCCCGCTATTAGAAGGACCCCGCCTGTGACAAATGCATGTTTACTTACTCATCTCAATCATAAATGAGGGAAAAGACGATACACAGAGACATAGGATTCACACTCGGCGGATACTCTACGGAATATGGTCCTAACCCGACAGTTGATCTCCTCTACCCCTCCTACCCCCGCCCCCCCCTTGTCAGCAGATACTTGAAAGGTTTGCATCCTTCACCCATCCCCTCCCCCCCTCCCTCCACCTCACATTTCCTTCCCCTCCACCTCCCCCCCTTAGTATTGATTAGTATTGCTAGATCTGTTACCTATTGCTGGTCGCCACTATTATTCTTATTATAATTCTTACCATTATTATTATTATCATTATTACTGTTACCATTATTATTACTATTCGCTACCATTCATTATTAGTCTCCCCTGACTTCCTTCTATCTTTTTCCCCCCAATACTGTTTGGTCCCATAAATATTGATGTACGTGCCATGTTACTACAGCTGTATCTCAGGCAACACTCATGTGTTTCCTCTAGATCATGTTGTTCACGAGATGCTGTCCTCTTGCCTTATTCATGTGGATATTTTTTTTTTCCTCGCCCTGTAAGGCTGTGTTATGTCATATTGTATTTACTTGGTATGTTATCTGCTATTAAAAACAATAAAAAATTACAACACAAAAAAAATATTGTGTTTTAAATTTAAATACCCTTAACAATCCACACTTCTCTCCCTCTCCCCGCCTCTTAAGCCTCCTTCATGCCCTGGTTTTCATATAATATAATGTATTTTAATGATACGAAAGCATGATTGCTACAAAATCTGAAGTTCACACCACCCCAATCTTACTAAGCTACGTTCCATTTCAGTCTACTGAAAAAAAGAAGGGGCATATTTACATGCCCCTAGATCCACTTTGCGCTGCCATAGCGTCAATTTTTTTTACACTAAGGAAGCACTAATGTGGCTTTTCCCCTGTGGCAGGTATAATGTATGCAAGGGGGAGTTCTGACACAGGGAGGCCCGAAAAATGGCACAGTGAAATTTACAACATTTCTAGCATTTTTAACGCCTGCTCAGAGAAGGCGTAAAATGACGCACCCATTTTAATCAATGGGCCTCCCTGTGCTTTGCTGCATTAGCATCAGAAATGTTGACGCTTGTGCAGCAAAGCACCACAATATTGTCAAAAATGTTGATGCTAGTTTCCTCAAGACCACAGTATTGTAAATACAGAGCAACCATGGTGCTGTTAGGTACAGCAGGGGTGACACAAGAAAAGTGGTGCATCTGGACTGATGCGCCACTTTCTTCTAAATATGCCTTGAAGGGTGTAGGACCTAACAGTTGAGTAAGAAGTAACTATTGTGAGCTTAAATCACATTACTTCAAAGCTAAGTACACGCACGAGTCTCTGGTAAGTTATGAAGTACTTAAAAGATAATTTTGAAACTCAATACTTCATTTACTTTGGTAAATCAGACCCACCTAGACAAAGCAGTAACGACCGCAAAGCACACGGGCGTACAGTAGTTCAGATATTGCCAGAAAGATAAAATAAATGCTCGACACAACATTAGCAAAAGAAGAAAGGAATATTTTATTGTATTTGAAGCAAGCCGTCCCACGAAAGTAGGGGCATAGATACCATAATTTGAGTTAAATGGCAGGAGGAAAGCAACAACCTACACATCAAATAAAGGGCACGCATGCTTACTGGTTAAGGTATGGAAAACAGTAAATTACCAAGCGTGGAATATGTTTCCATATATATCAAATGCCCTTTAACCAGCTTATTGCATATTGACACCACAACAACCGCCCCTCCAAAAATCATGCAGGTCTTGAACCTCCATACTGAGGAGACCAAGCAGAACAGAGATTATGGCCAAACTTTGGCAGGGAAACTGGGTTGAATTTCATGTTTTAGAAACAATTATCATTTGGAAAAGCCAATAGGTCTGGATTTGTCTACCAACATTTTGGCTTTGCTGGTGCTGGTTTTCTTTTGTGATGGTTTTTGTCAACCTTTATTTTTGGGAAAGCTTTTAGGCCTTCGCCAATATAAATAAATGTTAAATACAAAGTTGGCTAAAGATATTTTTGCCCTTTAAAACACACATGGCCATGGTAATCCCCGGCACTAAACAGAACTACTTTGTTAACAATCTACTCATTGTCAATGACTAGAATGCCGTTTACTTGGTGAAGTTGACCAAAAGCTGATGTTGGCTGACCCTTTGCCCAATGCTTTATGCTGTAGAGGGTGAAAGTAAAATATGAATGACACAACATTATATCAATGAACAAAGAGGGTTGCCTAAACCCCATGCTATATTCAAGTACATTATACACATGGGCCCTCATTCTGACCTTGGCGGGCGGCGGAGGCCGCCCGCCAAAGTCCCGCCGTCAGGTTACCGTTCCGCGGTCGAAAGACCGCGGCGGTAATTCTGACTTTCCCGCTGGGCTGGCGGGCGGTCGCCTTCAGGCCGCCCGCCAGCCCAGCGGGAAAGAGGCTTCCACGATGAAGCCGGCTCGGAATCGAGCCGGCGGAGTGGAAGCTGTGCGACGGGTGCAGTTGCACCCGTCGCGTATTTCACTGTCTGCGCAGCAGACAGTGAAATACATTTAGGGGCCCTCTTACGGGGGCCCCTGCAATGCCCATGCCAGTGGCATGGGCACTGCAGGGGCCCCCAGGGGCCCCGCGACCCCCCCTACCGCCATCCGGATCCCGGCAGTCGGACCGCCGGGATCTGGATGGCGGTGGGGGGGTCGGAATCCCCTCGGCGGCGCAGCAAGCTGCGCCGCCTTGGAGGATTCAATGGGGCGGCGGTACACTGGCGGGAGCCCGCCAGTGTTGCCGGTCCGACCGCGGCTTTACCGCCGCGGTCGGAATCCCCATTGGAGCACCGCCGGCCTGTCGGCGGTGCTCCCGCGGTCCTCCGCCCTGGCGGTCTTTGACCGCCAGGGTCAGAATGACCGCCATGATATTTAAAAAACTGAACGGTCCTGGCTAACGCCAGACCTAGAAAATTTGGCAAATGTCATGTTTCATGCATTTTACAAGCCAGGCATTTAGGGTTGAGAGAAGTCTAACTTGTTTAACTACATTCATAAGCTTGTACATAATTGAAGAATACATAATTCCCATTAAATGAAAGGTTTTGAATAAAAAGGTGATTCTGTGACAATGTAGTCATCTGAGCTACTATTATATAATTCATTAGGCATTCTACATTCCATAGAAAAACACACATAATTGGTATTGCCAGGCTCCAGACATTCAAGACAACATTTACTTGATTACCATTTTCAGATATATTTTTGTCCATTTGATAAATGCAAAAACATATCCAAAAACTGTGGTTAAAATATCTACAAATCCCCTCATTTATCATCCTATATTCCGGCTACAATGAAACATTGATGAAGGATTTGCACAAAAGCGTAGCCCTGGATATAGTTTGTATGGAATCACAAAGAGACCAAAGAGATACATGTGTTTGAACATCCCAATAGCAATTTTGAAAAAAAACTCAAACTCGGAGATGTGTAAAAACTCTTGCAGTGAAAAAAGTAATATGTTCATGTTTTAGAGAAAACTACCTCCATTGACTTTTATTGAAAACCATGTTAATAAAAATGCCATTGAGACCAGATCCCCTATTACCATAAGGGCAAGCTTTCCTTGTTTGCACCACTGCGCACCTTAGAAAAGGTGCTCCTAGGGACAACAGGGAAAGTGCATCTGATTACAAGGAATGCACTGCCCTTCGGGTAGCCGCGAACTTGTGCTGCCAGGAGGAAAGTGCATTCAAGTGAAATACGGAAAGGCTGCTTCAAAGCAGCTCCGTGTTTCACAGTGCATGTTGGTTTCGCTTTCAAAGGGTATTATAAAATCCCCTTGCAGGCGGGTGCAGTGAGACTGCACCGGCCTGGAAGAGGATGTCTGGCGATCCGAGGAACCCCCTTTCTCCCTCCCCAGAGGGCAACCTCAAGGAGGCACACTGAAAGTGTGCCACCTTTTTGTGGCGCACTTTTAATTTGCCTCCTAAAGAAGTTTACTTCTGAACCCATGTCATAATATGGGTGCCGAGGCAAAGTGATACCCTCATTTTTAAAGGTAACCCATTTTCATGGAAAGTTCATCAACTTAACCTAAATTATTTTTCATTAAAAAAACATGGTTATTTATCAAACTATACAAAATAACTCAATCAGCAGAACATAACATCTCTGAAAATTCCATTTTCTTCCCAGTTATAAAAACCCCCAGAAAACTCACAATACGTGCAGATAGATTGCTAGGAATCTGTTTTAATTTTCTGAGAAAAATGTATGCCAAACCTATAATGATATAGTTCAGAAAAGCTATACAGCAGAACACTTGAATGTCAGCAGTTTTTTCTTTGCTTTAGAGAAAGATGTGAATAAACGTTATTTGCTGAAACATTCAAACAAATCCTTACATTAACACATTAACATAATAGCAGGCTAATCATTATTGTTTCTGGGCACGTTTAAACATGTCATTTAATTAACATATTAGCAAGCTGTGCTATCTGAAGTGAGAATGTCCGTACTGCTGATTATGAGATGTAATGAAAATAAGGTTGAATCGGTATCTCAAGTAATGAAAATGTAGTTAGTAATTTGAACATTGATTAACCAGAACATTATTTAGTTAATATGCCTCTGCATAATTGTTACCGCCCTTGCCCTTCCATCTAATGTATATATGTCCTTCATACAATCACCTACAGGGGGTTCTAGTGCACCCAATTTCCACCACCTCTGAAGTCTCGCCAGCAGTGCCCATGAATCAAGAAGTGCCTACTTGGGATGTCATACTACCCTTGAAGCTCACCAATCTCCACAAAGTCCTTGCCACTATATACATTTCCCACTATTTTGAAACCCTTCATCCTCCTCAGATTCTCAATTCACCCCAGTTTCCACTATGCAATAGTACTATCAGCAACTTTTTATGGATCTTATGGCTGTATGAATGAGATATGTGTGTCCTCTGGAGAGCTCTCGGCCAGGCATAACATTGGTCACTGAGGGGTATATTTATACTTGTTTTGCCCCAAATTTGTATCATTTTTTTGTATGCAAATTCGATGCAAAACTAACTCCATATTTATACTTTGGCGCTAGACCCGTCTAGCACCTAATTTATGGAGTTAAAGTCATATTTTGGACGTGGAAACCTACTTTACGTCAATGAGATGCAAAGTAGGTGTTCCCGTGCCAAAAAATGACACTTTGGCCTTAGCGCCATATTTAGCCCCCATGCTTAAATCACGCACAGGAGGGAGGGATGAGGGATCAAAAAATGGTGCAAAGCTTGCTCTGCACCATTTTTTAATGCCTGGGTCAGGGCAGGCGTTAGGGGACCTGTGGGCCTATTTCAATGGTCAGGCCCCAGGGACACCCCACCCACACCAGAGGGACAGCGGAGTATAGGTAAGTACAGGTAAGTATTTTTTTTTTAAGTGCCATTGGGTGCTCTGAGATGGGCCTCCCTACATGACTGGGTGCAATGGCCATGCCCAGGGGACCCTGGTCCCCTGTGCTGGTCATTGGGGTGGTGGGCATGACTCCTGTCTTTGCTAAGACAGGAGTCATGTGGTATGGATGGTTTTGCGTCAGAAAGTGACTCTAGGCAGGTTAGTCATTTTGTTTTACTCTAACCTGCCTACCGTCATTTTTTGGTGCAAAACCCCCTTCTTCCATACTGCCAGCCCCACCCGACTAACGTCGTTTTTTTTAATGCTAGCCTACCCTTTGCACTGGCTTGCACCATTCCATAAATATGGTGCCTGGTTGGTGCACAGAAATGGTGCAAGCCGGTGCTAAACTTTTTGGTGCAAAACTGTGTTTTTGCACCAAAAAGTATAAATCAGGGCCTTAGGACCTGATTACAACCTTAGTGGATGGCATACTCCGCCACAAACGTGACAGACATCCCAACCGCTGTTTTACAAGTACCATAATATATAATGAAACTTGTAATACGGCGGACGGGATATCCGTCACATTTGTGATGAAGTATCCCATCTGCCAAGGTCATAATCAGGACCTAAGATGCCCTCTTTTTTAAATTGCCCTTTCTTGGAAGCATGTTATAGCAGGTGAGGCACTGTTGTCTGGGGAGGTGTTCCTATGCCTTTAGTGCCTCCTCCACCCCACAAAACATCCCTTCACCTTCCCGTCCACTGTAGTTTGACTGCCATGAAGTAGAGTTCAACATCCAGGGTAGCTAATCTGCTCTTGTCCACTGATAGCTGTAGTTTGGACAAAACCATCCTGCATCTGTCTCTGTGCCAGATCAATTCTAGTAACATTCAATCCATCTATAAAATAGTTTTGCAGGTATTTTATTGCAGTGGGTTCCCCTGCATGGTTTGAGTCCTACCTCTTGTGAGCACTCACCTCCAATGTCTCTGTAGTGAATAAGTGGAGAACTTGCTTCAATTAATCTTTATCTCTGCCAGTGCACCAAAATCACCAAGGGGCATATTTATACTCCGTTTGCGCCGAATTTGCGTCGTTTTTTTCGACGCAAATTCGACGCAAAACTAACTCAATATTTATACTTTGGCGTTAGACGCGTCTAGCGCCAAAGTTCATGGAGTTAGCGTCATTTTTTTGCGTGAACACCTTCCTTGCGTTAATGATATGCAAGGTAGGCGTTCCCGTCTAAAAAAATGACTGCGATGCTATTGCGTCGGATTTATACTCCCGGGCAAAAATGACGCCCGGGAGTGGGCGGGACTAAAAAACCCGCATTTGCGCCGGATTTTAGCGCCTGGGTCAGGGCAGGCGTTAAGGGACCTGTGGGCTCAGAATGAGCCCAGAGGTGCCCTCCCAAGCCCCCAGGGACACCCCCTGCCACCCTTGCCCACCCCAGGAGGACACCCAAGGATGGAGGGACCCACCCCAGGGAAGAGAAGGTAAGTTGGTTTAAGTATTTTTTAATTAATTTTTTAGTGGCATAGGGGGGCCTGATTTGTGCCCCCCTACATGCCACTATGCCCAATGACCATGCCCAGGGGACAGAAGTCCCCTGGGCATGGCCATTGGGCAAGGGGGCATGACTCCTGTCTTTGCTAAGACAGGAGTCATTTCAATGGGGGATGGGCGTCGTAAAAAAATGGCGCAAATCGGGTTAAGATGTTTTTTTTGCCTCAGCCTGACTTGCCCCATTTTTAGACGCCCAAACGCCATTTTTCCCTACGCCGGCGCTGCCTGGTGTACGTGTTTTTTTTTAACGCACACCAGGCAGCGCCGACGCTAATTTTTTTGGCGCAAAACTGCGTTAGCGCAGTTTTGCGTCAAAAAGTATAAATATGGGCCCAAGTTCTTTCATTGCACCTTGTATGTCCAACTGCCTCCTGTAAATACAGTAGTATATTGTCTGCATACAGAGACATATGGAGAGGGAGCACGTTAATCTGTAGACTGTGGAAGCAGAATGCCTGACACATGACCATCAGCACTAATGCCTCCACTACTACCACAAACAGGACTAGCACAAACAGACAGTCCTGTTTTGTTCCTCTGCCGACAAAATAAGGTTCAGAGACAAATCCCCCATTTTGATTCAAGCCATTGTGTTAGTATGCAGTAGTTTAGTCGAGTCACAGAAAACCGGAAATAAGGGCCAGATGTAGCAAACGTTTGCGAGTCGCAAATCACCCGAATCGCTATTTGCGACTCCGCAAAATCGGAAATGGGATGCAAAAATCCCATTACCGACTCGCAAAAAACGATGCGAGCCGTTACCGAATCGCAAAAATTGCAACCCCATTTTGCGACCCGCAAATAGGAAGTCGCAATTTGCGAGTCGCAAACCATATGCAATAGCAACTCGCAAATTGCGACTAGTTGTAAAAAGCCCAGTTTGCATGTCCCATTTACCACTAACTCAGAGCAGGTGGTAATCATTGCCAAAGTATAAAAGGAGACCCAGAAGGCATCTGGGTTACTCAAGATGGCGGACATATACCTGATAGCAGTGAGAAGGAGAGCCCACGCAGCCCAG
Organism: Pleurodeles waltl; assembly: GCF_031143425.1. Lineage (NCBI taxonomy): Eukaryota > Metazoa > Chordata > Amphibia > Caudata > Salamandridae > Pleurodeles > Pleurodeles waltl. Next base: position 645,411,678 of record NC_090443.1, on the reverse strand, counting down.
CACAGGAGGAGGAGGAGCCAGAGACAGGAGAAGATTTACAGAACAACGCAGACACTCTTCCAGCAAACTGAGGAAGAAATCTATGATAAATACAGACTTAGCAGCGCAGCTATACTAGATCTAATTGAATTACTCAAACAACAGCTAGAACGCAAGACGCTGCGTGGCTGCGCCATCCCTACGCATGTGCAAGTGCTATGCTCACTGCACCTCTTGGCCTCAGGTAGCTATCAGGGGGTCATTGCTGTGGCAGGTGGGGTATCCCAAAGTGCACTATCAAAGTTCCTCAGGGCATTCCTAGATGCCTTACTCACACACATGTCCCAATACATATACCTACCCAGGAATGAGGCAAAAATTAACAGTACCAAGCTGGACTTTTACCGGATTGCCAACTTTCCCCATGTCATAGGGTGTGTAGATGGGACACATATTCAAATATGCCCTCCTGCAAACCTGGAATATCTGTTCCGCAACAGAAAGTGTACCCACTCACTCAATATTCAGGTTGTTTGTGACGCCCATTATGTCATCACTGACATTGTAGCGAAATTTCCAGGCAGTACTCATGACTCCTACATTTTTAGTCACAGTGGGATACACCAACGCCTGGAACGTGGGGAGTTTGGAGACGGATACCTCCTAGGTAAAGCTGCATACACCTTGTAGACATGCACACAGATCAATGTGCACACCAACCAGGACTTTCTAACAGTGTACTGTTTGTGCCCAACAGGTGACAGTGCATATGCACTACGGCCATGGATAATGACTCCGTACTTAACACCCAGCAATGAATGTGAGAGGCGATACAACAGTGCACATAAGAGGACCAGGAACCTGATCGAACGAACCTTTGGATTGCTGAAAGCACGGTTCAGATGCCTCCACCAAAGTGGAGGTGCCCTCCAGTATACCCCCATAACGGCATTCAAAATAGTTGTCGCATGCGCTATCCTGCACAACATTGCCACCCGACGTGGGCTACCTCTCACCCCTGAAGACCCGGATTCTGAGGATGAAGAGCAAGAGCAACCACATCACCATCATGGGGATAGGAGCATCACAAATCAAGGCAGACTGAGACGGGAACACATCGCAACACAATACTTTGGAAGGTACGTGCCAACTTCTACCATACTCACCAATTGAACAAACATTCCATTTGTTAAGTGGAACAAAAAAGTTATTTAATATGTGCAAAAACCGAACTATTTATGATGAAAAACTGTTCAGGGACTTCAAAAAGCCAACCTGGCATGGGGCACATTGCCATCATGTGCCCCAACATCAGGGACAGTGTTTAGTTTATTGCCTACGGCGGCCTCTGCCAGCCTGGCTGGTACCAGGTTGCTCAGCAGTGCTCTGCCTCGTACTCCCACTCCGGAGCACCCTGGTGTCACCAGCAGAGACACTGCTGACAGTGGAGCCCTCCTCGCTGTCTTGTGGGGTGTCCCCTGTGCCCCTGGACACCTGCTGTGCCTCCATGAGGTCGATCACATGGGTGATCCGGCCAGGCCCCTTGCCACATCACCTGCAAAGTGGCCCATTTCCACCTGGAGACTGACTGTTCTTCTCGACAGCCCAGTAGTGTTCACTGCCAGTCTGCAAATTGTGGAGGCCATCCTGTCCAGCCTTTGGAGCAGCTGGCGGTCCCTGCGCCGCGCACCCTCGCTCTGTGTAAGCAGTCCAGCCACCAGTTCACCCATGGACAGGGCTAGGTCACCAGTGTTGTTGCCTATTACGTCCAGTTGGGCATGAAGCCGCTGCATGCTGTTTTCATTGCTCCTTACGAAGCGGTGCAGAACCCCACTAATCCGCCCTAACATTTGATTCTGCAGGCGCTGACCACATAGCAGTTGTGCCTCTGTCAGTGTGGTGGATGGACGCCCTGACTCTGCCTGCAGCCCTGCTCTCCTCATCCTGCATCGCCTGTGCAGCGGTGGATGCCCTTTGAGATGTGCTGTGGCACTCCTGGCTGTTGCTGGTGCAGCCTCCGAAACCACTGTTGCAGCGGGTGTTGTCATAGAGGGGATGGTGTTGGTGGTGCAGGTGGGAGTGGTGGCTGCTCCTGTTGTTTCCTCATGGGGCAGGCTGACCAGTGGCACCTGGCTGCTGTGGCTGGTGGTGGGGTCTTGTGGGAGACCTGTGGGACATGGGGAAAAGACTGTCAGTGTCTACTATCTGTTGCACACTTCCTAATAAACATTTGCCTATTAACTGCCTACTTGACTACATTGCCCATAATGCATCATGCTGGTATATGCTACTCTGAAATGGATTGGTTGTGCATGCCCCTGTGTACATGGTGGGTGGGGGTATGGCATTGATGGGGGTACAGGCATATCACATGGTACTCACCGGTTGATGTTCTGGGCTCAGAGGTGTCCAGATCTCCGAATCCTGTTACAGCCTCCTGCTCCAGGGTCTCCTCCACCCTTTCCTCCAGGGGTGTGGGTGGTGGTATGGATGATGGTCCCCCTCCTGTGCCTCTCATCTCCTGGAGCCTTTCTGCCACCCTTTCCTTGGTCCGGGAGCGGAGGTCATACCACCTCTTCTTTATCTCATCAACACTCCAGTGGCTGACCCCCAGGGAGTTCACCTTCTCCTGAATTTCCTGCCTAATTCTTTTATTGGTAGAGTCTGGCACATTGAGGGCTGCCTTCCCAAATAGCTCATCATGGTGCTGACAGCATTCCTCTGTGAGCACTTCCAGCTCCTTCTCAGCAAATTTCAGTTTCCTCTTTCTGGGAGTGTCAGCCATGGTTGCTGTTGCTCTGTTAGCTGTGCAGCAGTTAAAAAGGGTGTGGTCCTCCCTCCTCCCAGGTGTATTTGTAAACTTCCTGGCTGTGATGTCATTATCATGTGCCAGGAAGTGTTTCCAGAGTGTTCTGGAGTGGTTTCTGGAGTGTTCTGCAGCACCTGCAATCAATTTTCATGAAAATCGCAATTTGCGACACCCACCCGCAAATTGCAAGTCCGTTTTTTGCGCGGTCGCAAAAAGCGACCTCGCAGACAGCGGACTCGCTATCTGCGGTGCGACTTTGGGTGTGAGTCGCAATTTGTCCCCGCAAATTGTACCTGCATTCCAGTTAGCGACACGCAAATTGCGAGTCGCACATGCTCGCAAATTGCAAGTCGCTAATTTTTTTGTACCTACATCTGGCCCTAAGTTCCATACTGGCCAAAAGCTTTTTTTATGTTGCATCAACTCGCCAACCTTTGGGAGAAGCCTATTTGCCAATATCTTACTCAGGACTTTGGAATCCACGTTGAGCATCGATAATGGTTGGTAAAAGGATATCCTTGTCATGTATTAATGCAGCTTAGTGATGGAAACTATAATAGCCTCACACAGTGTGGGGGTAGCGATCCCTATGCCCTGTTAATTAAATGCTTCTGTAACTTATTGAATCATTTTTCTTCAATTGATTCACCAAGAGCCTTCTATGCATTTCCTCCTAGATGCTTTATTGCTTTTCTGACCCCCACAACACTCCTCTCTCTAAAGTATTCAGCAGTTGTTCCTCTCAGGTGAAATCTGTAACTAATCAGTCCATACTCCAGCTATACCCATGGCCATAAATTACAATCTTAAATGCCTTCCATTCTTTGAGGACCGGCAATGCCGTATTGGTGTAGTCACTTAAATAGTTTCCTATTGTATACCCAGGATACCCCTGTAAACTGAAGCCTCCAACAATTGTGTGCTTAAAATACTGGTCAGGATGGCCCTTCTGCCTGTCTTACAACTAAATGCAATGATTGTGGTGTGAATAGGTTTTGGCTAAATACTCACCATACGTGACTGTAGAATGGACCTGGCAGTGCACAAGAATTTATCTAACTGAACAAATGGATCATGTATCAACCTTGAAGTCTTCACCACCATAGTTTAATTCAAGATGTGAATCCATTGGTCATTCTATGTCTTCCTGACATAGGGAGTGGAAGTGTGTGATCTATGCAGCCTGGTGCCTTCACTAGATATAAAGTTACCTCCAAGTTTAAAGAGGTAGTGGACAACTTTAGCCAGATGTGAAACTTATCTGTTCAAAAGAAATGCTGAATCATATTTAGAGCATTTAGAGCATTGACATTATAATAAGTGCTCTGCCAGTCTCATCCAGTCTGCTCCCCATTACAATGAACCTGCTTTCTGGGTCAACAATTTCTAGTTGTGCCTGAAAACATGTACCCATCCTTGACCAGACACCCCTGCAAATACCTAATATGTGATGTAGTAAACATGACCTCACCATCTCTTCCGTATTGCCAACCTTTTCAAGGTCCATCCTGTATGATATTATCAATTTGGTGCATCGCTATCCACCAACTATTGCCTTACATGTTCCTTTTGAGCAGTGCCTCTGCAGTATGCTCCATTCTCCTGTCCTGGGGAATGTCTTCCTGTTCCTATAAGCTGGCAAGGGTGTCACCAGAGTACCTGAACCAGATGAAAGAGGTAAGAACTCGATCTGAAACCTGAATCTGGCCACCCATTAAACAGACCACTGGACTCAATACTCACAAAGGATTGGATGACACTGGAGTGGCCTGACAGATCGGACAATAGCAATGTTGAAGGCAAATCTTGTTCCTCAACTGGATACATTCTCATCTGGAACACAATAATGTAGTATTCTCAATTTTTTACATTCCAGCATGATGGCCTCCTTCACCACCAAAACGACAAGTGCAGATTTGGAATCAGTCTTCAGAACTTACAAATACATGAAGGATTGGTACACAGGAACTCCACGATCTCAGAAGGCTGACCCACATTGCTCCTCACATCAAATCATATAAATCTTTATGGCTATAATATGTTATTAACAGCAATGCCATAGAGGTATAATGGTTTCCAGATTATATTCAGTTGGACTATTTTTTTTATTTGCATTCTTCAAAGACACCACTCTTAACTTTAATGATAATTTCCTTTTTTTGCAGTGGTCTGAATACTGTGCCAATATTGACTGGAAATCTCTCATCTCTGGGAAAGACTGATTCAGTTATACTGTAGTAATACTTCAAATGAATCCAATGTGGTATTAACAACATTCCGTAAACTACAAATAACACAGATGTTAACACAGACATATCTAACCTGTCACAATCACTCACACTTATATTCCATTAGATATGTGTCAGTACAGTTTAATAGCATTTTCTGTTCACTCCATTCTCTGAACAGGTGAACCTGTGCATTCACTTTTAAAAAGATAATTGCTGTACAGCCCAACCATTCGAGGAGGCATCTATATATCCTACACAGAATTCTGAAGATCACAGTCCTAACATCAAGAACATGACAGCATCCTTTCAAATCAGGCATCTCACACAGCTTCTTTCACCTTTAAAGAATTGAACACCATCCAAACCTGGTGGTAAAAAATGGGATGTATATGGGATTTTTTTAAGTGTATTACTTCAATGATTCATCTAGTCAAGACTTATTAGAATTCCTCCCTGAGAATAAATAGAGGTAGCCATCATACTACTTACCACAGTTCCAAGAAGCAAATCCAACAAAAAGTTTGAAACATTTTTGAGAAATTGTTCATGGATATTATTCTTATGGTACACTTAGACAAGTCAAGTCAAGTCAAGTCAATGAAGTCTTTATTCGATATTTCATCATAAAAGACATGCTACACGTCATAATACTTATAAAATTAACAGTGCTAACGATTAAAACAATAAATACAATATTTCATAAAAGCTACTAATGCTTCATTTGTTAAATATTTTAACATATTAAAAAAGGAAGTACATTACTTTAAAAACTCAGTTCTAATGTTCAAGATATTTTACTTATCTAAAACATGTAACTGTTTTAGTAGTTCAGAACGAAGTATCCATGCCCACCCCAGGAATTTGGCCACCCCTATTGCTATAGTAGGTGAAAGATCAGTTTTAAGGATCCTACAAGCAGTCTCGGACGATTGTGTGCCCAGACTTTTGCATAGGGGTACACTTAGACATTTGTACACAGATATACTATTCCATCAACTGAATGTTTCCAACCTCCTTTTCCTCATGAATCATAGCTGGCAGAGGGAACATGGTCTTCACCTATTTTTTGCGGACCTGAGCAATGGAAAGGTCTACAAGTTAAACCTCCCATTGATGAACCCTTTAACAAAGATAGTCATACTCTTGAACAAATCACATCTTGCTCAGCTTTATCATAGATGGCAATCACAGAACAAACTGAAGTCAGCACTGTACACTGTAGTGTCCGTTTTACAAACTGAAATAAAATCCCTGAAGACACTCATCCACAGGTTCAGGTAGCTATTGAGGACAAGCTTAATGCAAAGCCAAAATCATCATCAAACTGGAAATGAAGTATCTGATTAAAACACCCTACAACTCCAAAGCCACCATCAGAAAAGAAACCAAAAAACAGTATTAAACAGTTGGTAGTCCGAGGATTTCCATCTCATAAAATGCAAAGGTAGTGATTTTAACTGAAGTTGGCTCAAACCTCAATTCCATTTACTAAATAGTTTCAGACTGACTCCCTGTACTTTAAGAACGCCACAACTCTTGTAGTAACCACATTTCTCTCCACTCAAAGTCAGGTCAACAGTCATTCATGTGCTTCTCTTGAGGGTTCTGTAGCATCAATGCCATGGCCCCTAGGTGAGTTATAGGCCCCAGGTTAGTTGTTTTCATGCAGGGGCATGAGTGTTATCTAGGAGTCACCAGGGGTCGCAAATGTGACCATACCTTGCCCCTTGTGACTACTGGTACTGCCTTAAAGTGGCAAAATCAGTGTCAGGGGCACCACAGACATTGGTTGGGCTCCCACTCTGTTTTATGACATTTTTCTTGATACACTAATAGTGAATAGTATTACATTATTCACTCTTAGTATAATAGAAACGGAGTACAATTAGGTGGAATATAACCTTCCCTGGCAGCTGAGGTAAGTAAGAAAATGTCTTTCAATGTATGCTGTCTGCAAGCTTGCTGATAATAGTGTTTATGTGAAAGAGAGAGTGTTTATGTGTAAATGTGCATGTATGTGTAAGCATGTGTGTGAGTGAAAGTGAACTTCAAAGGGCGTGTGATGTCACTTCCACTATCCCTGGGATTTTGGTGAATTGATGTCCATGTGAAGGGGCAACAGTAGTTGTTACAGATTACTACCTTTATTCCTGATTTACCTCAGTGTGACACCCGATAAACTTTCAGGAAAATCAAGCAGGTCCAGCGTGAGCAACAGCCCAGCGATGTAACAAAAGTTGAGGAGGACCTCCCCGGAAAAGTACCTGGAGGTGGTCCCTCCCCCATAGACCCAGGCAGGGGCCTGTCGCCCATGCACAGTGCACTGTGCTGAAGTGACCCCACGGAGCCGCAGGCCCCCGCACCTCACGGGCTACAATGGCCTCTGTTACAACACTGCAACAACCAGGAGCCCAAAGGCAGCCAACAACAATGTCAACCATAGTAGTCATTGTATAGTAACTATTCAGCAGTGTTGGACTTTTTAACTTATGCAGGGTCATCCCCAATCTTTTTGCCTCTTATTTATTCTGACCTGTCCTTGTTGGCTCTAGAACTCTGAGCACTTTACCACTGCTAACCAGTGCTAAAGTGCATATGCTCTCTGTGTAAATTGTATGCAATTGGTTTATTCATGATTGGCATATTTGGTTTACTAGTAAGCCCCTAGTAAAGTGCACTAGACATGCACAGGGCCTGTAGATCAAATGCCACTAGTGGGCCTGCAGCATTGGTTGGGCCATCCACATGAGTAGCCCTGAAATCATGTCTCAGACCTGCCACTGCAGTGTCTTTGTGTGCAGTTTTAAACTGTAAATTGGACTTGGCAAGTGTACCCACTTGCCAGGCATATATCTCCCATTTTCTGACATGTAAGGCACCCCTAAGGTAGGCCCTAGGTAGCCCTAATGGCAGGGTGCAGTGTATAGTTAAGGTAGGACATATAGTAATGTGTTTTATATGTCCTGACAGTGAAATATGGGTAAATTCATTTTTCACTGTTGCAAGCCTTTCCCTCTCTTAGGTTAATATGGGGGCTGCCTTTAAAGTGTAGATTCCCTTTGGGAGCGGATAGACATGTGGAGTTTGGGGTCTCTGACCTCACAATTTAAAAATATATATTTCAGTAAAGTTGGTTTTACGATTGTGTGTTTGTAAATGCCAATTTTAGAAAGTGAGAATTTTCTTGCTTAAGCCATTTTTGTGACTCTGCCTGTTTGTGGATTCCTTGTCTGGGTCGGTTTGACAGATGGGCTGGTTGCAACTATCACTAGACAGTAACACAAATGGATCTGGGATGTAGTCTGCATTTCCTGATGGGCCATCTATGATAAGAGGGAGGGGAGGAGTTGTCACTCACACCTGAAAGGGCTGTGCCTGCCCTCACACAATGTAGTCTCCACCCCCCTGGTGCGTGTCTGGGGCCTGGCCTGGGCAAGGCAGGATTTCACAAACAAGAGAGACTTTTCTTTGAAGTAGGCCTACTTCAAAGGGCAAAATTGGTATAAGAAGGGCACCCAAAACCACATACTTTAGAACACTTCTGGAAACCAAGAGGAATCTCTGCATGGAGAAGAGCAGGATAGCTGAGGAAGTAGAGCTGCCCTGTCTGTGAGTGTGCTTTGTGGAGCTATCCGTGAGTTGCTGCTTCTGCCTGTGCTAATTGATATATAGTTTGAGTTTTGAACATCTTTATCAGCAGCACTTATTACACTTATCTTAAAGTAATTTACTTTATGTGTATAATGCTTCTTATACATGTATTTGTTTTAATTTATTTGTAAGTAATATCGTTTTTGTTCTTGTTTTAAGAAAGATAATCTTTATTTTTATATTTTGCACTATTTATTTGTTAATTAGAAGCCGAGGAATACAAATTTGGTCAAATGTTTGAAGATTCAAGCCAGTAAAGGAAATAAACCCCAAAACAAAAGGTAGGAATGGAGTTCAGCCGTTTAGGGTTTAAAACTCATGGTGCGTTTTGGCCTCACGGCCTACAGGGACAGACCCCCACCATCTATACTTGCAGTAAAGACATAGTAAAAGGACATAAGTACAAGAAGTTCACATCAGCAGTATCTTGAAACAGGTGCATAAATGATGGGTTGGAAAGCATTGAACTGAAAAAAAAAAAATTAGCAGCTCAATTTTCATGAAACACGAAATGTAGTAAATAAGAAACTCACAAAATAATTGCGAATCAGTTCATCAAAAGACCTAATGGTGCTACCCATGAAATGGCACACATGCATTCAGACACAAATTAATCGCCTGTTCCATTTTCACTAGTGTTCATTTAATCAACTAATGATCCCACTTTGGGAGACCCTCATCTAAAATCTTGTTGGGGTGAATATGGACAAGAGGACTGCAGAAGTCAGTCCCAGTGGGATAAGGTAAGATAAATTAATGTAATGAGTTATAAGGTGAATTGGTGATCGAGGGGTTTCCAGAAGGAAAACAAGATTAAATCACCATATAGAAGCAAATTGCCTGTAGTCTAAACTTTCCACCCAGAATGAAAACCATATACAGCTGTAATCAAGTTGCAAAGAATACTGGCAGTCTAAATACATCAATTAAAACATCTTATCTGTAAGAATGTGTTCCAAGCACTCAGTCGTGTGCAAAAGAAAGGGTAAGGGGCTCCTGTCCAAGCGGGCAACACCACATCTCAGGTTGAGATTCCATTCATTTCCTCCTGAAATAGATAAAAAAGAAACAGGTTATTGTATAAAAACATAATTAAACTTAAGAGCTGCCAAGAAACCTAGTGCAAATTATGATGCAATTAAAAATAAACAGTGATACAGAGAATGCATAGAGGTTCAGTCGTCCTCAAAATGAACTTTCAGTTCCTCTTCAGTGTTTCATCCTCCTAGGATCTTGATATCTAGATCAATTATTTATCTGGATTCCTTGTGTTTCAGTAACAATTCTCTATTGCTTCCCCGGGTGTTGTGTGGGATATATTCAATGGCAAAATAGGAGAGCTTGTAACTGTCAATAAAGTGATATTCTTGGTTGTTTAGCAATGGGATAGTGAGGGTCTTAGTTTTCAGTGGATCTCGTGTGCTGGAAAATTTTACAGGACAAATTGCACTGTCCACATAGACCATATTGCAGAGACATTCTAAGATATAAACTGGTAGTTACAAGTCAGAAACTCAGTAATCATTTTAATCCATTTGCTGAACGGCATCGAGAACTACCTCCTCGTAGTCCTGGTTTTACATGCCTTGCATTTCCTGCAGGGACATCAGCCCTTCAAGCTGCTACTGGGAGGATTGGGGAAGCAAAGAGGTAAAAGCTGGGACAGAGGAGGTAGAGGACATGGTATCAGAGAAAATAAGCACTGGCAAAGTCAATATGTCTCGGCAATGGGTGACCTATTGCCTTTGACAGTGGGGTGGGGTGGGGTGGGGTGGGGTGGTGAACGGGAGTGCAGTGGGAGTGGCGAACGGGAGGGCTGGTGGGGGTGTCTGCTACAGTGCTGAGGGCACATCACGGATGGGGCAGAGTGGCAACGAGACCCTGCCTGTATTTGGGCCCCAAAGATAGTCGCACTGCAGGAGTAAGTAGTCTCGGGGCACCCAGGTCACTAAAAAGCCACGGAAAGAGTTGTAAAATCCAGACATGAAGGAGGGCAGGTGTGGTGAAGAGGAAGGGATGACTGGGTCCGTGGCAGGGAAAAGAAGCAACAAGGGACAGGGATATGGCACACAGTTTAATAATAACAAGAAACAAGCAGATAGTCACAAACAGAGCAAGAAACAAGAAGAAAACAGGCAGAAAGGCACAAACAGAGGACAAGAAATAAGCATAAAGGCACAAATAGAGGACAAAAAAATTAGCAGAAAGGCACAAACAGAGGGAAAGAAATGAGCAGAAAGGCACTAACGGTGCAAGAAATGAGCAGAAAGGCACAAACAGAGTGCAAGAAATGAGCAGAGAGGCACAAACAGAGTGCAAAAAACAAGTAGAAAGGCACAAACAGAGGGCAAGAAATAAGCAGAGAGAGAAAAACAAATAGAAGGCAAGAAAAAAACAGAAAGGCCGAAATATGGCAAGAAACAAGCATAAAGGAAGAAACAGGGCAAGAAAAGAGCAGAAAGGTAGAAACAGAGTGCAAGGAATGAACATACAACTAGCAGAAAGGCACAGACACAGTGCAAGAAACAACTAGAAAGGCACAGAGTACACGCAATGAGCAGAAAGGCACAAACAGAAGGCAACGAACGGCAGGAAACTAGCAAAAAGGCACAAACAGAAGGCAAGAAGTGAGCAGAAAGGCACAAACAGAAGGCAAGAAATGAGCAGAAACCAGTCAAAGAGGTGGAAACCAGGGAAAGAAAGAACCAGAATGGCACAAACAGGGCAAGAAATTAGCATAAAAGCAGAACCAGAGGGCACGAAAGAAGCATAACAAGCAGTAAGGCAGAAACAGAGGGCAAGAGATGAGCATAATATGAACAGAAAGGCACAAACAGGGCAAGAAACTAGCAGGAAGTCACAAACAGAGGTCAAGAATCAAGCAGAAAAGCAGAAACAAATGGCACTGAAGGAGCATGAAAGGAGTCTACAGGTAGAAATAGAAGTCAAGAAATTAGTAGAATGGTACAAACAGAAAGGCAGAAACAAATGAATAAACAAGTAGAAAGGCAGATACAGAGGTCCAGAATCAAGCAGAAAGATAGAAACAGACAGCATGAAAGGAGTATAAAACTAACATACGGGCAGAAACAGAAGTCAAGAAACAAGCAGAATGGCACAAACAGAAGATAACAAATGAGCGGAAAACAGTCAGAGAGGCACAAAAAGGAAAGCAACCATACAAAACCATGAGCGACAGGCACAATATTGCTCCTCTAGAGCCGAGACTTAAAAAAGGACATTGAACCGGGGTCCTTTCGGGCCCTCTGCTTCTGTCATTCATCAGCTGAAGAAAAAAAAAAAAACACCGTTTCAGCCTGTCACCTGCTAGGGTTAACACAATCTCACCAAGTGACTGGTTGGTAATGTTGTTTATTGTTGATGATACAGTCCTGAAGCACTATTTCTTTTCAACTGAATAGTTAATATATTGGTCCTGACAACTTTCTTGCCACATTAAGCACTTTGTAAGCACTCAGAAAGTGGTGCTCGGCTCTGCCTTAAGCCAGCGCAGCTGTTCATGATATGGCCGCTGGAGTTGATCCAAGATTTCTCACAAAATAACACACTGCTGTAGCTGGAAACCACTTACCCTTGGTTGCAAGGTCCAAACTTTGGCCATAATGGCATTGTTGCCGTTCTTTTCCAAATAATTAGCATTTTCGTGCAAATCAGAATAGAATAAGGTGGGTCCTTTTTTGGTCACGGTGCTACCTCTTGTTTTATTAACAAGTACAAATAGGTGTGGTCACTTCAAAACGGGAGCGAGCACAATTTGCTCTCAATTCCTAATCAATAGTGCTACTAAGAAAAGGCAAACATTATTTTTGATGCACCTCTGCAGGATAGCTGTGGTGGAAATTACCCTGTTAATATTGGGATCACAAAGTATTAAATTAGTGGCAGGGTGCACCAGAAGAGACTACTCACTCAAGCCCTTGAGAGAAAAACACTGCAAGAACTGTGCAGATGGCAGGGCAGAAGGGCGGGTGTAAAATTTGTTTTTTGCGTTTGGCCAGTGCTGCTGTGAACTGAAATGTGCGATTTGTTTGCAAGCGTTGTGTATTTTTGACATAGTTGGCCAGTGCTCTCAGGGAGAGCTAAACACTGGAAAAAGCAGGATGTTGGCATGCCCTTCACGAATGGGGATACTGCAAAATGGAGCGACGATGGTGCTAGAAAATGGGAAGGCTGTGGATAGGCTGGAGCCCACAATGTAGACAATGTAGACACAGCAATCTCAGTTTGAGATGCGCATCTGCGCTGTCTAGATGCGAGACCTAAAAAAGGCATCCACAGAGGAGAAATAGAGCTGGAATAAACACCTAGGGCCAGATGTATCATGGGATTACGTTTGGAGCATTTCCAGATTAACCATTAGTGATAGACCTGGGAATGCATCAGGGAGGTTTAACAAGGAGAAATATGGTTATTTCTTCTCGTTTTTCCCTCTTTCTACTTGTGCTGCATTCTGCAGCAATACCAGAAAGAGGAAAACGCCTCAGAGGAATGTTTTTATGCAGGAAGGTGTCTCTTCCTGCACAAAAAAGTCCTGCCTACAACCTAGGCACTCTTGTACCATGCAGGGTGCACCGGTGCATGCGTGCGTGTTCGGCAGCAGTTTGTGCACCAGTGCAGGCAGACAGCAGAAATGTGGCATATTATGTTAAATACCGTGCATTCCAGCCCTGTCCCTTTCATGCACAGCAGCGCAGCAAAGTGCTGTATTGCATGAATATTTGATAAATCTGGCCCCAATAACAGAAGCACATGTGGGAAAAAGCAGAAAGGGGATATAGCAACATGGAGCGATGATGGTGCCAGCAAATGTAAAGGCTGTGGGCGGACTGGAGCACAAGGTATAGACACAACAGCCTTGGTTTGAGATATGCAGGCGTGCTGGCTAGAGGCGAGACTTAAAAAAAAGCCCCACAGCGGAGAAAGAGCTGGAATAACCACCTAGGGCAAGATTTATCAAGGTATTACATCTGGAGCATTTCAAGATTTACCATTAGCAGTAGACATGGGAATGCATCAGGGAAGTTTAAAGAGGAGAAATATGGTTGTTTCTTCTTGTTTTTTCCTCTTTGTATGTACGTATGTACATACAGGATGGAAGGGTGCTTGCGTTGGTGTTAGGCAGCAGTTTGTGCACTAGTGCAGGCAGAGAGCAGAAATGTGCCATATTATGTTAGATACAGTGCATTCCTGCCCTTTCACTTTCACGCATAGCATCACAGCAAAGTGCGGGTTGCATGCATATTTGATAAATCTAGCCCCAATAATACAAGCATGTATGGGGAAAAAGCAGAAAGGGCAAACTAGAGGAGCAAAAATATCAAAAACTGTAATATAATGATAACAATAATAATAATCATACTAATAATAATAATAATAATAATAGTAATAATAATACAAATAACAATAATGATACTGATAATAATAATGAGGAAGAAGAAGAACACTACCGGCAAAATTATTAACAACAATAAGGATACGAAGTTATTTTATTTCCAAATCTAACGCTTGTACCTATACAACTCAAACGTGTTTGCGTATTGCTTTGTAGCTTGGAGGCATGCCGAAGCTTTGCCACCTCCATCTGAATAGCAGGGGTACTTGTAATGTTGATTTGGCTAATCATTTGTTCGCATTTGAGCGTTTTTGGTCTCATCTGTTACTTATAATACAAATAACACTGATTATTCAGTGCAAACACATTTTGCACAACAATAAATACAGACTCGCAGCCATGTTTGTCATCCGGGAGCGTGCATGTTTTTCTGACACAATCTCAGAGCAACAGACCTTGTTCATGCATATTCAGTGCGGTCTAATATTCCGTTAAAGATCAGCAAGGTGGTTACACACGCTGCATAGGACACTGGCAGAATATGAGAGAAGTATTTGTGTCTGCATAGGATTATAATGCAGCACGGTCACCGAACGCACAAGAAGAACCCAATGCCTGCTAAATGCACAAGTGTACTACACATGCCATCCATCTACTGGGGAAAAAGACTGCTATTACATCAGTGAAATACTTAACGTTTTAACGGGTGTAAAAGCAATTTGCAAGGACAAGAACAAATTACAAGCTGTCGCCTGTGACACTGGCTGCTTTGAGTATGATTACCGAAAACGATTACAATGCATTACTCTTGTCTTGATGCATATGAAAAAATCTATGCAAGAATGCCTTTTGCAATATAAATGAATTTGCTGGAAATATAGTTTTAGTTTGAAAATGTCACAACTGTTGGCTACAGCTCCATGAAAATGTTAGGGATAGATAATTTCTTCACTTTTAAGGATGTCTTTCATGCATTAATGCTAACTGATAGACCTGACAGCCTTAGAGTGGACACCCCTTTTTTGCCTGCCTCCCTCCACTTTATAGATACTGTTTTTGCTGATTTTAAGACTCTGCGCACTTTACCACTGCTAACCAGTGCTAAAGTGCATACGCACTCTCCCTTAAACATGGTAACATTGATCATATCCAATTGGATTATTTAATTGACTTATAAATCCCTAGTAAAGTGCACCACGTGTGCCCAGGGCCTGTAGATTAAATGCTACTAGTGGGCCTGCATTCACTGATTGTGCCACCCACTTAAGTAGCTCCTAAACCTTGTCTCAGGCCTGCCATTGCATGGCCTGTGTGTGCAGTTTCACTGTCAATTAGACTTGGCATTTAAAAGTACTTGCCAAGCCTAAACCCCCCCTTTTTCTACATATAAGTCATCCCTAAGGTGTGCCCTAGGTAACCCCTAGGGCAGGGTGCTGTGTAGTTAACATGTCCTGGTAGTGTAAAACTCCTAAATGTGTTTTTACACTGCTGTGAGGCGTGCTCCCTTCATAGGCTCACATTGGGGCTACCCTCATATACTGTTTGAGTGAGAGCTACTGATCTGAAAGGAGTAGGATGGTCATATTTAGTATGGTCAGAATGGTGATACAAAATCCTGCTGACTGGTGAAGTTGGATTTAATATTACTATTTTAGAAATGCCACTTTTAGAAAGTGAGCATTTCTCTGCACTTAAATCCTTCTGTGACTTACAATCCATGTCTGGCTGGGTTTAGTTGACAGTTCCCTTGTGCATTCACTCAGACACACCCTAAACACAGGATACTCAGCCTCACTTGCATACGTCTGCATTTTGAATGGTTCTTCTGGGGCTGGGAGGGTGGAGGGCCTGACACTTACATGTCAAAGGACTGTAGCCTGTCCTCACACATAGAACTACCACACCCCCTACTGGGATCCTGGCAGACAGGATTGAACTGAAAGGGGACCTTGTGCACTTCTAAGCCATTCTTTGAAGTCTCGCCCACTATTTAAACAGGGCCCCTGCCTCTATGAACTAAGACACTTCCTGGAGAAGAGAACCTGCATCCTGTCAAAAAGAACTGCCTGGCTGCCCAAAGGACTCACCTGTCTGCTTTCTGTGATGGACTGCTGTCTTGCTGTTGCCCTGCTGCCTTGCTGTGATAAAGAAGTGCTCTCCAAGGGCTTAGATAGAGCTTGCCTCCTGTTCCCTGAAGTCTCAGGACCGAAAATACTTCATCTCTACGAGAAGGACTCCTTGTGCGGCGAAAAGTGACGCACAGCCTGCCAGAAACGATGCACAGCCTGCACGCGGTATAACATTCACCTTGCGCCAAACTGGAATGACACAGCCTGACTTCGAAATGAGAAGCTCGACGCAGCGCCAGAGTAGCAACCGGAAATTTGACGCATGGCCCACTGGATCGACGCACAGCCGAGCCGTAACAACTCAGCCCCTATGACTTCGTCCTGTCAGCACCAGAAATCCATGCAATGTCCCCGGGTCACCCCAAAACCCTACAACCCGAAGAGGATCCATGACCGAGCGCCAGAAATCGATGCACAGTCATCCCCGTGTATAAACGAAACAATACATCGCCGTGTGCGGCCCAAGAAATCGACGCACACTCCATTTGTTTCCACGCATCTCCTCCTCTGCAGTTCTTTGTGGAGATTTTGCACGTGAACCAGGTACTTTGTGCTTGAAAGAGACATTTATTGCTTTTTAAAGACTAAAGACACTTTATATCACTTTTACAGTGATATCTCAACATATACTTATTGCATTTTAATTGTTTTGACCTGCATCTTATCAGATAAATATTATATATTTTTCTAAACACTGTGTGGTGTATTTTTGTGGTGCTCTACTGTGTTGTTGCATGATTTATTGCACAAATACTTTACACATTGCCTTCTAAGTTAAGCCTGACTGCTCAGTGCCAAGCTACCAGAGGGTGGGCAAACGATAATTTGGATTGTGTGTGACTTACCCTGACTAGAGTGGGTGTCCTTGCTTGTACAGGGAGTAACCTGACTGTCAACCAAAGACCCCATTTCTAACACTAACACTATGTTGTCATATTTTGTATTGACACCCAATGCATTTTGAGTTATGCTTCTATATTTCATGTTCGTTATTGTAATTGTCTTTGTGCCGATCACAAATCAATGTATGATTACTAACTGCTAGTTTTACTTCCTACAAATCCTATTCTTCATCATCCAATGATTTACTTCAAGAGGCTGTCTCAGCCGAGGGAAAGGCAAACCATCTTTTGAAATAAACCTTAAGAAAGAAGGGGGATGTCTCAAAGGGTTATTCCCTTATTTCTCTCTCCTTAGGTTCCGCCTGCATGAGCGCTTGTGTGCTGCTTGCAAAATCTTCTAATTAAAAAAAAAAACTTAAAAGGTGCTTCAGACCAGCCCCTTACTTACTTGAACTTACCATTGGCTTAGTCCAACATCGTGCTGATTTACATGCTTCTGGTTGTCGAGCACATCGTCTGCACATCGTCCTGATTCACTTCCTGTTATCTTCTTAATTTTTTTCACCTTTCTTGCTGTTGGGTTGCCTATGGACCAAGTACTCCTTCCGGTTACTAGGTTACTACTCATTGGACATTGGCCAGTGTCCTTCCTTTTGGCTATGATGCAGAAGGTACTTCTTTTTTCTTTCTGCGTGCCTTCTTCTTTCTTCGTAATGGCTCATTTCTTCGCTGCCATCTTCTTTGTCTTCTTTCTTCACTGCCATCTTCTTTCTTCTTTACCGCAAGCCATCTTCTCTCTCCTTTCTTCACTGTTGTCTTCTTTCTCCCTTAATGCATGCCACCTTCTGCCTTCTTTCTTCACTGCCATTTTTGGTCTTCTTTACCGCATGCTGTCTTCCTTCTTTTTCACTGCATGACGACTTCTGTCTTCTTTTTTCCCTGCCATCTTCTTTCTTCACTTCCGCCTTCTTTCTTCTTCACCACATGTACTCTTCTGTCTTCTTTCTTCACTGCCATCTTCTTTCTTCACGCTGTCTTCCTTCTTTTTTACCCCATGCTGTCTTCTGTTTTCTTTCTTTGCTGCTTTCTTCTTTCCTCTTTATTGTATGCCATCTTCTGTCTTCTTTCTTCACTGCTGTCTTCTTTTTTCTTTACTACATGCCTTCTTCTTTCTTCTTTCTTCACTGCCACCTTCTTTCTTTTTTATCACATGCCGTCTTATGTCTTCCTTCATCACTACCACCTTCTTTCTTCTTCTTCACTGCATGGTGTCTTCTGTCTTCTTTCTTCACTGCTGTCTTCTTTCTTCTTTACAGCATGTCGTCTTCTTTCTTCTTTCTTCACTGCTGCCTTCTTTTTACTTTCTTCCTATTTTTTATGTCACTGCCGCCTTCTTTATTCTTCGCCGCATGCCATCATGCCAAAAGGTTTCGCCATTGTTCTCCTTTTTATACATGCAATTGTAATGTCGTCTTTGAATAATGAGGCAAACACTGAGGTCAAAAACTATGTTAACATACCCGAAAATCTCTAAAAATCCTAAACTCAGCATTAAAGTAGTGAAGCAGCATGGTATGGGATTTTCACCTTGCAAATCTTTGATGCACCTTCCAGAACAAGCTGCACATGAGTGGATGGGTCTTTGTCTCAAATTGAGGCTTAACTTCAACAAATCAATAATACATTAATAACAGTGAAGCCATCTGGCCCCAGATGGATGAAAGAGAGAAGTAGATGTGCAAACCATGTCGGTTTATTAGTGGATTAGCAAAATTACAAACTAAAATCATTCAGATTAATCATGGATTCATCATCAATTTATACCAGCATGGGTCGATATAATCCAAAGCAAGTCAAAAAAGCATATAGAACGACATACAAAGATAAATTACTCATAAAAAAAAAAAAAATTGCAGCCATTTATACATTCAAGCTACTGAAGATCAGCTCCTGGAACTAGAGAAATGCTAATATAATCTTTACAGCCAGAAATGCACTTCTCAACTAAGCACGAGCTAATGAACTTGAGGCCTACTATGTCCAGTTTACCATGGTCACTAACTATGGTTAACTATAGTGTGAAAACCACTAACTATGATCAAACTTAACCTAAAGTCAACAATATATATAATATGCTTTAATACTCATGTAAAACAAAACAAAAAATGATGACAGAGCGCTACCTGTTGAATACTACAGTATACACACTATACACATAGGCCCTCATTACGAGTTAGCCAAACTCCTACCGCCACCTGATCGTCATTGTGGGCGGAACACCGCCGCCCTATTATGAGTTCACCACAGGGCCGGTGGGAGGAAACAATGTTTTCATCCACCAGCCCTACAGTGAACAGGGCCTTAACAATGACGCCGGCTCATAATCGAGCTGGCAACAATGTGGCAGTGTGATGGGTCCAGCAGCAACCGTCGCTCTTTCCACTGCCCTTAAGTTGCAGTGGAAAGCACAATGAGGCTGTCCATGGGCAGTGCAGGGGCCCCCATTCTGCCTTTCCATGGTGCTCCAACCCCATGAAAAGGCTGGCGGATTGGGGAGTCATAATTCCCAGAGCAGCACTGCATGCAGCACCACATTGGTGGATTACAACCGCCGAGACCGTCAGTCTGTCGACTGGCGGCAACTTGGTGGTGTCAGTGGTCAAACAGTGGCAGCTCTGCCATGGTCATAATCTAGCGGTCAGACCGCCACAATCACAGCATTCCACCATCACGAGTCAGGCGGTCAGACTCATAATGAGGGCCATAGTCTTGGAAGCATATTCATCCATTGCCATTCTTGGTCACACGTCTTAACCAGCATATATTTACATACTTAAGCATTCCTGTATATACCATAACAGATCCAAAATTCAGTGTATAATTGTACATTATGTCCTTCACCACATTTTCAGTCAATCTTACAAGTGTATTGTGTCTAACTAATTTGTAATAGGATGAAATACTGTGTCCTTGTCAAAGGGGTGTCTCATCTACCTTGGTTTGTATCGCAAACAATATCACATCCCAATGCATGACACCCACCCCCATTCGCCATTCCCTCTGAAACCGCAGCAGTGTTGGTCAATAACTGCCCGGTATTATCCAATAATTATTTACAAGTAAATAAGTGTCTGAAAAGGGACATGTGTGTCATCCTCATATAGAGCCCCCAGCACAAGTATCCCATTCTGTGTCTGTTCTTGTGTGTTGTGTGTCCTAGCCACAGTAGCTAATTTGGGTATCAACCACTATGGAAGTTCACAGGACTATGGGGTAGCAAACCAAACTTTATGTGAATATTTAATCCAATATATCTGAACTGAACGGAAGGATCTCTGGTGCCTGGGTCCTATTCTCACTGTACCGTATATTTCTTGCAATGGGTCATCAGAACCAATAATGCTTGTCAGGTTTGGACGTTCATTGTATGTCTCCATTATCATCCATCGTATCATCCTCACCAATTGAGCGCCTAAAAAATATATTGTTAGATCAGACATCCACATCCCACCAGCATCTTATAGGTGCATTGCTCTGTTTAAGGAGACGTGCCTCCTCTGATTTTCCCAGATTAGTTATGACACAAGAGATTTAATGTCATGAAAAAAGGATCCCAGTACGTTCAAGGGGAACACAATAAAAAACATTGAAAGCATGGTTACACAATCATGCTTACCTTAGCCATCTAACCAAGAGAGGACAGTGGGAGCCCATCCAAAATCGAATCAAACCTCTGATACCTAAAACACATCTATTCAGGTTACTCCTTTTTATTTTATCACCTTTATGATATATTTGAACACCTAGATATTTCAATGTTTCAAGTTCCCATCTAAAGGACTCCCTAATAGAGGGTTGGAGGTCCTCTAAGATGTGGTTGTTGCGATGGAGATATGCAGGATCTGTCCTACTTGACCCAAGGGACTGA
Organism: Pleurodeles waltl; assembly: GCF_031143425.1. Taxonomy (NCBI): domain Eukaryota; kingdom Metazoa; phylum Chordata; class Amphibia; order Caudata; family Salamandridae; genus Pleurodeles; species Pleurodeles waltl. The sequence goes on along the minus strand of NC_090443.1, from coordinate 645,390,756 downwards.
TACATTTCCAAACTTCTCCAATCAGGAGATCAGCTGAGGATATCTAAGGAATAACAGTGCATCCTCTGCATATCAGGCCACAGCATGCACCTTACAAACAAATGGCAACACCCCTCTCATACCATTTTGTTCCCAGCAGACATGCCAATGGTTCAAGCGCCTGCAAAAACAAGATGGGGGAAAATGGACACCCATTTCTAGTACATCTACAGGTGGCCATCTTTCTGAATGTATCTTGCCCATATGTACCCTCATTATTGGTTGTGCATAAAATAACTGTACCCAACATAACAGATCACCTGTCACCCCCTATCTTATTACCTCTGCAAAAAGATATGACTATACAAATGTGTCAAAAGTTTTTTCTATATCAAGCAAGGCCTCAATGGGCCTGGCATTGTCAACTGTATATGATCTATAACACATAGCAAGTGGCATGTATTGACATGTGTGTTCCTCCCTTGTGCAAAAATCCTCATTGTTCATGATGTACTAGTCCGGGTAGGTATGGGATTTGTACATTTACAATAATTTTGCCCAAAAATAAGAGTTGCGATAAACAAGGGCAACAGTTTTTTTGGCTGATTTTGAATATTATTCCATCTTTAACTATCAAAAACTAATATAAAAATGGATTCACTTTATAGATTATGTTTTTGTGATCTGGCGAGGTGATACTGAATCATTATCACAGGGTCAGGCTTTTTTGGCTGAATTCCTTGATCAAGAAGCTAGTCTTTACTATACAGTCAGATAAATACTCATTATCCTTTTCAGATTTAACCATCCTTGATGATATTGGATCACTGTATACCACCTTATTTACAAAACCTACTGCATGCAGCATGTTGCTGTGTTTTGATAGCCATTATCCCAAAAACTTGAAGGACAATTTATTTGCCTTACATAGGAAAAACTACATAAGAGATACAAAAGAAATCTTCCAACAACTAGTTGGACCCCAAGTCACTCATATTCCACTAGCCACAAGCATTCACCTAGATGTATGGAATGGTGGGGGACTCAGGTAGTACAAAAGTCAGTACAAAACCACAACCTGGAAAACCTACTTCCCCTTTGTGAAAATTGAAGGATTTGACACATAGACAATGTTACCTCTGACTTAAATGTGGCTCTGGAGTGGCAGAGACTAGCCTTGCACAACTAATATCCAGTTAAGGATCAGGTTAGTCACATATTTGCTTGTTCAGTAAGAATATTGTATCTAAAATCTGTCTGTTCTTGTTCTAGCAGGATTGATATTGTTTTGTTAACAACTACAAACAATTTTAAGGTTTAAATGACAAATATTGAAAAACATTGCTGAATTGTATAACTTCTCTGGACTTTTTTTCTGCTTGCACTGCAAATTGTTTCAATTTATTCTTACTTTTAAATGACACATCCTATGCGGATCTATAATAATTACTACTCTGCTGATTATTGTTTGCATGAATATTCATTACTGTTCACGGTGGTTAAGGTCAGTGAAGTTTTATATATGTAAACTGAGAAATTGTTCACAACTCTTTCCATTCTTTGATTTATGCCCAGAATAGTCTACTACTTAATAGTTAAAGTATGTCAAAAAATTTTCCATTCATTATGATTTTCTTTTCCAAATGTCAAGTATACGATTAGACATTTGAAACACTCTCCACTTGGAACCTGAAATTTAGTCTTGGCCACCTAAACAATACTATCTAATGAGACAAGGACTGTCATGAGTGTACACTATATCCGAAGCAATTTTCAATGGGCAGTTGTCAAACTACAGTCTTAAAATGTCTGCTGATGTCTGGGTAGTAGCCATTTACACTGGTGTTGTTTTATTCAACAATATGCTCCCTTTCAAGTAATAGATATATTGTTCAGCAGTTTCAATCACCATACTATCATGTTGATTTATTTCTGGAGTTGAAGCTAGTGATATGTGCAACAAAGTAATACTATTCCATTCAATGATGCCCACCACAAATGTACAACAGAAATACAATACTGATAAGTAGTGGGGAAAAATACAGATGTACTATATACCATAGTGAAAACCTGTATTGATCACTGGAATAACATTTGTGTCACTTATAACACAAATGCCTTTTATTAAACAAATTTATTTGTGTCACACTTTGTCCTGCTCCTTCTTCTAAAAAACACAAAATATACATAATTTTGGCACAATGGAGAGCAATAAATCACATATATACATCACATCACAAAAAAACATAAGTACAATTATATCATATCAATTTCCGGGCAAGTTACTCAGTACAATGGATAACCGTTATAATCTTCTTTCGCTATTCACAACTGCGAGCTGCCAATCAGCTTTTCCAAAAGCAGTCCACTGTATGAGGTAGTACTAATAAATACCATTATTGATTGGTAATTTTTCTGTAATAGTTAATAGCCTTATGTCCTATTTCTTCAACTTTAATTCATAAATTTGTCCTACTCCTCAGTTTGTTGGTTGATGTGTTTCGGCCCTTCATTACTACAAGCCTCATCAGGACATTGGAAGCAAAGTAGTACCAAAATGTAGAATTGCATATGTATATACCCGTTATTGTAATGGCAACTATATTATATTATTACCAATACCGCCAGGGTCACATGACGCCCTGTTCACCAATTAATTAATTGTTCACCTTGTGATCAATCCCTATCTGTTAAAGAGTTCAGCAAACTTCTGTGATGGTAAATATTAAAACATAGACACACACATGCAAATTACATTTTTATAAGAATTAAAACTTATGGTGAGGTTAACACTCCGTCTACAATGTATAAAAAACTATACAGCTTCTCTGGTAGATTTGAAGGTAAATACCACAACACCCGAGTGGAGCACAACTATTTTTTAAGTGTCTTAACCTGAATTTATTGCATGTACTGACATTTATTTGGTCACAGACACCAGACCAAACCATGTATTTGTACACGGGATACTTTATTTCAATTCAGGAGTATCTATCCCTTAACACTAAGGGATGGTGCCAAAATGGGGGGACGCCCACTCGGTGAGAACTCAAGTAGACCTAATCCTGAAAGATAAAGCAGAAAGTACCCAAATATGAAACCTTTATGTCTTTCAGCCTCTAAGATTCATGAATGGATAGTTAAATGAATGCTCCTTTCTTTGAAATTCTTTCAGACATCAGCGGTAGGAGCGCAAAAACTTTTAAGACGCCTACCAAATATTTGGGAACCACACCAGTGTATGTGTGCTACATCATCGCATAGTATCACAATGGGGTTCCTCCTGAACAGCTGCACTGTGACGAACGTGTGCTTTAGATATTCAATGATTCTAAAGACCTGGTTAACCTGGCGGCCATCTTTAAATGTGAAAAGGGCTAACTACAGGTGGAAATGGAGATGGGTCTTAACCACTTGATACTGTAACAAATCCCCTCACCCGAGAACCGGACATTCGTGCTGATCCCTGACATGAACATTGTCGTCCTGTTACCCACCTGGGGGGGTAAATATATATCCGCTGTATAATGCTTGATACTTTTAAAAAACAAGTGTGAACTTCACCATTACGTGTATAGCAAGAAACACTGCTAATGATCTAGCCATCTGAAACATCCTTCCTAAACCATACATCACCAATTATACAAAATTAGAGAAAATATCCAAAGAAAATAGAATACATAAATTTCAGCCTGTTGTCTATCTTCAACATTGTATCAGGGACCACATTTCATTTAGATCATTCAGCCCAATTCTTGCTGTACCATATTTCCCAATGAATCTAGCTTCCACCTTATCCAGGATGGATGTCACACCAGTTCCTTTCTGCTTTGTCTCTGCCACAAACAGTACTTGCAACCAAATGTCGTCCTCTGAATGATTACTGCTCATATAGTGTTCCACAAGAGGAGCTCCTTGTACAGAGCATTAAATTCTGGACCTATGTTGGAAAATATGTGAATTAACTGATTGTACTGTTTGCCCAATGTATGATAACCTACAAGGGCACCTTATACAATATATGACATTTTTAGTATTGCAGTTGGAAAAAGTTGTTTATGTACATTTCCATTAAGCTCAATGCTTTTTTGTGTTTTCTGTGAACCTGCAGGCAGAGAAGGTATTACACCTGTATTGACGTCACTGGGGGTAAACTAAACATTTCCCTGAGATCTTTTTTCTTTTTTTCAAGGGTAGAAGAATGGACCGGAAAGTCCCGTAGGTTGTGACTCATTTTGAGTGAAAATAGAGGTTTTGGTATATCCAATGGGGTCAAAAAATGTCCAGTTCCTTTCAATTATTGATCTTACCCTGTTGGCTTTAGGGTTATATGTTAAGACGCATGATAATGGGATTTCTCTGGTCCGCATCTTTCAGACCAACAATTCCTCTCTCGAGGAATATCATGCAGACTTACATGTTCCTTTTTACAAGTTTCTTTAGGTACCCCCAATTTGTCAATCTCAATATTAAATTCCCAGCATTTGCAAAATAGTCCTCCTTATTTGTACAATTTCTTCATATAAGAAGAATCTTCTCGTAAGGCAAATTCTCCCTCAATGTACGTGGGTGGCTGCTGGAGAAATGTAATAGAATACTGCTACCAGTAGCCTTTGTGTATAGATTTAATTCAATATGTCCTTCTCTTGATCCAACCCATAAATCTAAAAAATGAATGCATCTAGAATCATGGTTCATAGTGAATCTCAAATCAGGGGTGCGTTGGTTAAGCCAATGATGGAAGGAGCAGAGTGACTCCTTCTCACCCTCCCATATCATAAATATGTTGTCAATGTACCGGAGCCATTCTACGACATGCTTCCTACAGGAGTTGTTGATGTCATAAATCGACCTCATCTCAAAACAATCCATCACTAAATTAGCAATCTCAGGAACAAAGATACATCTCATCGCTACTCCTTTCACTTGAAAAAGAAAGTCATTTCCAAAAGTGAAAAAATTGCTTTTTAGGCAAAGCGAAGCTGAATCACTATAAATTCAGTAGGAACCTTACGTGGTGGAGCCCTGGATTCTTAAAAAACCGTGATTACTTCTTATGCATCATCTTGTGGGATGTTAGTGTATAGAGCTTCAATGTCCAATGTAACCAACAATTGTGTTTGATCGTTAAAAATCGTATCCTCAAGTTTGGTAATCATATCCATTGAATCACGTTTATAGGCCTGCGTCTTCCACACAAATGGCTTCAAAAAGTATTTACATATTTGGCAAGTGGTTCAAGTACCTATCCACAGGCAGATATTATGGGTCTACCTGCTGGGTTATTAGGGTCTGTTGAAAAAAGGTTGGGCTCCTGAATAATGGAATTTATGAGTGGCCTGTCTCACAGAATCTTGATCCGAATCAGATGAGGTATCTGAAAACGTAATGAATCTCCTTTGTGACTGAGTTTGGTATTGCAGGTTCAAATTACTAAGGTTATTAAATTTATAAAAATCTTCTTTGAGGAACAAATACACTTCCTCTATTTTGAAGTTTTTTATATCTCTTGATACTTTTTTAGTTTTTTGGTTTACTGTACAGATTTTTAATTCAGCTATAGTTTTTTCCACAGACTCTAAAAGTTGCTTTACGTCCTGAATCGTTTGATCCTGGGTGATTTCTTACTCCAAAGATTCAATTTCATTAAATTCAGGCTCACTTATTCGTAAGGCAGTTTCTATAGAGGGAATGCCAGCCAATCTAAGGAACATTTCGTACCTACCCCACTGAACTGTGACAGATATGCTTTATCAAAAACAAAATTAACTGAAATATTTTTTACTTGAAGACCTACAGGGATGTTGCTATTTTTCAAATGTTCTGAAGAACCTGTGAGTGTAACTCAGTTCTTATTTTCTTTGTTCGTTTTCTTAAGCTGTTTCAATTTCTCTACCTTATCTTCATTGGAGGTAACTGGTGTTGCCTGATCACCACTTAAAAGGGGAGTATGCTCCAATAGTCTATTTATCTGTGCTTCCGTATACCTTACTGTATGTGATTCTGACATATCAATAATTACCTGGGAGCCTGAAATGTACAGCTCATTATTTAAGTATGACCTTGTGTGGCCTAGTTTTTTAACTGCACCTGCAGCCTTAAGATGGCCATGCTCTGGCAATTTATAGCGATACACCAGAACTGAGCAACAGCAGTCGTATTGTATTCTAATTGATCAGAAACCTCTTAAAAGGTAAATTAGTAAGCAGATTGGTGCTGCCTTCTTGATCCTTAATGTTTTTATTTGTGGATAACATTACTACTGACTGTTGTCCCTCTCAAACAATTACAATATATTTTCACTCTGCAATACTAAGTATTGTGGTGCACTCAAATTTAAAATAAATCCAAATGTAATTACTATGTGCATTTCACTGCATGTTTCAGAGACAGATGATACAAAACTGGTATGTTGATACACTCTAAATTGTGAAAGAGATATATAATTGTGTATTTATTGCATATTCACATTAACCACCTATATTGTTTGAATTAGATCCAGAAAGTTTTAGTTGGCCACAGAGTGCCACACTATTTTGTTTTGTGCTTGTTCACATATATCTTAACCAGGGTGTAACACATTATTTTATTTCAACTTCAGTTTCTCAGGGAATTTGTCTAAGTGCGTTTTTGTTTTCTCTTTTATATAGCAGTGAAATATACAGGATATTTGTTTTATTAGCATTGTCCAGAGGATGGTCTCACATATTAGTTATACAAGAGAACAAAACATCAACAACTGTCCACTTCTCCCTTCTTTGAAACCAGTTTGGATTTTGTCAACACATGTATAAATTAATTATCAATGGATTCTGCCATGGTTGAACTATCTTCTTGTAAAAGTAAAACAACAGTACTTTGAGCCCTATGTATGGACTTGATGGGTCAGTTTGGGGTCATTAGCCTATGGGATGCTGGATTTTGTGTAAAATGAAAATAGCCTTAAGATTTGTCACCAAGTCAACAACCTACTTTGGGTATTACCATTACAATTGAATGTTGAGTTGTTTCTAGAAGTATCCCCACATTATAAGTTCTCATATACGTAGCATTAAGCTGTGGGGCAAATTGTGTTCTATAGGTGTTGTAAAGTTGGGTTATTGGTTGATGGACTGGAAGCCGCACAGAGTCAACAACCACATTCCTTGCCAGAGTAAACAATAAGATGTGACTAAATTAACCTGTGCTTAACCCTCTGGCACAAAATTGTCAGGCTTAACTTAGAGGAAATGTGTAAAGTATTTATGCAACACACACATTGTAATAAAGTGAAAATACAACACAAAGAAACCCCCTGGCCAATTTAGTATAAAAAGAGTACATTTTAGTAAATAAAATAATGCCAGAACAACAAAAATCCAATTAGTAGAACCAGAGAATCACTTTGAAAGTTTTAGGTGAAAATAGTTCCTAAAGGCACAAATTACCATTCCTGTTCATCTGGTCAAGCTACAGTGAAGGAAGAGTCACAAGTTAGAGCTGACACAATGCAACATGGGTGGGATGAAGGGACCAGGTTAGTCACCTGTAAAATTTACCACCTAAGCATCTCACTAAGAGTTCCATTTTGGGTGTAGGAGGCCGCAAGGAGGAGAATGAGTGTTGTGGACAGTAGGCCAAACAGCAAGTCAAGCGCCATGGATGTCATTGCTGTAGCTTGGCTTTGGTGGACTTCGTAGGATGCTACTGCTGTAGTGCAGAGTCCAGGTCTTGAGTTTTCAGTCATCATTGGCGGACGCTTTTGTGTGAAGAGCAGGTCCCACTGGAACTTCACGTTACAGCATGCAGTAGAGTCTTGGTGTAAACGGGCCTAAACTTCAAAATGCTCACCTTTTCACTTACCAAGAGTGCTCACTGATATCAGGCAAGGGTCTATGACCTGGGAGGCACCTCCTAGGGATCAGGACTCACTCCAGCATAGGCACCCAGCAGGGCTCAGGCAGGTTGAGCTGCAGATTCGGGCAGGATCAGTTGCAGCACGTCAACTGAGCAGTTGCATGGAGACTTCTGAAGCTTGTTATGTTTCATTACAGCAGGGACCAGCAGCAGGGTTGAGGCAAGTCCAGGCAGGTTCACCTGCAGCAGGTCAGCTGGGCAGTTGCAGGGAGGCCTCTGAAGGTTGTCCCTGTATCTCTGACTTTGAGTCACTCTTGGTAGTATGGGATGAAGGCAAGCAGGTCCAATCTTCCTTCCCAGACACAAGGTCATCCTCCATGAAGCAGGACAGTCCTCTGGCAGCAGGGCAGTTCTTCTTCCATAGCTTTCACAGGTCCTGGAGTGATCTGCTGAGTGGCTCTGGTGGTTCAATATTTATACCTGTTTACACCACTTATATGGGGGAGATCTTCTGTCCTATCCCCCACATTTTGTACTGGAAAGAGCCTCCCCTTCCCCTGTCAAGGCTCTGATCTGACTGGGGGTGACAAAAGGCAGGGCAGGATTGGGGTCAGATTCCCTAGTGTGCACAGGAGGCAGAGTCCTTTCATGTTTAAGCAGGGCTAGGTACAACCCTCTCCCCAGTGATACTACCACGATAGCCTATCTGGATCCCACCTAAGGTCCCTTGAAGATACTGTCTGGATGCAATACACAGAACCCAACAGCAGAGCCATTCACATCATGTGACCCAGGACACTGGCAGAAGGGACTTTTGGTTAAGAAAACAAACAGCTATTTTTCTAAAGTGACATTTCCTGAATTGTGACTTAAAAAACAACATTACCATTAAAGAGAATTTTAAACACCAGCGTTCTACTTTATAAATACAGTGCACCCTGCTCTGTGAGACTTTAGGGCTTTTCCTAGTGACCCTAAGGCCTACCCTACTCTACTTATGATTATTAAGAACGATTTAGGCCTGGCAAAAGATTTAGTTTGCCAGGTAGAAATGGCAGTTTAAAAGTATACAACGGACTGCAGAGGCCCACCTGAGACATGTATTTAAATTGATAACTTAGTAGGTGGCACAATGAGTGCTACATGCCCACTAGTAACATTTAACTTACAGGCTCATGAAGTACCATTTATCAAGGACATAAAAGTAAATTAAAGGTGCCAATTAGGTGTACACCAATTTTCCCATGTCTGAAGAAGAAAGCACAAACATGTTAGTACTGGGTAGCAGTAGTAAAGTGCACAAACTCCTGAAACCAACAAAAAGCATTCACAAACAGGATGTGTGAAGGCAAAAAGCTTTGGAATACCATGTCAAGGATGTCATGTCTAACAGTGATCTACCTCCTCCGCTATTGTTAACTGAAAGGGAGGCTCAAGAAGTTCATTGGGCTGTAATATCCATGTTGGCACCATGGGAATATTATCCTTCCATAGCAGATCACCAGCATCAACAGTTTGTGGTCTGAATCAATACGGCATAAATATGCTGCATTATAAAGTTTATGTGTCAGATCTGCCGTTCCCATATACATGCCCAACAATGGTGTATGTTGTGTAGGGACTAATAGAAAGAGTATTCCATATCATTCTTGTGAAGTTCCATCCAGAGGTCATGAAAACCCCATTGCCGAAAACCACAGTCCAAGATATAATCCCCTCTTTAGAATCTGGCAACCCCTAATGTTCTAGTAACATATGTGGACAATTTCATGAGGAAGTGCAACTGACCAAAGTTGGGTATGTAAAGACATACAGTAAACCTTCAATGATCATGTACTTACATACTCATCTACTATTCTGCTAGTTATTGGGTATGGTACACCTGGGGCCATCCATATGAGTGAGCCTCAGGAGAAGGTAGAATACATAGTGCCCTGCATTTGGCCTCATCACCTTTTCTCTAATGTATGGAGTTCAGATAATGTCAGGTACATTTAATGTAAATAGGCTATATGCTTTTTAACTCTGTCTAAGAATGGATTGTAAGCAATACCGTTTCATGAGAGAGCCGGTCCTGCTAACAATGCATGATAGAAATATGTAACTCTGACTCATGAAAATAAATGAACCATATATTCATAACTTGAGGGGCCCAGAGGCCCCAGAGATTCCAATTGAGTATAGGGAGGGCAACGGAATATTGGTAGAGGGGCATCCATGTCACTCAGTGCCTACTAGCTCTCCTCACCTGTTGTGCCTTAGGAATAAACCGTTCAACTGGTCAGGTGAGGTGACAACGTGTAAGTGAGTTAATGGTAGCCTTATCAACCCTGGCTATCACTGAATGTGCTCTGACCACCCTAACAACAATATAGATCTAAAAATAAAGAATAGTAAGCTCAAGGGATTATTGCAACATTGCAAAAACAGTGAGACAAAAAGCGTTCAGCTGATGCTCTTGGTGTCCACCACGCTGCTTCAGAGGCATAGCCAGTCTTGCAGTTCGGGGTATCATATCATCTTGCAAATCATAAACGCCTTACCCCAAGGTTCCAAGGAGTAATTGGAGTGAAAATTGGGCACGTCTGAAACAAAGGTACATCTGAGGAAGCCAAGGACTCCAATCCCATGACCAGTAAATCATACCAGTCAATCTGCGTTGTGTTGTCAATGTCCTCATCCTCAGATCTCAAACCAGTGTGACTTGTGCAGCTGCATCCTGTTTCTTTGGTGGGGGATCTTGCAGTACAAAGTGCATGGCACCATCTGACTCTCTGTCCCAGGGCCTTCTCAGATTGGTGCCTCATTTGAGTAATTTCATGACTGGCAGCCTTCAGCAATGTTTAAAACTCCTCCAGTTGCATGAAAATGTACGTCTTGTTCTTTGCCACTGCCCACAGCTCCATCGGGTAGATCAACCCAAAGGATATGTTCATGAATGTCAATGTCCACTTTACTTCTAACAAGCTTTGCCTTTGTACTAGTGTTGTGTAATATGGGTCAACATGATTTTTGTGGTTTTCAAGTTCCCATGGACCATGTTTGTGAGCTAACTGGAGGACGTTGTCTCTTTTTCAATAGTTCAGTAATCTCACTACCATGGGAGTGGGGGGTCACCCAATGGGATGGCAGCTGCATTGTGATTTTGTGTGCCCATTCCACAGAAAAGAACTTCAATTGATTGCTCTGAAACATCTTCTCAAGAAGCTATTCTTCAATGATCAGCTCAGCAGAGGGGCCTTCAGTCGTTTCACTAACAATACTGATATATTATGAAATGAAAATCCCACTGCATCCTCCGGTCTCTCATGCAGAATTTGGACCTCCTTCTGTAGTTCAGATGATTGACACTGTAGTTCCACTACTCATTATTCATTATGGTATGGATTCATTTTCTGCAACTCTGTCAGCAAGCTTCCTGTTGTCAGCACAAAGTAACTCAACATAAAGGGCCACTGCATTGGTTTTATGCTAAAGGGCATATTATGAGTCCGGTATCTTCTCACCGAAGCACATGTGGAGAGGGAGACAAGGTGAGAGGGAGATAGTGAGAGAAGGAGAAGGAGTAAGACATAGAAGTGACAGAGGAGAGGTGCTAGGGAAAAACAGAGAGGCAAAGAAAACACAAGGTGAGAAACAATTGAGGGATACATTGATAGGTGGGATGGCAAAGGTTAAGAGAGACCGTAAAGGAGAAACAGAGAAAGAGATTAGATATAAGAAAGAAAGAACGAAATAGAAAGCATAAACATATATACAGAGGGGGACAATGTGTCTAAAAAGAATTAATTAAAAGAGAGAAAGTGAAAAGTGAATAGCAGGGTGTGTAAGCTATGTATGAGATGTGGAAAGACAGTGGGGGTCATTCCAACCCTGGCGGTCGGTGATAAAGCGGCGGCCAACCCGCCAACAGGCAGGCGGTCCAAAAAATGGAATTCTGACACTAGCGGGAACCGCCAACACAGGCCGCCACTTTAACACTCCGACCGCCACGGCGGGACAGACAAACAGCGCAGCGGTCACCGCCAACAGGCAGGCGGCAGACAATGTACCGCCCACCCTATCACAACTCACCAATCCGCCACCTTTTCCGGGGCGGGAGCCCCGCCGATAAAAACACGGCGGAAACAGACTACGAACGGGAAAACGCTCACCTCTATACACTCCACGAGGACGGAGGACAGCATGGAACCCGAATTAAACATCCTACCAGCTCTTGTCTACCTGCTCATCTACCACGAGTACGAACTCCGGCGCAGAAGACAACGGTGAGTACTGCACCTATGACACAGGGGAGGGGGGAGGACGAAAGGTTACGGGCACACACATACGCCCCCCCCCCAACTATCAACATACCAATGCAGAGCAACAACTGAGTGACACCCCCCAAATCCCCCTGAAAAATGCAAAGACATAATAACATTTTAATTTAAATTTATGTATAAATTAGGTTCATTGAAGTCATGGAAAATTATCGTTATGAAATATCAAAGCAAAAATCATGAACAGTGCGAAAGCTATGTACAAAGTCAATAAGTCCTGCTCAGTGTGTCAAATATCCACAGTCCGTGGGCCAATGTCTACCAAACACATGGGCAAAGCCCACACAGGAGACCTGAGTCCGTTGGAGAGAACACTGCTGGGGCATCAGATGACAAAACTACAGGCACCTCAGGGGGAAGGGAAGGGGGGGCACCTCAGCCACAGGAGTCCACGACGCCAGAACCACGAAGGGGCCACCATGCCCACTGTGCCATCCTGGGGAGTGCAAAGCCACAGTCCATCATGTGGATTACAGACTCCACTGGTCATGGAGGAGGCAGGGTGCCCAGAGTGCAGCGTGAACACTAGCTCAACACAGAACCAACACTGTCAATGGGCCAGCGGAGCTTGACAGGAAGGGCCCAGCGGAGCGGTGCTTGAAAGGAAGGGCCCAGCGGAGCGGTGCTTGAGACGGCGGGGCCCAGCGGAGCGGTGCTTGACAGGAAGGGCCCAGCGGAGCGGTGCTTGAGACGGCGGGGCCCAGCGGAGTGGTGCTTGACAGGAAGGGCCCAGCGGAGCGGTGCTTGACAGGAAGGGCCCAGTGGAGCGGTGCTTGAGACGGCGGGGCCCAGCGGAGCGGTGCTTGACAGGAAGGGCCCAGAGGAGCGGTGCTTGAGAGGAAGGGCCCAGCGGAGCGGTGCTTGACAGGAAGGGCCCAGCGGAGCGGTGCTTGACAGTAAGGGCCCAGCGGAGCGGTGCTTGAGAGGAAGGGCCCAGCGGAGCGGTGCTTGACAGGAAGGGCCCAGCGGAGCGGTGCTTGAGACGGCGGGGCCCAGCGGAGCGGTGCTTGACAGGAAGGGCCCAGCGGAGCGGTGCTTGACAGGAAGGGCCCAGCGGAGCGGTGCTTGACAGGAAGGGCCCAGCGGAGCGGTGCTTGAGACGGCGGGGCCCAGCGGAGTGGTGCTTGACAGGAAGGGCCCAGCGGAGTGGTGCTTGAGAGGAAGGGCCCAGCGGAGCGGTGCTTGACAGGAAGGGCCCAGCGGAGCGGTGCTTGACAGGAAGGGCCCAGCGGAGCGGTGCTTGAGACGGCGGGGCCCTGTTCAGCGGTGCCTTTCTTCACGGCGGAGCCCTGTTCAGCGGTGCCTGTCTTCACGGCGGGGCCCTGTTCAGCGGTGCCTGTCTTCACGGCGGGGCCCTGTTCAGCGGCGCCTATCTTCTCGGCGGGGCCCTGTTCAGCGGTGCCTTTCTTCTCGGCGGGGCCCTGTTCAGCGGTGCCTGTCTTCACGGCGGGGCCCTGTTCAGCGGTGCCTTTCTTCACGGCGGGGCCCTGTTCAGCGGTGCCTTTCTTCACGGCGGGTCCCTGTGCAGCGGTGCCTTTCTTCACGGCGGGGCCCTGTTCAGCGGTGCCTTTCTTCACGGCGGGGCCCTGTTCAGCGGTGCCTGTCTTCACGGCGGGGCCCTGTTCAGCGGTGCCTATCTTCTCGGCGGGGCCCTGTTCAGCGGTGCCTTTCTTCTCAGCGGGGCCTCTTCAGCAGTGCCTGTCTTCACGGCGGGGCCCTGTTCAGCGGTGCCTTTCTTCACGGCGGGGCCCTGTTCAGCGTTGCCTGTCTTCACGGCGGGGCCCTGTTCAGCGGTGCCTTTCTTCACGGCGGGGCCCTGTTCAGCGGTGCCTGTCTTCACGGCGGGGCCCTGTTCAGCGGTGCCTTTCTTCACGGCGGGGCCCTGTTCAGTGGTGCCTTTCTTCAAGGCGGGGCCCTGTTCAGCGGTGCCTTTCTTGTCTATCAAGGGAGCCAGACCTGGCCAGGACTCCCTGCTTAGTCGCCCTCCGACCGTGCAGTTGCTGGACCCTCCTGTGACGGAGTCCTGGGCCCGTGGGTGTCCTCCGTCACACCCGGGATGGGGCTTGTGGGGCCCTCCTGGTCCGCGCCCCTGCTGGCTGACTTCTCCGCCCTGCTGCCCTTGCCCTCCTTCGATGAGGCTCTCTGGCCCTTGCCTGCCCTTGATGTTGTGGCAGGTGACGGGCCATGACTTTGCTCCTTGGGGGCAGCCGTGTCAGCCTTCTCACGGCGGGCCTTGGTTTTACGGGTTCTCTTTCCAGGGGGGGGGCTGGCTGTTCCCTTGCTGCTGGCCGATGTATCTGTGCTGGGAAAGGGTGGACTCCAAAACCCGTGCACATGGTCAGACTTGATGCAGGGCTGGTGGTGGCTGAGGTGCTCTTCGGACTTTTACCAGATGGAGGGGGTAGGTCAGGTGGTGCAAAGAGGTCAAGTTTGGAGAGGAAAAGTTTTTTAGGAGCAATGGGAAGGGTAGGTGCAGTGGGTATGGGAGTGGAGGGAGAGGATGTGGTTGTAGGAGAGTCAGGTGTGCTGTCTATGGGTGCAGGTGCTTGTGACGTAGGCTGTCGTGTGGTGGTTGGCTGTTGTGTGGTTGGCTGCCTGCGTTTGTGTGTTTTGGAAGAGGGGGTGACAGACACAGTGGGAGAGGACACAGGGGACGTGTAAATGGCAGTGGGGGTGGTGACTGCACGTGTGCGGACTGTACTGGAGGGTGTGGTGGTGATGGAAGTACTGGCTGATGGTGGTGTGCATGCAGGTGTGAGTGGAGACGTCACAGGGAGGGGGAGGGAGATGAGGAGGAGGGGGACACAGAGGTGGTAGTGACTGTTGCCATGGCTGCATCTGGATGTTGCTTGGGTGAATGCTTGTGGGATCGGTGGTGCTTATGTCTGGATGAGCTGCCCTTGGGTGTTGAGGTGTGTGCAGGCTAGTCTGATGGTGTGGATGGGATAGGCTGGGGAACAGGAGACTAGGAGACGGTGGAGGCAGTTAGAAGAGGGAGGCTGGAAACAGGGACAATGGCTGCCGTCAGTGCTGAGGCCAGAGCATTGAACGATCGTTGATGGGCAGCCCGACCCGAATGAATGCCCTCCAGGTATGCATTGCTCCGATGCACCTCCCTCTCTATCCCCTGGATGGCATTCAAAAGGGTAGACTGCCCAACAATGATGGTCTGTAGGAGGTCAATGACCTCCTCACTGAGGGCAGCAGGGGTAATTGGGGCAGGGCCTGAGGTGCCTGGGGCGAAGGAGATGCCCGCCTTCTTGGGCGAGCGGGCACGGAGCGAAGGCTGAGGGGCTGCTGGGAGGGCGGAGCTGGTGCGCTGGGTGGCGGCTGTACCTGTTGAGGCGGGGGGCACGGATGTTGCCGCCACCGCTAGGGAGCTCCCTTCCGAGGACGTGTCAGTGTCTCTGGTGTCACCACGGGTCCCCGTTGTGGAGCTCCCCTCGCCCTCCGTATCACTGGTGACCTCGGTGTCTGTAGCATGGCCCACCGGGGCCTTGTGAGTTGCAGCTCCCTCGTGCTCCGATGCCAATTCTCCTCCGCCTGATGATGCTAATGCACACATGCACAAGAAGATAAAGAAAAAGGGTGGGGGGAGAAATAAAGACAGGTTGAGTGCATGCATTGTCAACACCGTTGTCGGAGAGAACAGACACAGGAGCCTCCAGCACTACGCCGCGCAATCGGGGTACACTACTCAGTACTTGTGACTAGGCCTACAGGTCTATGGACAACAAATGCACACATGGGTGATGCTGGACCATGGATTGCTGTACTTGGCACCCTACAGAGGTGGGGGGCGGGGGCACAGGGCCATGCCTAAAGGAGGGGACTACACTACAGAAAGCGCCCTGGCCTAATGTCACCCACAGCCCTCCTCCCCCACCCAGGCACCTCCACTGCGCGTAAAGATAGCAGAATGTGCTGGTACTCACCCCCTTGTGTCTGCTGTGATGTCCTCACGCGCCCATCCAAATCGGGGTAGGCCACCGCCAGGATCTGGGACATCAGGGGGGTCAAGGTACGACTGGCACCCCTCCTACGTTGGGAGGCCATCCCCAGCAGTGACTCGGCGGTCTTCCTGGTCCCGCGGCGGATGTCCTCCCACCTCTTTCGGCAGTGGGTGCCCCGTCTGTTGTGGACCCCCAGGGCCCGGACCTCCTTGGCGATGGCACGCCAAATGTCGACTTTCTGATGGGCGCTGACCTATTTGACATGTACAGGGTGGGAAAGGAAATTTCAACATTTTTCTGCATGTTAGATGTGATTGCCCCCCCCTCCCCAACCCTGCCATGTGGCACATGCTCTCATCTGTCGTGCCTTGCACTCCTCATTCGCTCCCCACCCCACCATCTTACATCCACCATACACAACCCAGGCATAGCCCATTCAACGTGCACCCAGTGTACTTACCTGTTGGTCTGGAGGACCGTAGAGTAGCGCATACTGAGGCAGGACCCCATCCACAAGTTTCTCCAACTCTTCTGAAGTGAAGGCAGGGGCCCTTTCCCCAGTCGCAGCAGCCATTGTCTCTTCCAGACCGAGGTCACAGCAGCACTTGCAGTATACGTCCTCTCCTGTGGATGATCAGGTCTCGAGTGATTAAGCAGATAGAAAATGGCGGTCACGCCCGCGGCGGTGCGTACCGGCGCGGGGCGTACCGCGACCGTCGGCGCACATCGTCATTGGCTCCTGAGACCCATAGGGTGCAATGTTAACCAATGCGCCTTTGCACTGCGGTCTTCGATCGCCTACCGCCACGGTGTGCCACGCCAGCGCGTTGACCTCACATCCCACTGTCACACTTCTCAGGTCAGGCAGCCGCCATTACAAGGGCCCACATGGCTTAATTGCTACTGCGTCACACAGGCCTAGGCCTTGCATTGCCACTCATACAAGCCTTTCAATGCATAGCGATTCGTGTACTGTGCAAGCTGGGTGAACGTACCTGTGGGTTGCTTGACTCTGTGCTCCATGTTGTCCTTCCTAGGCACCGTCCGCTGGGACTTGCGAGGAGAAGGATGAATCCTCCCGTGTACCGACCGCTGGTGGACCTGTCGACAATGGAAGAACGACATATTATACTTCGATACCGACTTGACCGAGCCACTATACATGAACTGTGTGCCCAGCATGAGCCAGACCTGATGTCCCCCATCCGCCAACCCACAGGGATTCCCCCTCTGGTGCAGGTTCTGTCAGTACTCCATTTTTTGGCAAGTGGGTCTTTTCAGACAACAGTGGCCATGTCATCAGGGATGTCTCAGCCTATGTTTTCTAAGGTTTTGTCCAGAGTGTTGTCTGCCCTGATGAAATACATGCGGAGATACATTGTTTTCCCTGAGGAGGGTGATTTGGCCACTGTGAAGGGTGATTTCTGCCCTTGGACATATCCCCAACATCATTGGTGCCATTGATGGGACCCATGTGGCTTTAGTACCCCCAAAAGACAATGAGCAGGTATACAGAAATTGAAAAAATTACCATTCGATGAATGTCCAGGTGGTCTGTTTGGCTGACCAGTACATCTCCCATCTAAATGCCAAGTTCCCTGGGTCAGTGCATGACGCGCATGTCATGCGAAATAGCAGCATCCCTTATGTGATGGAACAGCTACGGAGACACCGTGTGTGGCTAATAGGTGACTCTGGTTACCCCAACCTGCCTTGGCTATTGACCCCAGTGAGGAATCCCCGGACCAGGGCAGAGGAAGGGTACAATGAGGCACATGGGCAAACTAGGAGGATTATAGAACGTACCTTCGGGGTCCTGAAGGCCAGGTTTAGGTGGATCCCTAATGTACTCACCAAAGAAGGTGTGTCATATCATCGTGGCCTGCTGTATGCTTCACAATCTTGCATTGCGACGCCAGGTGCCTTTCCTGCAGGAGGATGGTCCAGATGGTGGTGTTGTAGCAGCTGTGGAGCCTGTGGAGAGTGAAGAGGAGGAAGACGACGGGGACGACACGAACAACAGGGACACAGTTATACAACAGTATTTTCAGTAGCACACAGGTAAGAATCACCCACACCATTTTACATTTACTTCTGGCCTCCTGCATCTCTACTTTCTGTGTTTCCCCCCAGTTCCTTTTAACTGATTTTTTACTTTTCCTTCCCTTTTCAGAGCTGTATGACCCACAGCGTGACTTCTGCTTTGTTTGCCCATGGACTAATGCTTATTGACATTGGTATGTTGTCATCACAATGTAACTGAACATTATTGCACCGTTATGTGTAATACATTTGTAAAGAATACAAGCAGACTCCTGAATTTTGAAGTGCAATTGGTGATTTATTTTAAGTGCTGCATATAGGTCCATGATAGTAAAACGGTGATGGGTGGGGGTGGAGTAATGTCCATGGCAGAGTCCAGTTCTCAGTCGCACAGGTGCATTGTCCATATGCCTGTGGAAGGATGGAGCAGGGGCAGTTGAAGGTTGGACAGGGTGACAATGTGGGACAGTGGGATGACATCAGGGGGTATCATGCTGGCGGGGGTCTTGGCATCCTACTCTGTCTTCTTGTGTAATCTCAGGTTCCGCTTGCGGGGTGGTTGATCTTCAGCAGGAGGTGGGGTTCTGGTGGCCTGTCGTTGTGTGGGGGCCTCCTGTCCACTAGCGCCGGCGGAGGTGGTAGGCTGTTCGTGGCCCGGGCTAGTGACAGGGGCCCTTTGGGGTGACACATGGTCCCGCAATGTGGTGACTATCTGGGTTAGGGCCACAACGATGGTCCCCATTGCGGAACTAATGTTCCTCAGTTCCTCTCTGAACCCCATAAACTGTTCCTCCTGCATGACCTGGATCTCCTGGAACCTGGCCAGTACCGTAGCCATCGTCTCCTGGGAGTGGTGGTTTGCTCCCATGATGGAGGAGAGGGCCTCTTGGAGAGTCGGTTCCCTGGGCCTGTCCCCCCCCTATCGCACAGCAGCCCTCCCAGTTCCCCTGCTTCCCTGGGCCTCTGTCCCCTGGACGGTGTGCCCACTACCACTGCCCCCAGGTCCCTGTTGTTGTTGGGGTGGTGGGTCAACCTGGGTGCCCTGTAGTGGTGGACACACCGCTGATTGACTTGTCCTGGAGACAGAGGCATGGGCCCGCTGGGTGGGAGCTGTGCTGGTGTTCCCAGAGGGGGTTAGGTCTGATGTAGCCTGTGGCTGTCTGTGGGGAACCGACTGTCCCGAGGTCCCCGATGGGCCAGGCTGGTCATCAGGGTCCAGGGAGACAGAGCTGCTGTCATCACTGGGGGCCTCTTCTGGGGGTGGGTGGACATCTCTGGACCCTCCTGGGCGGTGTGGTGGCGTTCGGGTCCTGCAGGGGTATAAGAGTATGGTTATTGCTTCTGTGTGTGGCATTTCGTGTGATGGGTGGGTGGCTGTGTCCCCCAGTGCTGGCATTCCCTTGTGGGGGCTTTTGTGACGGTGGCTTGTGGGGGTGATGGGTGTGTGCAGTGGGCATGCTTTGGGGATGGGTGTCCATGCTTTGGGGACACACGCAGGGCTAGGTTTTGGGATGGGTGGGATGTGATGGTGAGCCATTTGCAAGGAGTTGGTGTGATGGGGGTGGGGGTGAGGGTGGGGGTATGATTTGGCATGCAGGTGGGGTGGGGGGAATCAAGTAGTGAAGATTTGACTTACCAGAGTCCATTCCTCCGCCTACTCCTGCGAGGCCCTCAGGATGCAGGATGTGCAAGACTTCCTCCTCCCATGATTTGAATTCTGGGGGAATAGGTGGGGGTCCGCCGCCAGTCTTCTGCACCGCAATGTTGTGCCTTGATACCATGGAACGCACCTTCCCCCGTAGGTCGTTCCACCTCTTCCTGATGTCCTCC
The DNA here is from genome assembly GCF_031143425.1 of Pleurodeles waltl. Classification (NCBI taxonomy): domain Eukaryota; kingdom Metazoa; phylum Chordata; class Amphibia; order Caudata; family Salamandridae; genus Pleurodeles; species Pleurodeles waltl. The sequence continues at coordinate 645,370,793 of NC_090443.1, read as the reverse complement.
CGATTGCGTGGATGCTGTCCCACAGCGTTGACCCTGTCCACTATTCTTTGCCATAGCTCCATCTTCCTGGCAATGGTGGTGTGCTGCACCTGTGCCACGAAGAGCTGGGGCTCTACACGAACTATTTCCTCCACCATGACCCTGAGTTCTGCGTCAGAGAACCTGGGGTGTCTTTGGGGTGCCATGGGGTGGTGTGGATGAGGTGAGGGGTGGTGTATGTGTTGTAGAGTGTGGTGAGTGTGGTGGTGTATGGTGTTTTGTGCGTGGAAATTGTGTGGGTGATGTTGTGATTTGCCTCTGTGTGATGGTGTACTCTATGCTGTGCTCTCTCTCTCTGTCCTTCACTCGCAATTGTGGTCATAGGGGTTTGTGGGTGATGTGGGTGTGTGTTTTATATTTAATTGGGTGTGTGGGAGTGGTGTGTGTATGTGTCTCAGGTGTGTGTATTTTGAATTATCCAATGTGGTAGTGTTTTGTAAAGGTGTGTGTATTTTGAGCGCGGCGGTGTGTACCGCCAATGGAATACCGCGGTTGAAAGACCGCTGCAGGGATTTGTGGGTCGGAATGGTATGGGCGTATTTCTGTTGGCGTGACGGTGGAGGTTTGGTCATCGCCAGTTTCCAGCTGACCTTTGGTGTGGCGGACTTTTGTGGATGTCGGGTTTTTGGCGGTTTGCCAGTTGTGGGTCAGAATGACCGTGGCGGTTTACCGCGGCGGTGTTATGGCGGCCTTCTGGCCAGCGGTAAGCGACTTTTACCGCCGAGGTCAGAATGACCCCCATAATCTTAAAATCAACTTTACCAAAAGATGTATTTTTAAATTGTGAGCTCACTGTACTAGGGACTTACCAGTAAATCAAATATGCCAAACATGGAAATCCAATCAACAATACAATTTACACAGAGAGCATGTGCACATTAGCAATGATTAGCAGTGGTAAAGTGCTCAGAGTTCTAAAGCCAACAAAAACAGGTCAGACAAAATAGGAGGCAGGAGGCAAAAAGATTGGGGATGACCCTGCATAAGGGAAAAAGTCCAACACTTATAATCACAAAAGAACATACAAAATAAAGAAAATAGGATTAAAAAGCAAACGTATTACAAAGCTAAAATAATTCAGCAAATAAACATAAGATAAATAGAACAGATATTAAAAAAGGTCAACATCTTTAAAAAAGCAGCAACCACAGACCACACATCAGGCTCATTAGTCATACATAAATAATAAATTGCTGGTCTACATTGGTGAAATCCAGAAATGCTTAAAAGTGGCAATAGGTGCCTCCGTCTGAACGGCTCACAAAACCTGTAGATGAGAGTAAAGTGCATTAGCGATTGTGTAGAAACACCATCTCAGGGACAAGTCAGAATACAATTAGGATTAAACTGACTTAGCGGAAAACAGAGGCTGCACCAAATGGAGCTCATCCAGAACCTGGTTTAAAGAGTCCTTTCCCAAAACATTCTCAACATGGGAGAGATAGGGTTCAATTCCTGGACAAGACTTATAGATTAGATAAGAGCTCGCAGCAGGCTTAACAAGTTCCTTGGTCTCTCTGTTCTCCCTTGCTATTCTATTAAACTCTTTCTTAACCCAGCAAGCCACACCTTTGAGAAAAGTAAATGGAGAAGAAAAAAGATCTGGCCTGCCCAGCCTATCCACAACATTCCTAACATAACACAACCAGGGAATTTTATAACCATAGTCGCAGGACAAGCAGTCCAAGATAACGTCCTTTTAAAATCTGCATGTTGGTTTCCCCATATAGATAGTCACAATGAAAAGGGAGCAAGGCTAATAAAATGTTCAGTGTAAACAATACTGAGTTCCTCATGGAGAAGAAAATACAGGGTTCCCAGACTTACCCCCAGTAGGTGCCTGCAGAAAGCTATTTTCTTCTTGCTGAAGGCTACTACAGTCCCAGATTCCCCAATTCAATGCCCCAAAGGTTAAGACAGGAAGACACTTAAGTTTATACAGCTCCAACAGGAGCAATATAGGTTTATTACTAACTCTAGCAACCAACTCAAACAGAGCCTCTAGTGAAGAGTTAAAACGGGAGCATCTTTTAGACAAACTGGGGAGTCAGCTCCCCCTGGAGTCAAGAGTAACCCACAAATAAGAAAACACCTTCACTTGGCTAATGGGCTGCGATTAATGGTTGGGGTAGGGATAACTTTCTGTCCTGCCTTACCACAGACCATAAAATGAGTTTTAGAGATGTTTACATCCAGGTCTACCTCATCCATATATTTTACAAAGGTTTTAATAAGAGACCTTAAACCATTCCCTGTCAGTGCAAGCAGGACTGTGTCATCAGCATATAGGAGACACAGCACCTGTTTGCCATTGACAGATGGAAGATCAATATCCAGAGAAACTAAAATAGACTGTATGCAATCTATATACAGGAGGAATAATGTAGGAGCCAAAATACACCTCTCCCTCACTCCCCTATGGAGTGGGAACGGGTTGGTACATTCTCCCTCTTTGCCATACCTAATTGACACATTGACCCCCTCATAAAGGACCCTTAAAAAAACAATCGACTTAAACAGGCCTCTTTCTGCAAAAATATATCAGCGTTTACTTTGATTCATCCTGTCAAATGGGCTGTTGAGGTCATTAAGGGCTAAATACAGAGTTCCTGATTCAGCGATTGTGTACTTCCCAATGATCATTGCTCAAGGGTGTCCCATCCCACACAGAACCCATATTGCATGGGGCTGAGTATAATGTTATCTGTGGCCCACATTTCAATTCTATGCAGAATAACACACCCTAAGACCCACTGGGGCCCATAGTCTGCTTGTCCCCTTCAAAAGGGTGTCTCCTGTTGGTGCAATAATTGTTCATAAGCTTTTGAGTGGCCTAATTATCATGTGCCAGGTATCATTATAGAACAATCCTGAAATCAGATGAATTTGATGGTTGTACTTCTGAACATTTCCTAAATTCTATTAAGGTACATTTTAAATAGGAATACACAGTATTAAAGATTTGTTTTCACAAGCTTCCTCAGCCGTTTCCACAGAATGAAAGGGGTAAAACTAATGAATGTTACAGCAGTTGAGCTCCTGTGACACTTTGCTAATGTACCCCTCTTCTTTTTTTCTCAGATTGAAACAACACTTTTTGGTTTGGTATTTTTTTCTATGTCAGGGAATACTTGCAGTAATAAAATTTTAGCCTAGGGATATAGGAGCTGTATGTGACAGGACCCACAACTCTTGGCTTGCTGTCAATTCATTTATAAAGAAAAAGTAAGTATCCACACACATAGCTTCCAGAATTATGTACAAGACCCAAGCATAGTTGCCTCACCCCAACATAGCACCTTAAAGAGCAAGTCCATTTTCTCTTATTGTGACTTGTGTTCGCCAACTTTAGGACAGCTGACACAATTGGGCAAATTGGCCCACACCAGTTGATGGCACATCTCTAGAGAGTCAGATAAAATCCCTATTTTTACAACACTAGAAAGAATTGATAAATTAATTTCCAGGTTGGAAAGGAAGCTAGACCAATCGAACAAGATGATTGTTGCTTTGGAGAATAAAACAGAGGTCTTACAGAGCAGAGGAGGTACCAGCCTTGGCAATCCTCTAAATGTGACAGCGTTAACATGAAAATGCAGCTATTGATAAAGGAGAGTAAAACTACTGCATTCAGAAATGAGACCCTGGAAAATGTGGCACATTAAAATCACATCAGGGTTCTAGGACTTCAAGACAGGAGTCTGTAAGAAATTGGAATATTGGTGTGGGTAACTACAGAACTCAAGGAAAAATCACAAACTGTCAGAAGGGTTTATTTTGACATTGCAGTTTTTACACTGCTACATTCAGGTTGGCTTGGAGCCGTGTCTGCATTGCCACTGTAGTGGATGGCGCAATAGGTGCTGGAGTTCACTACCAGCATTTATATTTAAGTCCCTAGGTACACTCTCTATCATATACAAGGGGGTAGAGGCAAGTCACATATGTCAATCAAGAGTATGCCAACTTGACCATGTTTCAAGGGGAAGCACATGCACTTTACCACTAGTTAGCAGGGGTAAAGTCTACAGAGTTCTAGAGCCAGCAAACATATAGGGTTCAGCAAAAGGCAAAGAAATAGGGGGTGACCATGCCAAAAACTCAGACTTCCGACAGGGTCAACGAAAAATACTGTGCCACCTTCAGTGCTGACTCATTTATGAAAATACTGAATCCAGATAGAGAAAGTGATCACTTTTATGTGACCAAATAACATAGAACTAAGACAAGCAACATATATTCCGGAGGATGGGAATGTGGCCTAATGCTGCTGTTAAAGTAACTGATTTAAGGGACAATGAACATACCCAAGCAGCTGCCAGGACCAAGACATCATCAGTAGGAAGGGCACAATGTTTTATTGTTCCCAGATTTAGCACCAGATACCTTAAAAAAAAAGATGAGAGTCCTCAATCAAGTTAAAAAGAGGTCTCTAGCACAAAGGGTAAACACTGACTTGCATCAACCAGTTGGCTTCTGGGATTCTAATAGAGGACATGATTTTTTGGGTGGATAGAAAGAAGGAGGAAAATCTGTGTAGCAGGTGACAGAAAGCAAACAAATAGAAATGAGGAGAAAGTTGCCAATATTTTGCGGTGTCAACCTATAGGTGCTCATTCTGTTATGCAAATTTGTGATAAATATAGCTGTAAGGGTGCCATATACTGTTAAAAGATTAATTGTTTGATGAGGAGCTTTATGTATTCCTCCACAACGAGACACCAGCGAGCCTGTGAACATATTCAGTTAACTTATTTGTTGTTACTTTTTAAAACATGTTATTGTAGAGTCTGTGCATGAGTACTGTGTTTTCATCCTAGTGTCTTATGTGAGTGATTTAAGCTCTAAGGGTGTGGGTTTTAAAAAACACAGTATACACCAGTTACAGCTTGGAACACTAGTGCATCCCTTTGAAGGCATTAACATTAAAAAAATAATTTAGATTAAAAAACACTTTATTAGTGATTGTCTGCTATGGATTTTCTTGAAAAATAATGTTCACCAAAATAAGAGGGCAACTCTGACGGGGTGTGTTTTTGTGCCTTTACTTTCAATAACAGTAAATGTTGCTATTGAGAAGAACAAGTAACTTACCTTCGGTAATGCCTTATCTGGTAGAGACATATTCTAGTTGCAGATTCTTTACCTTAGAATTTCAATTTCCCCAGGCATCAGTTTGGAACAGGAGCTTTTTCTCGAGCAATATCCCTGCATGCCACCTGGTGGCATTGGTTGGCCCCATGCCGTCAATGACATCATGCGCACCAGATATGATGTCATGAGACCTATATAGGTGCCTCACTGGCACGCTGAAGTCAGTTTCTTTTCACGACTTTCCACGCCAGAAGCGTGGAGCCATGAAGAACACTGAACAGTGGTGTGTCAAAACTAAGGACCTGAAAGGGAGGTCCCTATCAGTAGAAATCAGTTTGCAGAGCGGGGAGGAAGGGTTGGTAGGTGAAATATTTGCACATAGAATATGTCTCTATCACATAAGGCGTTACTAAAGGTAAGTCACTTGTTCATTGGATAGAAACTTCTAGTTGCAGATGCCTTATCTTAGAATGGATACACAAGCAATGCCATCCCCGAATGAGGGTCTGCGAACCAAGATCATACTAGGAGGTCCTGCAGGACAGAATGTGCAAAGTACCCATCTTTTCGGACCTGACTGTCCAGGCAGTAGTGTGGTGTGAGCATGTGCAAAGATGCCCTCGATGCTGGCTGACAGATATCCAGGACTGGAACTTTGCATGCTAATGCAGTGGTTGCAGCTGCTACTCTGGTAGAATGAGCGTGCAAACCCTCTGAGGTTGCTTTTTAGTCAATGCGTACCACATTTTAAGCAGAGAATGACCCATCTAGAGGTGGCTCTCTTTTGCACTGCCCGACGTTTCTTTGCACCCACACACCCAACAAAAAGTTGATCATCCATCCGGAACTCTTTGGTATGATCAAGGTAGAATGTCAATGCTCTTTTTGAGTACAGGTGGTGGATTCTCTCCTCTTCCGTAGAAGGAAGTGGGGGGGTGTAAAAAGCAGGCAAGGTGATGGATTGGCCTACATGAAATGGGGTGACACTTTTGGCAAAAAGGAAGCATTGGTGCCAAGCACCACTTTGCCAGGATAGATGGAAAAGTAGTGTGGGTTAGATGACAATGCCTGCAGCTCATTCACCCTACAGACAGTTGTAATGCCCACAAGAAAGGCTGTTTTTAATGTTAGAAGCCTGAGAGGACAATTGTGAAGAGGCTCAAAAGGAGCACAAATGAGAAATGTCAGAACAAAATTCAAATCCCATTGAGGCATGATGAATAGTAATGGAGGAAACATGTGGGTAAGACCCTTAAGGAACTTACTAACAATAGGAGACTTAAACAAAGACGGTTGGTCAGATAATATAAAAAATGCAGACATAGCAGACAACCGTTGAGGGTGCCCAAAGCAGAGCCTTGCTGGGCCAAAGAAAGTATAAGCAAGAAGGCCTCAGAAAGAGGGGCAGAGAGGTGGTCAACAGTCTTGGCTGTGGACCATGCCACAAATTTATGCCAACAACAGGTGAATACCATTTTGGTGGAGGGACGTCTGCCTGCCAAGATATCATTGCATACTTCAGGCAGAAGGTCAAAACATGTCAACTGCCGCTGTTCAATCTCCATGCAAGGAGGCGGAGACAGGACAGTTTCGGGTGGAGAACCCTCCCCTGCTGAAGATTGTCCCAAAAGGTCAGTCTGATCAGAGGATCAATGGGAATGCTCAATAGCTTGCGATACCAGACTCTTCATGCCCAGTCTGGAGCCAAAAAGATTACCTGGGCCTGGTCATCCCAGAGCCAAGAGAGAACTCTGGGCAGAAGTGGTAGGGGCAGAAAGGCATACAGGAGGCCTGAGCTCTACTCGAGACGAAAAGGGTCGCGAGCAACAGTCACCTTGGAAAATCCAACGTGCAAAATTGCTGACATTGTGAGTTCTCTGCAGAGGCAAACAGATCCACCTAGGGCTGTCCCCACTGCTAAAAGAGACTTTGCACCACCTGCAGATGGAGATGCCATTTGTGATCGACCAGGCATTGTTCGCTGAGTTTGTCCGCTCCGGCGTTTTAGAGTGCTCGCTGGGTTTTGAACCACCAGGGAAATGCCCTGATATTCCAGTCATGTCCAGAGGCCCAGATCCTCCTGACAAAGGGTCCATGACTTCACATCACCCTGCTTGTTGCAGTAACCCATGGCAGTAGTGTTGTCCATGAACAACTGGACTACTTTCCCTTTGAGAGAGGGAAGGAATGCTTTCAACACCAGTCTGATCGCCGTGAGCTCCGAAAGATTGATGTGGAGCCTGGACTCCGCTGGAGACCAGACGCCTCTGTTCTCCACCTCTTCCATGTGGCTGCCCTATACCAGGAGTGACACATCTGTCACTACTTCAGATCTGGTTTGGGAAGGGAGAGGGATCTGCCTCTGCCCCAATCACAGTTCACGAGCCACCAATGCAGATCTTTTGCAGTTCCTTCCAAACTCTGAACCATGTGGGAGAGATTCCCTTGATGCTGCATCCACTGGACCTTCAGGTCCCACAGCAGAGCCCACATATGCCATCTGGCATGTGTCATCAGCAGAATGCAGGAGGCCATGAGGCCATGCAACCTCACTGTCATTCTCACCAAAATCCAGGCTAGAGGCTGAAACATCGGAATCATAGCCTGAATATCTGAAACTGCACCGTGACTAGAACAGCTCTGATGAAAGGGATTGTCTGAGAGTGAGTCAGGTATGATTTTGGCATGTTTAGCATGTTTATAGTGAACCCCAGTGAATGCAGGAGGTCTGCTATAGTTGGGAGGGGGGAGACAACAGTCCGGGTTGAGCCCACCTTCAACAGCCAGTCATTGACGTAGGGAAACACTAAAACCCCTGACCTTCGCAGATGAACTGCGACCACCACCAAGGGGTGCTGGTAAGGACAAAGGAGAGTGCAGTGAACTAAAAATGCCAGTGACCTACCATGATCTGCAAGTATTGTCTGGGCAAGCAAGACAAGAATGTGGAAATATGCTTCCTGCAAGTCCAACGCTACCATCCAGTCTCCTGGGTCCATGGCAGAGAGAACCTGATCCAGAATGAGCATTTTGAACTTCTCCTTCTTGAGGAAGACTTTGAGGGACCAAAGGTCTAAGATAGGGTGGAGGCCCTTGTCCTTTGTGGGCACCAGAAAGTAGCATGAATAACAACCATGACCTATTTCTGATACAAGGACCCTCTCTATGCTTCCTTGGTCAAGATAGCCGTAACCTCCTAATTGAGAGGTGGCAGGCGATCTTTCATCATCCATTGTAGGACTGTAGGACAGTGGCATGGATGGAGCGGTAGTCACAAAGGGGAGGAAGCAGCCTCTTTGTGACTGTTTCCAAAATCATCCTGCCAATGGGGCAGGTGATAGTGAATCCTGCCTCTGACTGGTCCCTGGAGGGGAAGCGTCAGACTAGGATGGTTTAGAGGTCACTGCAGAGGTGGGCAATGGACTGGCTAGACTGCTGGCTCCCTGATCCACGAGGATGTTGGATCTCATGTCTCCGGCCTTGAAGAGGCTGGGCAGCATGCGTGGCATGGTGGCTGGAGGGGAACGGATGTGGTTGGGCACCCCTTCATAGCCAAGAAAGGGGCAAAAAGCAGACTGAGGTGGGTGAGGGGCAGCTGCGAGGCCCAAGGAAATATAAGTATCTCAGGTATCCTTAAAGCACTTGAGCGCCGAGTCTGCATTTTCTCAAAAAACACGGGTGCCCTCAAAGGGACGGTCCATAAGGGTGAACTGGACATCCCCTGAAAAGCCAGAAGTGCCTCAAGGCCACTGCTGGTGCAACTGATCTGCCTAGTGAGTAGGTTGTATCGAGCCCACATCATATTGTGAATTTCACTGCCTTTCTTCCATCAGCAGCAGCTTGGGAGAGACAGGCCCAGGCCTCCTCAGGGACCTGCGCTACCACGTCCCAGAAAGCATGGGTTTAACAGCCCAAAAGGCATGTGGTGTTCACAGACCGCAATGCCAGGCTGGAGGAAGAAAACATCTTCTTCCCAAGTTGGTCAAGCCTATTGGATTTCCTTTCCAATGGTGCAAAGGGAAAGAGCCTGGGGGCATGGAGGCTTAGATAACCAAAATCTCTGGGAGTGATGTATTAGGAACAATGGGTCATTTGGAGTGGGTCTTTGGTGGTGGGCGATTGCCCTATTCACAGCAGCCCCTGTGATGGGTTTGGACAAGGTCCCCAGCAGGACATCAATAAGTACTTAATTAAAGGGCAAGAGGGGTTCATAAAAGGGACATCAATAAGTGCTTCATTAAAGGGCAAGAGGGGTTCAGAAAAGGAAGCCCCAGGCTGAGCACCTCTCTCAGGACATTAGCCCTGACAGTAACCACAGCAGCTTGAGGGCCAGGACCTCGGCTTCTATTGTCACCACCATTGAGTAGGACACTCCCTCCTCCATAACTATTGTAGGGGGAGAAAGCATACCAGTGTCAGGGGAAGTGTCCAGCCCACTGGCGTCACCCAGGACCATCTGCCAGTCCGTGGGATCTTCTAGCTGGTATTCCAATCCTCACCATGTCCCATTCCAAGAGAGTAAGGGTCGGATCCGACTTAGGGAGCAAGGCCCCTGTCAAAGACAGAACCTGCGTTGCGTGACGCTGGTCCGGTTCCATGTCATAATAGCAACGAGGATGGTGTTGACGCCACATGGGGGCACAGATGATGGAACCAGCATCAGAGAAGTTTGAGGTGGTATGACGGTTCTGATCTAGGAATGTATCCCTGGGGGCCTTCCAGAGCCGAGGCCGTAGCTGCCAGCATGGAACTTGCAGGGCTCGAGGGTGCTCCAGCAGAGTCAGACTGCCCAAATATGTGGTGCATGGCCTCATGAAACTCTCAGAATAGGGCAGGGGTTGCTCCATCTCCCAGAAACTCAGGGTGGCATGGAGCCATTCCAGATGCAGGTTCCGAGGATGGAGGGCTGGAACGTCGGGCAACCGACAGTGTGAAGTCAAAGAAAGCTTGTTCTTCTTTGACTTCTTCTTGTGCCTTGATTTATGGAACCATCCCAAGTACTTGGAGCGGGGTGATGATGAATGGGGGGCTCCACGACTATTCTCGGGACCTTCTTCTTGACCAAGGTCGGGAGCAACATGGAGCCGAGTGCCGGGCCACAAGGCGCTTTAGGGACAGCTCCTTCAAAGCTATCGGATTCCTGGCCAGGCACTCAGAACTTTGGGTCATGGTTGTGGTCCAGGCACCACAAGTACACAAGGTGCAGATCTGTCATGGACATCGCCTGATGACAGGACCCACAGGGATTGAGTCCGGTCTTACATGACAACATCTTGATGCACCAGGAGTGTAGACACTCAAAAATCTCAAAGGAGACCAGTCAAAAAGTGATTGAGAGGTAGCTCTTCTTTAGATCAGCACTGGCTTGCACGGAAAGAACAGAACTGACTTTAGCACGCCAGTGTGGCACCTATATAGGTCCCACAACATCATAGCTGGTTCGCATGATGCTGACGAGGGACACAGAGCAAACAGGCACCACCTGATGGCGCTCAGGGGTACTGCACAAGAAGGTCTCTAGATCCAGACTGATGCCCGGGGAAATTCTAAGGTAAGGAATCTGCAAATAAACAACTATATACTGTATAGTGATATAAGTTATTTTTTTAAATGTATCGATATGTGCATTTGGAGGTAAATATATTAAATATAACTTCTATATTTTTTATCATTAGAGGGATAACATTTCATGTGCATTCAGAGGAGAGTAAATGATCATAAAAAATACATTGGCACTGATTAGAGGTAACCCTTGGCTTTTAGCTTTGATATCTATAAACTCCTACAGCTCAGAATATGAGCAGAAGCCAATGTGTGCCTATAAAAGTGTTGACATATCAGAGATGACGTAGGAAGGGCATATAAGGAAGAGCATATAGATATATTCATCATATTCTTCTTTTGTAAAGACAGCTAGTATGTTACATGTTGGAAGGCCATTTTAAGGTACAAGGTATAAGCACCAGCACTTTACTATTTAGCTTTTATTGTGAATTAGATGTATCTTTTTTAACATTGGGTAAGCTTTTGGGGGGCAACAATTATGATAGTTTAATATTTTGCATATGACAATGTAGTCGTTATATTCGTCGTTTTATGTGCAATTCTAATTTGATATTTGTTTGTGTATTCTATGCCCTGCATTTGTAAGCTGAAACAATAAAGTTGACTTGACATATTCAGCAACAACAATATCACAGAGGCATTGTCTGTCTTAAAATCTAAAAAAATACCTATGGCAATTTTACCCACTGCATAACTGGATCTTCCACTGTAATTCAGATACTGTAATTTCTGCTATTCAGTGGCTCGACAAATGGATTAGCAAATGTATAAAGATAAAACAGTATGCCAAATGAACGAAGTATAGGGCAATGCTGTCATGATTTAATGTTGTCAAACGTAAATAACCCTTACTTTTCGTTACTAAGTAATTGTCACAAAGAAAAGAACATCTCTGTATATAGATGTCCTCTTAACTCCTTAAGTGCTGAGGCTTCCACTGCCCCATGCTGAGCCCATTATTTGATAATCAAGGCAGTTCATGCTTAAGCCTGTATTTGTTTTTTTTTGAACAAACGATTTTCAAGCCAAACTTGTATCTTTTTTGTAAACAAGTAGGAAACACATACTGAATTAAAGTAAAGTTATCATTTATTTTTGGAGTATTCTTTTCTTGTAATGCAAAACGCCCAACTCTAGACAGAACCCCACCCATTAACTTTTAAATAGAAAACCTATCAATACATAAACGGAGATACAAATGTAAAACTTCGTCTAAAGTCACAATGTTCCCCACATTTCCCTGAGGGAATGTTCTGGAATCTGTAGGAACTGACTAAAATTCTGCCACTTCGAGCCTGATTACGAGTGGGTTGGTAAATCCAACCCACGCACAAACCCCAGTCTGTGTACTGGTTGGAATTATTTTGGCTGTATATGGCACATCCAATAATTATCTGATGTGTTAAATACCTCAACTGTCATTAAACGCCAGCAGGCTAAACCTGCTGCAATGTATATGGTCTATACAATGCCGTGCGGATTCTGGTGTGTTAAACACTGAAATCCACATTATTCCACTCAAACCTGAAATGGATGGCATTTGTCACTCCCTATAAATACCATGCCCTGTGGTATCGTTATTCATCGAGTAAGATAAATGACACCCGTACTATGTTGACATCTGTGGTATTTGGGCACAGGTTCAGCCAGCATCCAAACAAACGTACAAACCCCAGATATTTCTGAGAACTAGGCACGTGTCGAAATCCAGGGTAGTGTGGCTGGTATGGATCCCATTAACATGTCATACTCAAAATCCCTTGTGCACATCAGAACTATGCCTAAAATAACTCCAATTCTCCTCACTGTCCACAGCTATAGTTTGGGCCCAAGGGCAGCAAACAATCATGAAATTCTGCCAATCACGCGTTGTTTTAAAAACTAGAGACAAGGCAAAATCCAGGATGTGTTGGCTAATGTGAATTCCAATAGTTTTCTCCTCACTCAAAAGCACCCTGCAAGTCTCATGCCTATGTCTAAAAAAATCAATTTCCTTCACGAATTACACAAGCAATTATGCAATGTTGGGCCAAAGGCCGGACAACAACCAGAGAAAACTACTAAAGTCTAATACGAGTGTAACTCAGACTCCCGGGGGTGGTCTAAGATGGTCAGGCTTGTGTGGTTTCCCTAATTTTCATACAAATAATTCCTACTAAATATCAATGTCTGGGTGAAAATAAAACAATTTCTTCGTTAATTTTCACATTTTTATGTGACAAAAAAATCTGCCGCATGCCACCAACAGCAAAATCCAACTTTCTTGTAGTCTCACTTTTTAACTGAAGACAGCTGTTAGACCTGGCAGCTCTTGGTGTGGTTTCCCTGTATTTTTTTTTTTTTTTGCTTCTGATCCCTTGTTTTTGGATCCTGTGCTGTTCTTTGTTTTTGCTGGTTTTGATTCTCTGGGCACTTTACCACTGCTAACCAGTGCTAAAGTTCAAGTGCTCTCTGTCTAAAAGATATCGGTAATTGGTTTTCCATGATTGGCACATTTGATTTACTGGTAAGTCCCTAGTAAAATGCACTATGTGTGCCCAGGGCCTGTAAATCGAATGCTACTAGTGGGCCTGCAGCACTGATTGTGCCATCCACATGAGTAACCCTGTAAACATATCTCAGATCTGCCACTGCAGTGTCGGTGTGTGCAGCTTTTCACTACCTATTCGACCTGGCAAGTGTACCTAATTACGAGGCCAAAACCTTCCTTTTATTACATGCGAGTGACCTATAAGGTAAGCCCTAGGTAACCCATGGGCAGGGTGCAGTGTATTTAAAAGGTAGGACATGTACTGTTGTGTTTTGCATGGCTTGAAAGTGAAATATTACCAAATTTGTTTTTCACTTTTGCAAGGCATCTTTCTCCTGTAGGTTAACATGGTATTGCCTATAAATATATTTTTAGTGCAGTTTCCCATTGGGAGCACATGGAGATTTGGAGTTTTGGGTCTCTGAACTCACAATTTAAAAATCCATCTTTTGGTGAAGTTGTTTTTTAGATTAAAAGTTACACTTTTAGAAAGTGGGCATTTTTTTGCTTAACCATTCTGTGCCTCTGCCTGGCTACTGAATACATGTCTGGGTCAGACTTACAGTTGGGCTGTTTGTGAATTCACTCTAGACAGTGACTCAAAGGGAGCTGAGGTGTGTCCTGCATATCCTGATGAGTCTTCATGAGCTAGAGCTGGAGGGAGGAGCTCCTCCAACAACTGCGCTTGAAAGGGCTGTGCCTGCCCTTACACAATACAGCTCAACCATGTGGAGTGTGTCTTTGGCAGGGCAAGGAAGAGGCAGGGTCTTGTGCAAACTTCAAAGGCAGAAATAAGCACAAGTATTGGACTTCTGACCACACAGCTTTAGATTACTTCTGGATCAAGAGGAACCTCTGCCAAGGAGAAGAGCTTAATGCTTGAGGAGGGCCTGCCACTCTGCCTGTTTCTTTTTTTTGCTTTGCTGGCCTGCTGCTGCTTCTGCCTTAAGAGGAAAAGGACTGGACTTTTCTTTCTGAAATCCTGTTTGTGAAGCTTTCTCCAAGGGCTTGTACGAAGATTGCCTCCTGTTAAGAAGTCTCAGGGATATCAAAGACTTCACCTGCCAGCACCTGGGTACTAACCCCTCTGAGGACCCTGACTTGCCAAGGGGTGCCAATCCAGTTCCTTGGCCCTTGGGAGTGAAAGCTGGCCTGAAACAAAGAAAAACTAAGCAAACCGGCTTCTGACGACTCCAGAACCAGCACCACTGCATGACTCCATGCTGCTGCCTGCAACCCAAAGCTGCTGGAGTGCAACAAACCGACCGACGCCACAGCAGGCCCGCTGAAGTCCAGTGACATTGTAAGTCCTGAGTGCTGTGTCACAAACGTCCGTGACAAACGACTCCGCCACAGCACTTGTAGCCCAGTGGCGTGACTGCGACCCAGGGAGGTCGCCCCACCGCGTCTTGACCTGCCAGATTCATCAACCCTGCTGGATTGTAAGGAACCAACACATCACACCGTGCTGCCTCACCTTCCCTCCTCTGCAGTAAGGAACCAACACCACACCAGATCCAGGCTCACCTCCACAAGTCTGTGCACCAGCTTGTTTTCCTTGTTACCAAAAATATTGTACCTGGCGGTCCATGCAACTCTGTGATCAGCACCGCCATCCCCGCAAGAGGCATCGGACTGTTGGGAACAACTTTGTCAATGACGTTGTGATAGCCCCCGTTGGAGCTCTTATGTTTCTTAGGGTTTTTATTGGGATTTAAGCCCTCATTACAACCCTGGCGATCGGTGTTAAATTGGCAGTAATACCGCCAACAGGCTGGCAGAAAAAAAATGGAATCACGACCGTGGCGAAAACCGCCAACATAGACAGCCATTTTAACACTCCGACCGCCACGGCGGTACAAACAAACAGCATGGTCATCACCGTCAACAGACAGGCGGAAGACAATGTACCGCCCACACTATTATGAGAGGCATATCCGCCACCTTTTCCGGGGCGGAACCAACTCGAACAAAAACACAGCGGAAAGAGGACTTGGGAACCAGGACGCCATGGAGCCAGAACTCCAAATACTCCCTGGGATGGTATTCCTGCTCCTCTATCAGGAGCTACAAAGACGGTGGCGGCGACCACGGTGAGTACTGCAACTACAACACAGGATAAGGGGGAGGGAAAAGAGAGTGACACACACACGCAACACGCAACACCCCCACCCTCACCCACAACAACATACACACAAATACATGCTGCAACATTACATTACACCCCCCACCCCCCTTTCAAGAACGCAAGGACAAAAGGAAATAAGTTGAACAATTGTAATCATGAAAAAAACAGTAGTCATAACTCCAAATACAGTATATACAATTATGTACACCAACTACACAAGTCGGATAGTGCACCAATAATTGTCCATGGACCACTGGGCCCAAAATGCATGGGCAAGTCCCACACTCAATACCAGACATCAAACGGAGAGAACACTGCAGGGGCATCAGATCGAAAGGAAACAGGCACCTCAGGGGGAAGGGAAGGGGGGGCACTTCAGCCGGATGAGTGCAAGACACCACTGCCCATTGCTATATCCTGGGGAGTGCAAAGCCACAGTCTGTCAAGTCTCTCCAGTGGGTGGTTTGCCCACTGCTGTATCCTGGGGAGTGCAAAGCCACAGTCTCTCAAGTCTCTCCAGTGGGTGGTTTGCCCACTGCTGCATCCTGGGGAGTGCAAAGCCAGTCTCTCAAGTCTCTCCAGTGGGTGGTTTGCCCACTGCTTTATCCTGGGGAGTGCAAAGCCACAGTCTCTCAAGTCTCTCCAGTGGGTGGTTTGCCCACTCCTGCATCCTGGGGAGTGCAAAGCCACAGACTCTCAAGTCTCTCCAGTGGGTGGTTTGCCCACTGCTTTATCATGGGGAGTGCAAAGCCACAGTCTCTCAAGTCTCTCCAGTGGGTGGTTTGCCCACTGCTGCATCCTGGGGAGTGCAAAGCCACAGTCTCTCAAGTGGATAATAGTCTCCACTGGTTCTGGAGGGGGCTTTGTGCCCAGACTGCTTCATCCTGCCAAGGACAGAGGTAGTGGATGCCTTTCTCCACTGGTTCTGGAGGGGGCTTTGTGCCCAGAGTGCTTCATCCTGCCAAGAACAGAGGTAGTGGATGTGATATTCCACTGGTTCTGGAGGGGGCTTTGTGCCCAGAGTGCTACATCCTGCCAAGGACAGAGGTAGTGGATGCCTTTCTCTACTGGTTCTGGAGGGGGCTTTGTGCCCAGAGTGTATTCATCCAGCCAAGGACAGAGGTAGTGGATGCCTTTCTCCACTGGTTCTGGAGGGGGCTTTGTGGCCAGAGTGCTTCATCCGGCCAAGGACAGAGGTAGTGGGTTTGATACTCCACTGGTTCTGGAGGGGGCTTTGTGCCCAGAGTGTTTCATCCTGCCAACGACAGAAATAGTGGATGCATTTCTCCACTGTTTCTGGAGGGGGCTTTGTGCCCAGAGTGCTTTATGCTGCCAAGGACAGAGGTAGTGGATGCACTTATCC